>NC_141877.1:619823023-620132398 GCF_056163025.1 Triticum urartu
CGTGGACAGCCCGGACACACCCCTGACTTTTTCCCGACTCCAACACCTCTTTATAACCCAAAACCTCCAGAAAATAACCTAGATCGGGAGTTCCGCCACCAGAAGCCTTCGTAGCCACCGAAAACCAATCTAGACCCGTTCCGGCACCCTGCCGGATGGGGGAATCCCTCTCCGGTGGCCATCTTCATCATCCCGGCGCTCTCCATGACGAGGAGGGAGTAGTTCACCCTCGGGGTGAGGGTATGTACCAGTAGCTATGTGTTTGATCTCTCTCTCTCTCTCTCGTGTTCTTGATTCGCACGATCATGATGTATCGCGAGCTTTGCTATTATAGTTGGATCTTATGATGCTTCTCCCCCTCTACTGTCTTGTGATGGATTGAGTTTTCCTTTGAAGTTATCTTATCGAATTGAGTCTTTAAGGATTTGAGAACAGTTGATGTCACTACAAAAAAATACACTTCCGTGATGATACGTGTTTGTCACAGTAGGTCGCTTTTTTTGTCATGCATGTACATCCATGACAAATTTATGACAGAATCAAGATAGTCATACCTGTGCTATCGTAGAGGTGTTCCATGACATTACCAAAATTATCATCACGGTAGTGTCCACTTCCATGACGATAAATCGCGCGTCACAGAAGTGCTTTCGTCAAGGGTGACCGACACGTGGCATCCACCGTAACGGAACACCGTTAAGCTATCGGGTCGGGTTTTGGATCCGACCACCCGTGAACAGCCCCGACCAATGGGGATTTTCCACGTGAAAAATCATCATTGGCTAGAGGAAACACGTGTCGGCTCATCGTCGGGACAGATGTCATCCACTCACTGGACAGAAGGCGCCTATGATACGTCGACACATGGCACGGCCCAACAAGTTTAAATGGGCCGGCCCAACTAGAGGCCCACAAGATTTTGCGGACCATAATGGGCTGGCCCAGCTAAAGGCCCACGAAAATTTGCGGACCATAATGGGCTGGCCCAGCTAAAGGGCCATAAGATTTTGCGGGACATAATGGGCCGGCCCAGGTAAAGGCCCACGAGATTTTTGTGTGCCATAATGGGCCGGCGCAGGTAAAGGCCCACAAGATTCTTGCGGGTCATAATAGGCCGGCCCAGCTAAAGGCCCATGAGATTTCGTTGACATTAATGGGCCGGCCCAGCTGTAGGCCCACAAGATTTTGAGGACCCTAGTAGGCCGGCCCATTTTAACTGGCTGCCATGTTTTGGGCCAAATGCCGGCCCATATTTGATCTGGTCCATTAATGGTCTGCCACGCTCCGGGCCTAATAGTGGCCCATATGAGATCCGGCCCGTTAAAAGCCTACCACGTTCTGGGCCAAATTACGGCCCAGACCAGGTCTGGCCCTTTAAGATGCTTTGGGCTTAATTATGGCCCATATCAGATTCGGCCTGTCAACTGGACACTATGCTTTTGGGCCCACTTGCTAAAGGCCCACTTAGTAATTCGGCCTGATATTTGTTTTAGCCTGTTAAGGGCCTGTTTAACATTTCGGCCCTATATTAAATTTGGCCTGTTAAAAGCCCGTCATATAGTTGGGCCTAACTACGACCCGGTTTGCATTCGGCCTGCTCGCAGCCGATATCTGATTGGGCCAAACAAGGACCCAGACAATTTTGGCCTGTTAAAAGCCCGTGATTTGATTCGCACAATCATGGGCCGGGGTTCATTTCGGGCTGCTGCGTAACTAGTAGGAATTAAGAACAAACCTACTCTATACAATAAAGAAATTACGGCATAGTAACTAAGAATAAGCCTACACTACAGAATAAAGGATTTAAGGTATATTACATCCACTGGGCATCAAAGTTCGCCACCAGTGATCATAAAGCGCAACGAAGAAGCAGATTACAAAAATTGGGTACCATTGCAGCGTAACAAAATAATACTGAACTGAGACCACTTCCAAGACAGTTCAAGAAAGGTTAGCCTTGCGGGGGAACTACTGTGCAAGCTGCTGAGCAAGGCTGTGAGACCGGCCTAGCATGTCGGTTATAGCTTCCAGGTGTAGCTGTTTAGCAATGAGGTTCTCATTGGTGTTCTCCGCAATCTTTCTTACAGATAGGACTTCAAGTCGAAGTTGAGTTGCAGAATGCCTTTCTGCTAGAACTTGGGACTGAAGAATTTGAACAGATTTAGACAACGAATTCTGTGAGCTTGTCTGACTGTTAGTCTCAAGTAACTTGAACACTGCATCAAGACAAGACTTTGGGGTTGTCTCGCTATCTTCAAGATGTTTTTGCCTTCTTTGCTACAATATATGTTGGGTTTGTCTCACAGCCTTCAGCAGACTTGTGCATGCCATCAGGCATATCACCCTGAAACAAAGCAGAGAGATGACAGGTTTTGCACGTGTATAAACAAAGATGATAACGGTTCTGTCAATTCTATCCAATTTCAAATTAGAAAATAAAGAGTATGTTCAAAACATCAATAGCATAATTTGGCATTGTTCATAATGCGGGGAGCTTCACCACACTACTGGATTACCATGTCAACATAACAAGCATAGATGAAGGGCAAAGGAAATCATTGTATCTATTTTGGATAATGTGCATGGCATGTTGTTCATATCATCAGCCACATCAGTAAGATAAAACATGAGATGACAAGGTGCAAACGTGGGCTGCTTCACCACACACTGGATTATAGATCCACAAAAACAAGCATACATATAGGGAGTATTAAGTAATGTGCATGGTATGAATAAGGAATTTGGTTTTACAACTAAAACTTAGAACTTACGGTTCTTACGAACATGCATTTTGGTAGAAACAGCAAACTAAACAGTAGTAAATGATAGGGAGTATGAGCAAATTAAACAGCAGTTGAGGATAAAGGCTTTAGAAGGACTGACTTACATTAATAGTTAACACCGGCTTTATAATGCCCTTCTCCATGGCAAGGGAAGGATAACTCAAGAATTTCAGCGCAGAATCTTCTTCATAAGCATTGCCTGTACTCTACATTTTGTAGAGAGTAATTATAGATATGATAATACTGGAAGGGATAGAGGATAATGAAGATAAGATGCAGATTGATGCTACATAATCAACTACCAATCCCTGGAAGTACAAGCGTTACAGGACAAAATGTACTGACAAGAGCAATGGGCTACACTTCTGCACTGGCATTGTCTGTGTATTCTACTTGTTGGTAAGATTAAATATATATCTGATCTTTTTTAGTAAATGGTGGGCGAGGGAGATAAGATGCAGAATGCTACAAAATGAACCAATCCCTCTTCCCATAATACAAGAGTGTTTTGAACACTAGTGTACTGTACAAAATGTTCTTATATTATGGGACGGAGGGAGTAGCTGTTAATGTAAGTACAATGATAGACCACATTCAGTCCTTACAAGAGGATTGCAGAGCTAAACCTCTTCAAAAGCATTTGGTTGATTCTAAATTTATGTAAGAGTACATACGGATCTTATAATGTCCACCATATGGACGATTACGAGGCTGACATGTGCAGTGATGCTACATAATCAAACAGCTATGAAAGTAAGTATGGTCATACAGGGCAAGAGGTACTCACAAGAGCAATGCAGTGTGCAGTATAGTTGCGAGATTCTGTGGTCCCTTGAGAACGAATGTTCTTCTGCTAACAGTTTTCATACAAGTGAGACATTAAGGCAAATGCAGAAATGTAGTTCAAATTGTGATGTGATATCATAGACAGTACCTTACGCTGCAGCCGAGACCAATGTGTAACAAGATTATTCCAGTCACCGTCAGATAAATGTAGCACCGGAGACTTTACAGAAATTTCGTTCGGAGGCTTGCCATCGAAGTGCGCTTGCCTCAGGTAGGAACGATACTTCATCAACGAGTGCTTGAAAAGCGCAACCAACCCTTGCTCCTCATCACAATCCAGTTTGCGCCTCGCCTATTTAAAAGAATGAAATCTTGTGTCTTCTGTGAGCAGAAACATATGCAGTAATGACCATGAATAACATTAGTACATTACTTACGCGTAAGCTGTGGAGGAAGACTGGAAATTGTTCTGTGTCTGCGGTATAATCTTTCCATGAAGGAAAGATGCGCACAAAGTTCCTGACAACAACATAAGCTTCATCTTCTAAACTGGGAAGAAATGGCACAGAGGTCCTATTTGCTGCAATTGGGGCTCTCTCTGGTTCGAAAAGGGATTTGGCAACTGGATTTGGTGTACTCTTTGCTAGAATGGGGGTTTTGCGTCGTATAGCTGGTGCTATGTCAACTGGCATAATCATACTGTTTGCTGCAGTTGGGGTCTGCTGAGTTGGGGCATCAGAAATGACCAGTGTAGTAGGGCTAGAGTCTGCTAGAGTTGGGGTATTGTGTGGGTCAGGTGATATTGCAACTGCACCTAATGGGCTATTTGATTTGTCAGGTCCCACTACCTTTTCCAAATACTTTGCTTGTGCTCCTCCACGATCAGCAATCGCCCTCTTCCTTTTGAACATATGATACACAAGAACATCATTTGAATGGATAAATATGGTATGACGACAGATGGAATATGTACTGAAAATGGATAGGCAGGGCGTATTCACATACACGATGTGTAAACTAAGCTAATGGCAGTTCAACAAAGTAGAAGCAATGCAAAGCATCAGTTGCAAGATATGTGCGAGCAATGTAACCTTGGACAGTTAGAGAAAGTACCTTGAGAGGTGAATAAGATAGGACATCTTCCTCTGACTCCTCCACTAGGGAGCTACATTGACTTAGGTCTCCCTCTAGCTCAGAATCACTGTTAGGATCATATTTTGAGCATGAATATGTAGGTGGAGAGTGTTTGCATTGCATTGCATTGCATCCAGACTTGATTTCAGTCCTTTAATGCCAAGTTTGACAGCCATGGCATTGTTCTGCTTTATTCTTTTCATGCGTGCAAGCTCATAATCATTATGATGCTGTTCAGAATATGAGATTCATGAAAACATAAAAAGTAGTCAGATTATCTATGGAATGCATTGCGGTTTCAACTCGGAGAGTGTCTCCCTATAAACCCCTGCATATGCAAAGTTCACCTCCTCAATCGTGCTGACCAGACCACACACATAGATACACACCCGAGTGGCGAACATGCATTTTCGAAACTAATTTAGGAACATTTAGCTGACCAATTAAACAACTCTGTTTTAATAATATCAGATTCGTATTTGAACAACTAAGCTTGTTTAGCTTGATGGGTGGAGCAGTGTTATTATGACACGAAGCATGTATTCTGATCGTATAGTGATCCTAAAAGGGGGAAACTCTAAGCATATATTTTTTTAGCAAAAGAGGGTTTTCCCTCTGATTTCTATTAAAAAAACCACCACGGAACCAACATGATCAATTAAACCCTAAGCATGATCAATTAAACCGTATTATGGTTGTGCCATGGCAGATTTGAAGCTGCAAACCGGAGAAATGATATTTAGCATCCATTGTTTGCTTCGAACTAAGAACTAAATTCTAAGAGCTGAAAAGAAAGTAGAGTAACCAAGTTAAGATCTATTTTCTGTTTGAGATAAAAAAGTTGAGGAGATATGAAGTACCACCTCTCTTGTGGCGCCGTGTAGGCATCGGGGGTGCGATGGCTGTCGGTGGCGTTGAAGCAGATCTGCAACGGTAGACGGGTGCATCGGGGGATAAGTCCCGTTGCGGTGGAAGAGAAGGTCGTGTGAGCGGCCCCGGCAAAGAGGACGACGGCGCCGATTAAGCGGGAGGACGCGATGCAAGGCTATTGGTCCGTCGCCGTGGATGAGAAACGTCCATCTCTAGCAGTGGACGACGCGGTCTTGGTAGGCGCTCCGGCATGGTGGAGGACGGTGGCGATGGATGTGGTGGAGGACGGTGGCGATGGATGGGGTGGCGGACGGAGGCTGGTGTTGGAATGGGGTGTTCTAGTGCGGACAGTGTATGAATGGGAAAATGGAGGGAGAGGTACGGGGAACCATGTTTTTGGGACGCGCCTGTCTGAAATATGGGAAAGTTATGAACTTATCCCCCGTTTCAAATTTGGACGTCTCATCAGTTGGGGATAGGACGGTAATCTCGCATCTCCCAAATATTTGCCGGTAACTATTTCAGGCAAGGAGAGGGTGTTTTGCCGCCCACGGTTGGCGCCCATGGTGTATGAACGGGGCTGACAGGTAGGGCGGTTGTGTCACGTCTGATGGAAATTACACATCTGCCCATATTTAAAATATTAGCCTACATCTATTTCGGACGAGGAGAGGGTGTTTTACCGCCCACCGTGTATGAATGGGGAATGGAGGGGGAAACAGAGGTCTTTCAGACGAGCTTGAATCAAATGAGTTTTGCCGCCCATGTTTGACGCCCACCATGTCGGAATGGGCTCAGAGGCGGTCGTGTCATGTCTAATTGAATTTACTAACCTACCCCTATTTAGAGCAGTGGAAATCGGGCCGATGGATTGTCCGTGTAATGGGTAGATAGTAATTTCCATCTCCCAAACACTTGGCTTCGGGCAGCCGATGTGGGAGTGGACATTTTGCTGTTTCTTTCGAATTTTGGGACAATAAGCATCCACGTTTACCCTGGCAACTAAATTCGAATCCATTTTGTATTCCTATATGAATCTTTATAAATCATTCTATGTGTTTTTATATACCTTCAAAAGGACGACAAAGATGTATTCCACTGTCATATATGAATATGGTTTACAAATGCCGATACTCAAATTCAGAAACTAGAATCCAGTTTAAGGTGAATTCGAATATTTGGAACACTTCATATCCAACTCAAATGTCACACGCAGCATAATGTGTACTCCCATTTAGATATGTACACAAGCGATGTATCAAGATTCAAATACCGAGTCAATCAACCAAGAATGTACGGAACTAACAGACATATAAACACTTATAGAGTATATGGATCAATAATATTAACTAACATACATAAGCCAGGCCGCTATACTTTTTTGTGGCTACAACATCATCCTTTTTTAGCCAGCATCTTGGCCCTTTCCGATGCGTGCCACTTAAGGTCCATCTATACTACTATTGCTCAATGCACATTCAGCCCGATTGGCATATTTGTAGGTCTGACACAACAATCCAAATGAAATGTCTCCGAGTCTTATCAATTAATACAGACTTGTGCTCAAATAAAATTACAAAAAAAACAAAAAAACAATTATTACATGATCTCTAAAACAAATGGTTTGATTGATTACGTGAACAGACAACACAAAGATTATTCAACTATGGAAAGAACATTTCACCTATGATTTACCAAGTAGGAATTTAATTTCCTTTTTTCCTTCAGGACCTTAACAATCTGATCAGTCTTAGCTTGCTTCGTTTTGAAATCCACCAAATATTTAATGGTTGTCTTGAGTACTGCTTATGATTGTGCTGTTTGCTTCCTCAACATGTCAACTTCATCCCTAAGTGCAGAAGCAGAATCTCTTTCTACCACTAGTTTAGCCTCTAGAGCATTAGTAGTTGGCAATTCATAATGCACGATTGGGCCGGTGTCACTGCTGTGGGATGATGCAACGTCCATGGGGACCTTGCTCTTTGATCTTGGGCTAACCTGTTTTGCCATTAAAGTTCTGATTGGATTCAGAAAAGTTGAAGTGAGCAAAACATCTCAACTGGGAGTTATAACAGCAAACCAGTTAAACAAACAAGGAATTAAAGAGTTTCAATTGGATGCTGAAAAGTAGTTATTAACATCATTGTAACCCGCTGTTGCAGTAGCAAAGCAGTTAAACAAACAAGTAGATATTTAAGTTAAGGGAAACAGGTAATTATTAATAGTAAGTATCAAACACATAGATAGGCGCAGTCTACAATATGATTAACAGGCTGTGCCATTATGTAATCAGTAGCAAACTAAATTAAGCCAAGCAACGTAATTGAACAATTTTGCAATAAGTGGCTAACTAAATTCCGAGAAGCAGGTAACTGAACTTACGCTAGTTCTTTGTACAGGCACACTGCAACTTCTTTTTCACTTACAAGGTTGTACGAAGGAGTCCATGGCATAAATTGCTTGGATACGCAGTCCCAATACTTCTTTCTTCCCACACTGCATGGGTAAGTCGAATGGTTAATCTGGTAAGATGGTGCGTCCTTGATATGCTATATGAGGACGTGTAGTCAGACTAGTTGTAGCCAAACACATCACACTGGTTTTTACTGTATATTTCATGCGATTACTTTTGGCATATCGAGATCTAAGCAATCTACAATATTATGAAGAAATGGCATCCTTCACATTATTGGCGAACTCAGTTCATAGAAACAAGCAATTCAACCATTCTGTGGGTAAATCAAAAGCGCCACTGGAATATTTTTCACTATCCAATCATACACGCAAAAAGGGGCGACGCCACCATAGGGGCTGGTATGGGCGGCCGCCTCAGGTGGCTGGAAAGTGTGCACCTAGTTTGAGTCGTCCAGGTTGGCCCATGCTAGTTTTGTTCGTCCCAACGCACGAGCGAGCAATGTAAAAAATGAAGAAAAATGTTTCAATTTTGATGGGACAATAACATAAGTGCAAGGAAGGCCCTATAGCAGGCTCGCGGCCCAAACGAGCGCCTCCCATATCGATCGACAGCAAGAAAAATCCCAATTCATTCGGTCCAGCCTCTAGTCTGGTTCGCTCCTAACCTAGCCGCCGCTGGACAGACCGACACAGCATTTCCTCGCGCCCTCGTTGAAGGGCGGTCGCCGGGCTTCAAGCGAACGGAAGGACAAGAAGATGAAGATCCAACCCTGGGTGTAGCCTGCGTGGGAGGCAGCGGCGGCATCACGGGCATGGCATCGAGCTTGCGCAAACGGACAGTCGCAGCTTGCAAGAGTAGCATGCGCAACGAGCAGGTACATCACATCCCTGATTATATCTAATTCAACTCTTCAATTTCTGGCCAATAGTTAAACCTGATGGTGTTGTAAAACTGCTTGTATGTAGGGAATCTATGAGAAAATGAAACCAATTTCTACTTATTTTATAACTCCCCCAATCAATACTGAACCGACTGAATCTGATGTATCTAATCAAGTTTCTGGTGCAAACATACAAGCTCATGTTGTTCTTGAGCATGAAGTGTCTAATGAACAGACTGCTAATGAAGGATTTGATGCAAACATTTTACATGCTCCTGGTGATGAACACATAGTGTCTAATGAGGGATCTAATGCAAGCATTTTGCAAGCTCATTGAAGGATTTAGTGTCTAATGATGATCTACTATGTTGAGAGAGACAGAGGTTTGTAGGCATTGATGACAAGCAAATTATAGTGTTTTTTCATAGCTTGAGGAAATGTCGAGGCCATCTACCAGAAAGTCCCCGTATCATGACAACATAGCACAAATACTTTTCTAATCTGTTGTTTGAAACTATTGGCATACTTGTGCAGGATAGATATGTTGATATGTAGTTTGCACACTGGTTATACGTGCAATTACACTTCAATATTTTCAGCCAGAGAACGAATAATTCAAGCAGGTACATACCATGTTTGTAGTCCTTGTACACCATGTTGCATTTTGTGTTTTTTGGTGCTTGCATCATTTAGTGTTTATAATCTGAACTACTTTGGATCATTAGCTGGTTTTCAAAGTGCATGTAGCTTCACATTTCTCAAGTTATGTTGATTTCCGGAGTGCAAGTGCCTTCGTATTTTTTAAGTTAAATGTTCGCCCCTAGTAACTTGAATTCGTGGATCAGCCACTACACACAAATCATACACGAATGCCAGTACGAATTAAATGAAATGCATGGACTTACGCTAGCTCGTTGTACAGGCACACTGCAGCTCTGCTTGCGCTTGCGATGTTCCATGTACAAGTCCATGTTACCACTTGCTTGGATGTGCAGGCCATGTGCTCCTTGCATCCCCTCTGCATTTTTGACACGGCGAATGGTTGATCAAATAAGAGGAATCGACCTTGATGTTGTACCGGAGGACAAATACTTACAAGGTTATACGGGTGTGCAGGATGTGTACCAGATCCCGTAGCACCATCATGCTTCGCTAAAATATGGATTTGCTTTTTTCAGATGATATCTCCAAAAGAAATAAGAGTTAAGGTCAAAGTTGCATAGGCGGTAAGCTAAGAGAGTAGTGAAAGGATATCCAAACATCGTCGGAACAGTGCACAAGGGAGTGATGTGTGGATACCTAGTTCGGGCCGGCGTTTGGGCATGCTCGCCTAGCTAGAGTGCGGGTCACTTCAGAGCTGTTGAGGGTGATGCGCTGGCATTGGCTAGCCGCGCACGGATGCAGATCTTGGGTGGCAGCGGAGCGCTACGATGTGGTGGACGAGACCGTTGGTGAAGCCCCAACGGCCTCGGGGGGCGGAGGTGCGATGATGTGCTCGGTGAAGTAGCCCCGGTGAGCTGGGAGACGGCGTCGGTGAAGCGCACCTGATGCGGTGGAACTCGGTGTTTGTGAGGCACGTCGGTTGCAGCGGCCGACGTTGTCGGTGGACCACCCGGTGCGGTGGACGAGGGCGTAGATGAGGTAGCTCCGGTGCGGTGGTGAAGCGTGACCGTCGTCTTCGTCGTCGTCGTCCGGCACAGAGGTGGGGAATGGTGGGGAAAGAGACGAGACGAGGGGAGATTCTAGGGTTGGCGGTGAATTAGGGATTTGAGCAATCTGGGCGCGGAAGGGGACGGTGGAGAAGAGAGATTTTGCAGGGCTGGAATTGGGGCCGCCAGATATTTCAATCCAAAACATGGAAGCGCGAACTTATATTGTCATTGTCCTTTTTTGGGGGGAGGGGGGTGGGTGGCTGGGTGCTACGCGTCCGTCCGACACACGCGACCACCCCGGCAGGACTATGCTTCGGTGCCTTAAGGCACCTGCCTTTGTGTCCATGACATATGGGCCCAATAGGTGGTTGGCCCACATGTCAGTGACCCAAAGGCAGTTGCCTTTAAGGCACCGAAGCAGTGTCCACCCCGACACGACCCTGGTTTGCCTGGTGCGCCTACATTTGAGAATGCAAACGAATCTTCTTTCTTTTGCAAACGAATCTGTATGTATTACCATGCCCGTGTTTTCCTTGCAATAATTAGTCATTCGAAACGAGATACTCCATCCGTTCACTTTTGTAAGTAGTTTCAGACAACTTAAAATGAACTGTTTTGCACATTGTCTGAAATGTCTTCAAGGTCTTATAAAAGTTAACAGAGGGAGTACTATAAATTAATTAATGAGGATCTATTTGAAAAAAAATCGAAACGGTACCCACGCTAACGTGGATTAGAGTGTGTGTGTCACATAATTAGTTATTTGAATTAGAGTGTGTGCCACGTAGTTAGTTATTTGAATTAGAGTGTGTGTCACGTAGCGATCTCCAATTCTAACGTGGATTTCGCATTTCACTGTATCCACGCTACTTTTTTAATACAAATTCATATGTATATGATGAACACCATGGTAGTGAGAAAACTTATGGATGGATTCAAACATATGACCTACAAAATAGCACAACAAACTGAGTAAATGTCAATTTTTCGAAACTTAGTATGGCACGAATTCGAAATAATTACCCATATGCCTAGTCCTCGGTTCAAATCTTACAATGTACCCCGAATTGAAACATCGATATTAAGTCTCGTACTATGTACATTCAAATGTTGTTTTTAGCCCCCCCGCACAAACCCTACATACTTCCTGTATCAGTCAATCTTCCTCTCCTAACCACCTTAGGAAGCTATCCGTTTCCAACACATGTTCATTCTTTCTCTCCATGTTTCGATCTCTTAGTCTCTCAACTACACAACCCCTTTTTCCACTCTGTTACCAAATGTATTTACCTCACACACCCACCATTGCACCCCTTTCCGAGCTCTCTCTCTCTCCCCCCTCTCCCTCTCACCCTCTCGCGCTAAATACATGCATTGCCTATCTAGCCCCCAACCTCTCGTGCATGCGCACGCACGCACGTTGTATATCTAGGTCACTCCCTCGAGACTGTCTCACTCTTTCTTCCACACGGCGGGCCACACTCGCTCAATCTCGCTCTCTTTATCTGAGTCTCGTTTAACCTCGTTTTCTTTCACACACAAATGATCTATCTCCCTGTTCGGGCCTCAATCGACATACTCTATACTCTCTCACGCAGATTGTCTATCTAGGTCAGTCCATCCAAGCTGCCACCACTCTTTCGACCTCATGGTGGGCCACGCTCACTCCATCTCTCTCTCTCTCATTCTCTCTCTCTATCTCTCTCTCGTATGTCTCGATTGACCTCGCTCTTTCTCGGACAAAAACGATATATCACCATGTTGAGCCCAATTCGACCTATTCACATTGTATACTCTCTCAGCACATCGTCTATCTAGGTCACTCTCTCCAACCCGTCTCACTCTTTCGATCACACGGCGGCCCTATGTGATTGGTTGACCTTGCTTCCTCTCACGCACAAAATATATCTACACGTCTGTGACTGGATCATCTCTCAAGCTCTATCTTACAGCCCTCACCCTTGCCAAAAAGCTTAATCGGACAATATCTCTCCAGAGCATATATATTTGTTCAATGAATGTCGGACCACACTCACTTTGTCTCTCTATCTATATGTCTCTCGATTGACCTCGCTTTCTCACACCGTATCTTCCACGCGTTGAAGGTACTACCTCTCCATCCCTCGCAAAGCCGGAGCTATTTACATTGCGAGGGGCACTCCAACCTTGGATTAATTCGTGTAGGCATTTATTCCGGTCGGTTTAGATTATATTTTCGTAGCATTCGGCCCACAACTACTCCAATACCCGTAGCGGGTAATTAAGCACCGAGGAGCACCTAATATGAGCACCGAGGAGCCGTTGGATCGAAGATGCAGTGGCACACACGAGGCCTGAATGTTTTATTTGCAAAAAAACCTTTGGAGAGTTAGGAAATTGCGCATAATTACAAAGACTACTCCCAAGACGTTGGATCTCACTTCCAACGGTGTAAAAACTCGTATCACCATAGTATCTAAGCTGCGGGGTGGATGTGATATTCTATGCTACTGTCATTTTTTTTCGTAAACTTGCAAAAAACGTGTAACTCATGCCGTTACTTGTCTAACCGCGCAAAGTGTTTGTTCAAAAAAAACCATCCTACACTGAAATATCGGAACAACACACGGGGTCCCACTTGTCATTAATCAAATTTGGACCTAAAACTAACAAATCTGAAAGACAAGATTCGAACTGGCAACCTGGACTACAAAGCGTAAGTCGATAGCCTGAAAAAATGAACAGTTGTTGGCTTTGTCCCATAACTTGATTTTATATAGTACTTGCGTTGAGTAGAGTAGAGGGAGTGCCTCGTCAACTCGTGCATGACCGTTATCTCACTTACTGGTGGGTCCCAGGTCTGCGATCTCAATCTCTCTTCTCTCCATCATCTAACCTTTGCACAGGCACACACGAAGAGCGGCGCTAGCTTGCCGTGGTGTTATTACAACTAAAAAAAACTTGGAAAGTAGAAGAATCGCCTAGAACAAGAGACGTTGTGGCTGGTCGAGACAGAGCTAATCACATCTATCCTCCATGCCACGTTTGCATGATGAAGCTGTGTGGCTAGTGGGGTGTTTTCAACCGACTGGTTGGGTCCCGAGGTCGAACCATAGGTACTCTACTACGTCTGATACAGTATATTTTTACACGCACATTTTTCCTCTGTGCCGAGACATGGCACACCCTACCGCGCGGTTTCGGGGTCCTCCCGGGTGGTGCACACACATATTCTTCATGACGTGAGACACCCTACCGCGCGTTTTCTGGGTCCTCCTCGGTCGTAGCGCCGAAGCAAGTAAATGAGTCGTCAAATCATGAAAGACCACCTTTCCCCCCGAGTACATCAGTGAAGCACGGTGGCTAGGTAGTTGGGCTAGTTCGACCGATTAGCTAGGCCGCCGCCACATTTGTTTTTTCACCCATTTTTTTATCTACTTGCCGGCAGGTAAATTTAAATATCCATCGGCGTTGCTCTGGTGTTTGGGTGCGACAGGATTTTTAATTTTTTGATTGACGGGAGCAGGCGCGGCAGCAATTAGTCACGATGACTCCGCCTGTACCCACTGCTCCCTGATGTGAGAAGTCGTCGACTGGTGTTTTACCGTGGTGAAAACCAAAAGATTCCCCTCTCCGTCCTCCTTCCCGTAGATTGCATTGCCTTTCAGCCGTTTCACCCCCTTTGCTTCCTCTCCCCATTGCTTCTACTTGGTGCCATGGCGGCACAGCAGATCACGGATCCGAGGTGAGGCTCTTGACACAGGAGCTCCATGCCAAGGATGCGGAGCTCATGGCCAAGGACGTGGAGCTCCGTGAGCTCAAGGAGGAGAGGAGTGCCATCCTCCTCCGTTATGTGCGGGAGTTCACGGAGCTTCAAAAGCGGCAGGCGTCCACCACAAAGATGCTCGAGGCATCGGCAGTGTTGCTGTAGAAAGCGGGAGATAGGATAGGCCGTCAGGGGAGCCAACTGGAGAGAGAGCGGGCCGATCGTGACGAGGTCCAGGATCGCCTCAGCCACTTGGTGAACCAAGTTGCCACGCACGTGTTGCGGCTGCGCGATGCCTACCGTCATGCCAGCGCGACGATGCCGGCCGTCGGGCTAAACCCTCTGCATGGGCATGTCCATGTCTCGGCGCAACATGACCGTTGGATCAAACTTAGACGGTGCAGACCGGTCACTGTAGTACAAAGGGTGTGGGTGTGTTTGGTTGCACCCTTCATGCACTCTGCCAAACACCCAAAAATGGGTGGAGAAGGGAATTTTTTCTCCCATCCCGTGCACCCTTCATACACCCTGCCTAACACTATGCGTGCTTCATGTGGTTCATGTTTCGTGGAGTACCGTAGCACCATACTCTCCATGCGCTGTCGACCTAGTTCTATTAACATTGATCTCACCGTCCATTCTCGACCGGACAGTCGTAAAAGCGGTACTATGTTACATATAGGAGTAGTTGACATGCGCACAACATCATTTGTTATCGTCATATCTTACTACACTAGCAACAAGATTGTGTAGTACTGACATATGAACCACTGCACATGCCTAGTAGTAGGAGCACTGTGTATGTTCAAGTGGCTGCCGTGTTTCGCACTCCTCCATCGTAAGAGTGGAAACGCTTGTTGTAATCATTTTTTTCTTCTGAAAAACAGTGGACACGCTCTACCGTGCAGATCCTCCTCCAGCCATGCACTAAATTACTCACTTTCGCCGACGTGTGGGACAACTAGCATCGGGGTCCACCAGCCATGCACTAAATTACTCCGCAGTAGAGTGATGGTAAACTACCCCGATCGAAGCACCGCAGTAATGCCCAATGAGCCGTCAAATCACAAAACCCCCTCCTTTCCAGCAGTAAGTTGGACGGACGAAGCAACCATCATTTCACTCTTCTCTCTCAGCTTCATCTCTACCCAACCCTCGCTTATGCCTCATCTTTTTCCTCATTTCTTCAAGAAAACCCCGACCTGCTTCTGCCATTGTTCTTCTCTCCCAAAGAAGGAAAGGTGAGCGCATCAATGGTGTTGATTCTGGCCAAGGCCCGGTCTTGCAACCCCGAGACTGATCCTATAACTCCCTCTCTTTTCTTCTTTTGGGTTAGTGATTATGGTTTCTTTTCTTTTATTTCTATTTGATAGTTTCTTGATGGAAGCTGGAGCACCGGCCGAAGTGATGTCTATGGCTCCGGCCAAAACCGTCGAGGCTCATGGTACGAAGAAGTGCAAGCACCCCGCCGAGACTACCGCAGACAAGCTCAAAGCCATCGCCCTGTCCAAGCCCCCCTCTCCGGGATCCCTCATTGAGCAAGTCCAGGTAATATCTCTTCTTGATGATCTTTTTCTCGATCTTGATCGTGTTTTTTCATCTAACACGTAGTACTAGTACTAGTAGTGCAACTTTCTGGGTGATCTTGCATGTGATTTTTGTGTGCCAAATGACGGTTCTAAATTCCTCTTTTGACCAAAACATACGAGAGGTTGACACTGATTTCTTATAGATTACTTTCAACTACTCCCTCTGTCCCAAATTTCTTGTCTTAGATTTGTCTAGATACGGATGTATCTAATACTAAAATGTGACTTGATACATCCGTATCTAGAGAAATCTAAGACAAGAATTTTGGGACTGAGGGAGTACTTCATGAACATCAATGCTACCTTTTGAGAGGGTATATTTTCCTCAGTAACTTGTGTTATGGATATTGCATGTAATCCCTCTGCTCTCATGCCTTTGAAGACATGTTCTAGTGTCTTTGTTCACTCATTTCTGTGCGTATATGTAGTCATATATGGAGTATAATATCAAAAATCATCTTATATTTCTGAACGGAGGTAGTAATAAAATATGGTTTCTGTTTGAATTAGAACCAGGTCCGCGGTGGAGATGAAGTTCTCAAAGTCATGCCGTGTGAACTGGAAGACCTGATGATGAGTTCTACTGCTGAACTATCCAGCTGCTGTGTCCTTGTCGCCACGTGTCCTGAACTAGTGTTTTTCTGTAGCATTGTTGTCAGGCGTGTTCTCGAGGTTGTACTTGACCACAACAATTTCCTGGCTGTGCCTTCGATTACGAAGGGTGTGGTTCTTGTAAAGCTTCCCAACAAATCTGATGCGGCCTGTCTTCATCATCATGTTTATGAGTGGAAAGACCACTCTGTTAGGTTCTCCAAGGTTGACAAGATGGTGATGGTGCATGTAGACATCTCACACGAAGTCCATGGCCTAGTCAGTTATGTGGGGTTCATCCCGTAGGTCGGTGGCAAAAAATAGTCTGCAGAGTTTAGTTAGTGCAACTTTGCTTGTCTGTAGTAAGTACTATTGTTCAGTACTTGATTTGTGTTTGTGAACCCTGTATTGTTTATTAGTACTGGCGCTTTTGGTGTGTGGTCAGTCCTGAGAACGGTCTATGTTAATGTCTGTCCACTCAATTCAGTCTGTATATTTTGAAGTATCCATATCATATTTTTTGTGAGGACGGTCTATCAATTATGGTTACACTCCAATATCTGTATGCATTGCAGGGTTTATCGCACCCACCAGGATTTCCAGCCCCATGGATGTTCGGTCCATACAATTTGTCACGACCTTTGGACTGTCCTGCATGTGAGAGTAGGCGGGGCCCCTGCATGCCACGCGTAGTTGAATGGTCAATCTTCTGTTTAGTACTTTGCAACGCCCCCGATTTAATCGTACACTAATCATACACGCGAACGTGTACGATCAAGATCAGGGACTCACGAGAAGATATCACAACACAACTCTACAAATAAAGTAAGTCATACAAGCATCATATTACAAGCCAGGGGCCTCGAGGGCTCGAATACAAGAGCTCAATCATAGATGAGTCAGCGGAAGCAACAATGTCTGAGTACAGACATAAGTTAAACAAGTTTGCCTTAAGAAGGCTAGCACAAACTGGGATACAGATCGAAAGAGGCGCATGCCTCCTGCCTGGGATCATCCTAAACTACTCCTGGTTGCCGTCAGCGGGCTGCACGTAGTAATAGGCACCTCCTGAGTAGTAGTAGTCGTCATCGACAGTGGCATCTGGCTCCTGGGCTCCATCGTCTGGTTGCAGCAATCGGATATAGGGAAGGGGAAAAGGGGAAGAAAAGCAACTGTGAGTACTCATCCAAAGTACTCGCAAGTAAGGAGCTACACTACATATGTATGCAATGGTATCAAATGGAATAAGGGTATCATATGTGGACTGAACTGCAGAATGCCAGAATAAGAGGGGGATAGCTAGTCCTTTCGAAGACTACGCTTCTGGTAACCTCCATCTTGCAGGAGGGGAAGAGAGTAGATGGTAAGGAGCCCAGGTTTCACAGGAAGACCAGGCATATCAAGCGTCGCTTCAACTCCATTCATGAAAGTGTTCAAAATGGAGACATAGAGATTTGTAAGGTACATACGGACCTGAATGTAGCAGATCTGTTGACTAAACCTCTCCCTAGAGCAAAACATGATCAACACCAGAATTCCATGGGTGTTTGATTCATCACAATGTAACTAGATGATTGACTCTAGTGCAAGTGGGAGACTGTTGGAAATATGCCCTAGAGGCAATAATAAAATGATTATTATATTTCCTTGTTCATGATAATTGTCTATTATTCATGATTTAATTGTATTATCCGGAAATCGTAATACATGTGTGAATACATAGACCACAATGTGTCCCTAGTGAGCCTCTAGTTGACTAGCTCGTTGAAAAACAGATAGTCATGGTTTCCTGGCTATGGACATGGAGATGTCATTGATAACGGGATCACATCATTAGGAGAATGATGTGATGGACAAGACCCAATCCTAAACATAGCACAAGATCGTATAGTTCATTTGCTAGAGTTTTTCCAATGTCAAGTATCTTTTCCTTAGACCATGAGATCGTGTAACTCCCGGATACCGTAGGAGTGCTCTGGGTGTACCAAACGTCACAACGTAACTGGGTGACTATAAAGGTATACTACGGGTATCTCCGAAAGTGTCTGTTGGGTTGACACGGATCAAGACTGGGATTTGTCACTCCATATGACGGAGAGGTATCTCTGGGCCCACTCGGTAATGCATCATCATAATGAGCTCAAAGTGACCAAGTGTCTGGTCACGGGATCATGCATTACGGTACGAGTAAAGTGACTTGCTGGTAACGAGATTGAACGAGGTATTAGGATACCAACGATCGAATCTCGGGCAAGTAACATACCGATTGACAAAGGGAATTGTATACGGGGTTGCTTGAATCCTTGACATCGTGGTTCATCCGATGAGATCATCGAGGAGCATGTGGGAGCCAACATGGGTATCCAGATCCCGCTGTTGGTTATTGACCGGAGAGCCGTCTCGGTCATGTCTACATGTCTCCCGAACCCGTAGGGTCTACACACTTAAGGTTCGGTGACGCTAGGGTTGTAGAGATATGAATATGCAGTAACCCGAAAGTTGTTCGGAGTCCCGGATGAGATCCTGGACGTCACGAGGAGTTCCGGAATGGTCCGGAGGTGAAGAATTATATATAGGAAGTGCAGTTTCGGCCATCGGGAGAGTTTCGGGGGTCACTGGTATTGTACCGGGACCACCGGAAGGTTCCCGGGGGTCCACCGGGTGGGGACACCCATCCCGGAGGGACCCATGGGCCAAAGTGGGAGGGGAACCAGCCCATAGTGGGCTGGTGCGCCCCCTAGGCCCACCCCATGCGCCTAGGGTTGGGAACCCTAGGGTGGGGGGCGCCCCACCTAGCTTGGGGGGCACTCCACCCCTTGGCCGCCGCTCCCCTAGGAGATCCCATCTCCTAGGGCCGGCACCCCCTCTAGGGGGCCTATATAAAAGGGGGGGGGAGGGAGGGGGCAGAACACCCTTGAGTCTTGGCGCCTCCCTCTCCCCTGCTACACCTCTCCCTCTCGCAGTATAACGGCGAAGCCCTGCTGCGGTGACGCCCTGCATCCACCACCACGCCGTCGTGCTGCTAGATCTTCATCAACCTCTCCTTTGCCCTTGCTCAATCAAGAAGGAGGAGACGTCACACCGACTGTACGTGTGTTGAACACGGAGGTGCCATCCGTTCGGCGCTAGGATCTCCGGTGATTTGGATCATGTCGAGTACGACTTCCTCATCCCCGTTCTTTGAACGCTTCCGCGCGTGATCTACAAAGGTATGTAGATGCAATCCGATCACTCGTTGCTAGATGAACTCATAGATGGATCTTGGTGAAACCGTAGGAAATTTTTTGCTTTCTGCAACGTTCCCCAACAGTGGCATCATGAGCTAGGTCTATGCGTAGTTCTCCTTGCATGAGTAGAACACAATTTGTTGTGGGCGTAGATGTTGTCAACTTTCTTGCCGCTACTAGTCTTATCTTGCTTCAGCGGTATTGTGGGATGAAGCGGCCCGAACCGACCTTACACATACGCTTATGTGAGACTGGTTCCACCGACTGACATGCACTGGTTGCATAAGGTGGCTAGCGGGTGTCTGTCTCTCCCACTTTAGTTGGAGCGGATTCGATGAAAAGGGTCCTTATGAAGGGTAAATAGAAGTTGACAAATCACGTTGTGGCTTTTACGTAGGCAAGAAAACGTTCTTGCTAGAACCCTTTTGCAGCCACGTAAAACTTGCAACAACAATTAGAGGACGTCTAACTTGTTTTTGCAGCAAGTGCTTTGTGATGTGATATGCCCATAGTTGTGGTGAATGATGAATATATATATGTGATGTATGAGATCATGTTCTTGTAATAGGAATCACGACTTGCATGTCGATGAGTATGACAACCGGCAGGAGCCATAGGAGTTGTCTTTATTTTTGTATGACCTGCGTGTCATTGAGAAACGCCATGTAAATTACTTTACTTTATTGCTAAACGTGTTAGCCATAGTAGTAGAAGTAATAGTTGGCGAGCAACTTCATGGAGACACGTTGATGGAGATCATGATGATGGAGATCATGGTGTCATGCCGGTGACAAGATGATCATGGAGCCCCAAGATGGAGATCAAATGAGCTATGTGATATTGGCCATATCATGTCACTATTATTATTTGATTGCATGTGATGTTTATCATGTTTTTGCATCTTGTTTACTTAGAACGGCGGTAGTAAATAAGATGATCCCTCATAATAATTTCAAGAAAGTGTTCCCCCTAACTGTGCACCGTTGCGACAGTTCGTTGTTTCGAAGCACCACGTGATGATCGGGTGTGATAGATTCCAACGTTCACATACAACGGGTGTAAGACAGATTTACACATGCAAACACTTAGGTTGACTTAACGAGCCTAGCATGTACAGACATGGCCTCGGAACACAGAAGACTGAAAGGTCAAGCATGAGTCGTATAGAAGATACGATCAACATGAAGATGTTCACCGATGTTGACTAGTCCGTCTCACGTGATGATCGGACACGGCCTAGTTAACTCGGATCATGTTATACTTAGATGACTGGAGGGATGTCTATCTAAGTGGGAGTTCATTATATAATTTGATTAGATGAACTTAATTATCATGAACTTAGTCTAAAATCTTTACAATATGTCTTGTAGATCAAATGGCCAACGTTGTCCTCAAATTCAACACGTTCCTAGAGAAAACCAAGCTGAAAGACGATGGTAGCAACTATACGGACTTGGTCCGGAACCTGAGGATCATCCTCATAGCTGCCAAGAAAGAATATGTCCTACAAGCACCACTAGGTGACGCACCCGTCCCACAGAACCAAGACGTTATGAACGCTTGGCAGACACGTGCTGATGATTACTCGCTCGTTCAGTGCGGCATGCTTTACAGCTTAGAACCGGGGCTCCAAAAGCGTTTTGAGAGACACGGAGTATATGTGATGTTTGAAGAGCTGAAAATGGTTTTCCAAGCTCATGCCCGGGTCGAGAGATATGAAGTCTCCGACAAGTTCTTCAGCTGTAAGATGGAGGAAAATAGTTCTGTCAGTGAGCACATACTCAAAATGTCTGGGTTGCATAACCGCTTGACTCAGCTGGGAGTTAATCTCCCGGATGACGTGGTCATTGACAGAATCCTTCAGTCGCTTCCACCGAGCTACAAGAGCTTTGTGATGAACTTCAATATGCAGGGGATGGAAAAGACCATTCCTGAAGTATTTGCAATGCTGAAATCAGTAGAGGTAGAAGTCAAAAAGGACCATCAAGTGTTGATGGTGAATAAAACCACTAAGTTCAAGAAAGGCAAGGGTAAGAAGAACTTCAAGAAAGACGGAAGGGAGTTGCCGTGCCCGGTAAGCAAGCTGCCGGGAAGAAGCCAAAGAATGGACCCAAGCCCGAGACTGAGTGTTTTTATTGTAAGGGAAGTGGTCACTGGAAGCGGAACTGCCCCAAATACTTAGCGGACAAGAAGGTCGGCAAAACAAAAGGTATATGTGATATACATGTAATTGATGTGTACCTTACCAGTACTCGTAGTATCTCCTGGGTATTTGATACCGGTGCAGTTGCTCCCATTTGTAACTCAAAGCAGGAGCTGCGGAATAAACGGAGACTGGCGAAGGACGAGGTGACGATGCGCGTCGGGAATGGTTCCAAGGTCGATGTGATCGCCGTCGGCACGCTACCTCTACATTTACCTATGGGATTAGTTTTGAACCTCAATAATTGTTATTTAGTGCCAAGTTTGAGCATGAACATTGTATCAGGATCTCGTTTAATACGAGATGGCTACTCATTTAAATCCGAGAATAATGGTTGTTCTATTTATATGAGAGATATGTTTTATGGTCATGCTCCTATGGTGAATGGTTTATTCATAATGAATCTCGAGCGTAATGCTACACATATTCATAGTGTGAATACCAAAAGATGTAAGGTTGATAATGATAGTCCCACATACTTGTGGCACTGCCGCCTTGGTCACATAGGTGTCAAACGCATGAAGAAGCTCCATGCAGATGGACTTTTAGAGTCTCTTGATTATGAATCATTTGACACTCGCGAACCATGCCTCATGGGTAAGATGACCAAGACTCCGTTCTCAGGAACAATGGAGCGAGCAACCAACCTATTGGAAATCATACATACTGATGTGTGCGGTCCAATGAGTGTTGAGGCTCGTGGTGGCTATCGTTATGTTCTCACCCTCACAGATGACTTGAGTAGATATGGGTATATCTACTTAATGAAACACAAGTCCGAAACCTTTGAAAAGTTCAAGGAATTTCAGAGTGAGGTTGAGAATCAACGTGACAGAAAAATCAAGTTTTTGCGATCAGATCGTGGAGGAGAATACTTGAGTCACGAATTTGGCACACACTTAAGAAAATGTGGAATAGTTTCACAACTCACGCCGCCTGGAACACCTCAGTGTAATGGTGTGTCCGAATGTCGTAATCGCACTCTATTGGATATGGTGCGATCTATGATGTCTCTTACCGATTTACCGCTGTCATTTTGGGGCTATGCTTTAGAGACTGCCGCATTCACTTTAAATAGGGCTCCGTCGAAATCCGTTGAGACGACACCCTATGAATTATGGTTTGGGAAGAAGCCCAAGCTGTCGTTTCTAAAAGTTTGGGGATGCGATGCTTATGTCAAGAAACTTCAACCTGAAAAGCTCGAACCCAAGTCGGAAAAATGCGTCTTCATAGGATACCCTAAAGAAACTATTGGGTATACCTTCTACCTCAGATCCTAAGGCAAGATCTTTGTTGCCAAGAATGGATCCTTTCTAGAGAAGGAGTTTCTCTCGAAAGAAGTAAGTGGGAGGAAAGTGGAACTTGATGAAGTATTACCTCTTGAACCGGAAAGTGGCGCAACACAGGAAAATGTTCCTGTAGTGCCTACACCAATTAGAGAGGAAGTTAATGATGATGATCAAGATACTTCTGATCAAGCTCCTACTAAACTTCGAAGGTCCACAAGGGCACGTTCCGCACCAGAGTGGTATGGCAACCCTGTCTTGGAAATCATGTTGTTAGACAACGGTGAACCTTCGAACTATGAAGAAGCGATGGCAGGCCCGGATTCCGACAAATGGCTGGAAGCCATGAAATCCGAGATAGGATCCATGTATGAAAACGAAGTATGGACTTTGACTGACTTGCCCGATGATCGGCGAGCCATAGAAAATAAATGGATCTTTAAGAACAAGACAGACGCGAATGGTAATGTGACCATCTATAAAGCTAGGCTTGTCGCTAAGGGTTATCGACAAGTTCAAGGGGTTGACTACAATGAGACATTCTCTCCCGTAGCAAAGCTGAAGTCCGTCCGAATCAAGTTAGCAATTGCCGCATACTATGATTATGAGATATGGCAAATGGACGTTAAAACGGCATTCCTTAATGGTTATCTTAAGGAAGAACTGTATATGATGCAGCCGGAAGGTTTTGTCGATCCTAAGAATGCTGACAAGGTGTGCAAGCTCCAACGCTCGATTTATGGGCTGGTGCAAGTATCTCGGAGTTGGAACATTCGCTTTGATGAGATGATCAAAGCATTTGGGTTTATGCAGACTTATGGAGAAGCCTGCGTTTACAAGAAAGTGAGTGGGAGCTCTGTAGCATTTCTCATATTATATGTAGATGACATACTTTTGATGGGAAATGATATAGAGCTTTTGGATAGCATTAAGGCCTACTTGAATAAGAGTTTTTCAATGAAGGACCTTGGAGAAGCTGCTTATATATTAGGCATCAAGATCTATAGAGATAGATCAAGACGCCTCATAGGTCTTTCACGAAGCACATACCTTGATAAGATATTGAAGAAGTTCAATATGGATCAGTCTAAGAAGGGTTCTTGCCTGTGTTGCAAGGTGTGAAATTGAGCTCAGCACAATGTCCAACCACGACAGAAGATATAGAAGAGATGAGTGTCATCCCCTATGCCTCAGCCATAGGTTCTATTATGTATGCCATGCTATGTACCAGACCTGATGTAAACCTTGCCGTAAGTTTGGTAGGAAGGTACCAAAGTAATCCTGGCAAGGAACACTGGACAGCGGTCAAGAATATCCTGAAGTACCTGAAAAGGACTAAGGAAATGTTTCTCATTTATGGAGGTGACGAAGAGCTCGTCGTAAAGGGTTACGTCGATGCTAGCTTCGACACAGATCTGGATGACTCTAAGTCACAAACCGGATACGTGTATATTTTGAATGGTGGGGCAGTAAGCTGGTGCAGTTGCAAGCAAAGCGTTGTGGCGGGATCTACATGTGAAGCGGAGTACATGGCAGCCTCAGAGGCAGCACACGAAGCAGTCTGGGTGAAGGAGTTCATTACCGACCTAGGAGTCATACCCAATGCGTCGGGCCCGATGACTCTCTTCTATGACAACACTAGAGCTATTGCCCTTGCCAAGGAGCCCAGGTTTCACAGCAAGACCAGGCATATCAAGCGTCGCTTCAACTCCATTCGTGAAAGTGTTCAAAATGGAGACATAGAGATTTGTAAAGTACATACGGACCTGAATGTAGCAGATCCGTTGACTAAACCTCTCCCTAGAGCAAAACATGATCAACACCAGAATTCCATGGGTGTTCGATTCATCACAATGTAACTAGATGATTGACTCTAGTGCAAGTGGGAGACTGTTGGAAATATGCCCTAGAGGCAATAATAAAATGATTATTATATTTCCTTGTTCATGATAATTGTCTATTATTCATGATTTAATTGTATTATCCGGAAATCGTAATACATGTGTGAATACATAGACCACAATGTGTCCCTAGTGAGCCTCTAGTTGACTAGCTCGTTGATCAACAGATAGTCATGGTTTCCTGGCTATGGACATGGAGATTTCATTGATAACGGGATCACATCATTAGGAGAATGATGTGATGGACAAGACCCAATCCTAAACATAGCACAAGATCGTATAGTTCGTTTGCTAGAGTTTTTCCAATGTCAAGTATCTTTTCCTTAGACCATGAGATCGTGTAACTCCCGGATACCGTAGGAGTTCTCTGGGTGTACCAAACATCACAACGTAACTGGGTGACTATAAAGGTATACTACGGGTATCTCCGAAAGTGTCTGTTGGGTTGACACGGATCAAGACTGGGATTTGTCACTCCATATGACGGAGAGGTATCTCTGGGACCACTCGGTAATGCATCATCATAATGAGCTCAAAGTGACCAAGTGTCTGGTCACGGGATCATGCATTACGGTACGAGTAAAGTGACTTGCCGGTAACGAGATTGAACGAGGTATTAGGATACCAACGATCGAATCTCAGGCAAGTAACATACCGATTGACAAAGGGAATTGTATACGGGGTTGCTTGAATCCTCGACATCGTGGTTCATCCGATGAGATCATCGAGGAGCATGTGGGAGCCAAGATGGGTATCCAGATCCCGCTGTTGGTTATTGACCGGAGAGCCGTCTCGGTCATGTCTACATGTCTTCCGAACCCGTAGGGTCTACACACTTAAGGTTCGGTCACGCTAGGGTTGTAGAGATATGAATGTGCAGTAACCCGAAAGTTGTTCGGAGTCTCGGATGAGATCCTGGACGTCACGAGGAGTTCCGGAATGGTCCGGAGGTGAAGAATTATATATAGGAAGTGCAGTTTCGTCCATCGGGAGAGTTTCGGGGGTCACCGATATTGTACCGGGACCACCGGAAGGGTCCCGGGGGTCCATCGGGTGGGGCCACCCATCCCGAAGGGCCCCATGGGACAAAGTGGGAGGGGAACCAGCCCATAGTGGGCTGGTGCGCCCCCCTAGGCCCACCCCATGCGCCTAGGGTTTGGATCCCTAGGGTGGGGGGGCGCCCCACCTAGCTTGGGGGGCACTCCACCCCTTGGCCGCCGCCCCCCTAGGAGATCCCATCTCCTAGGGCCGGCGCCCCCCTAGGGGGCCTATATAAAAGGGGGGGAGGGAGGGGGCAGAACACCCTTGAGTCTTGGCGCCTCCCTCTCCCCTGCTACACCTCTCCCTCTCGCAGTATAACGGCGAAGCCTTGCTGCGGTGACGCCTGCAGCCACCACCACGCCGTCGTGTTGCTGGATCTTCATCAACCTCTCCTTTGCCCTTGCTGGATCAAGAAGGAGGATACGTCACGCTGACCGTACGTGTGTTGAACATGGAGGTGCCGTCCGTTCGGTGCTAGGATCTCCGGTTATTTGGATCACGTCGAGTTCGACTTCCTCATCCCTGTTCTTTGAACGCTTCCGCGCGTGATCTACAAAGGTATGTAGATGCAATCCGATCACTCGTTGCTAGATGAACTCATAGATGGATCTTGGTGAAACCATAGGAAAAGTTTTGTTTTCTGCAATGTTCCCCAACAAGTTCACCAAGTAGCATCGCATAGCATAATCCTAACCGATGATCCTCCCCTCGTCGCCCTGTGAGAGAGCGATCACCGGTTGTATCTGGCACTTGGAAGGGTGTGTTTTATTAAGTATCCGATTCTAGTTCTCATAAGGTCAAGGTACAACTCCGGGTCGTCCTTTTACCAAGGGACACGGCTATTCGAATAGATTAACTTCCCTGCAGGGGTGCACCACATAACCCAACACGCTCGATCCCATTTGGCCGGACACACTTTCTTGGGTCATTCCCGGCCTTGGAAGATCAACACGTCGCAGCCCTACCTAGGCACGACAGAGAGGTCAGCACGCCGGTCTAAATCCTATGGCGCAGGGGTCTGGGCCCATCGCCCATTGCACACCTGCACGTTGCGTACGCGGCCGGAGAGCAGACCTAGCAACCTCCATTACAAAGGAAGTTGCGTTACGTGGTCCAACCCGGCGCGCGCCGCTCAGTCGCTGACGTCACGAAGGCTTCGGCTGATACCACGATGTCGAGTGCCCATAACTGTCCCCGCGTAGATGGTTAGTGCGTATAGGCCAGTAGCCAGACTCAGATCAAATACCAAGATCTCGTTAAGCGTGTTATTCTGAAATAACCACGGACGCCGACCAGGGCCAGGCCCACCTCTCTCCTAGGTGGTCTCAACCTGCCCTGTCGCTCCGCCACAAAGTAACCGTCGGGGGCCTTCGGGAACTCAGGCCCACCTCTACCGGGATGGAGCCACCTCCCCCTTCAGCCCCCAACATCGGAATCACTCGCGGGTACTCCTACGAGCCGACCCGACTTTAATCACCACAAGTATGATATATTATGTATAAATATATACCCGTGACCACCTCCCGAGTGAACACGGCCCGATAGTATAGCATGGCATACGGACAAGAAAGTATGGCCACTGATGATAAACTAGCATCCTATACTAAGCATTAGGATTGCAGGTAAAGGTAACAACAGTTGTAGCAACAATGATAGGCTATGCATCAGGATAGGATTAACGGAAAGCAGTAACATGCTACACTACTCTAATGCAAGCAATATAGAGGAGAGTAGGCGATATCTGGTGATCAAGGGGGAGGGGGGCTTGCCTGGTTGCTCTGGCAAGAGAGAGGGGTCGTCAACACCGTAGTCGTACTGGGTAGCAGCGGCGTCGGTCTCGATGTCTAGCGAGAGAAGAGGGGGAAGAAACAATAACTATAATGCAAACAAATGCATGATGATGCATGACATGACAAAGCGTGATGCTAGGTGTGCCCTAACGCGGTACGAGGTGGTACCGGTGAAGGAGGGGGACATCCGGGAAAGTATCCCCGATGTTTCGCGTTTTCGGGCAGAGGAGCCGGAGGGGGAAAGTTGCGTGTTCGCTATGCTAGGGATGCGTGGCGGACGAACGGGCTGCGTAACCGGATTCATCTCGTCGTCCTGAGCAACTTTCATGTACAAAGTTTTTCCATCCGAGCTACGGTTTAAAAGATATGATTTTATAAAGATTTTATTAATATCTGGAATTTAATTAATTATTTGATTTAATTTTGAAAATGGATGTATGACATCAGCATAATGTCATGCTGACGTCAGCAGTCAACAGGGTTGACTGGTCAACCTGACTAGTGGGTCCCACTTGTCAGTGACACATTTTAATTAAACATTTTAATTAACCTAATTAGTATTAATTAGGGGGGTGGGCCCCACTGTCATGTTCTGTTAGCTAATTAACAGTAGTTAATTAGGTTAATTAGTCATTAGGTTAATTAATCTTAATTAGCTAATTTAATTAGAATTAATTAAGTTAATTAATTAGTTAATTAGTTAATTATTTTTATTATTTATGATATTTTTTATAAAACGTTCTCAGGGGGTGGGGCCCCCATGTCATTGGCCCTAGGGGCCAAACGGGCGTGCGGGTATCGGGAAACGGGCACGGGCATGGGCACTCGTCGAGGCTGACCCATGTGCGGCAGACAGAGCCCAGGGGCGCCGGACCCGGGCACCGACTAACTGGGGCCGCAGTTCGCGGTGGCGGCGAGCGCAGGGGACGGCGGCGCGCGGGCGCGTGCCCGAGGCCACCAGGGGAGAAGGGCTCCGGTGAGCCCTGGAGCAGCGGCGGATGGGGCCGGCGCGGGCGCGCGGAAGCAGGCGCGACCCGGCGGTTCTGGGCTGCAGCAGCAGGGGAGGAGGCTAGGGGCGCGAGAGGCCGGTGGCCAGGGGTGGGGCGGAGCGGCGCCTCCTGCAGCACACAGCTGCGGGGCGAGGGGAGGCATGGCGAGCCGTGGGCACGGGACGGAGGCGAGGCCGCCGGTGGCGCGAGCCAGTAGGGCTCATGGATGGCGCGTACAGAGGGCAGTGGTGCGGCAGCTGGGCGCGGGGAGCGGGGCGTGGCGGAAGGCGAGCTAGCGCACGCGTGCGGTGGACGAGGCCGCGGCCATGAGCGCGCGGGTGGACGGAGCCGGCGACAGAGATCGAGGGGAGTGGAGGCCGGTGGCCTCACCAGCATTGCAGGGACGAGGGGCGGCAAGGCTTGGTGAAGCGGATCAGGGGGGAGATGAGGATAACGGCGACGACGGTTGACGGCTCCGGCGAATGGCGCTCGACGATGGAGAAGCTGCGGGGCGGAGGCGGCAGCCCTCGGGCATGGGCGTGCTTGCCGGGGCCACTGGGAGCCGCGGCGGACACGATAGAGACGGCGAAGCGCCGGCTCGACAGTGGTGCCGGAGGCGGGCGCCGGTCGAGGCCAGGCAGGGAGGTGAGGATCGACGACGGGGGCGACCGCGTCGGGGGCAGGGCGTGCACCCGATCCAGACCGCGTGGGGAGGGGAGAAGGGGATCGTGGGGTGGGGGGCGACTGGGTACTGGTTGGAACCTAGGGTTCCTGTCGGTGGGGGTTAAGGAGAGTGCGGGTTGGGCCAGTTGGGCTGGCCAGCTAGGCCGTTTGACCCAGTAGGCCGGGGCTATGTGGCTTTGTTTTGCCCTTTCCTTTTATTTATTTTTCTGTTTTTATTTTACTTTAGTTTTGCAAACTATAAGCCTAGCCCCTAAATTAGTGCTAATACTAATAACACTGTTGCAATTAACTTGGCACCCTAAACAATTATTTTATATTTGTTTAGTATTTAAAGGCATTTAAATATTAGTCTTACTGTTGTTTTAATTAATTTAGTGCAGTCAACTATTTTATAAAAATATGTTTTCTCGACCATAATTACCTATGCAATATCTGGTTCGTCTAGAGCATTTTAGTTTTAATGTTTGGAAACTTTTATTGTTTGACTTTATTTTTAAAATTTGAACCGGGTTTTGAACTGACGCGAGATTAGCAATAATAATCATGATGACGTGGCATCATTAGCAGAGGTTACTGTAGCTTCAGTATCCGGGCGTCACAATTGTCCTCCACTACAAGAAATCTCGTCCCGAGATTTATGGGGGGAGTAAGGGGGAGAGATTGGTTACGAAATTCTAACAGATCTTCTCAGTGTTGGTTGCTCTTCTCGAAGAGGTCAATCCAATATATTGATGCCTTCATACTTTTGCTTCAGGTCAAAATGATGAAGTCGTCATCCTATCTTCGGGATATTCATCGTACTTACGAAAAGGATATGGGGGAAGACTTGGGAAGGGCGGGCCTTACCAGGTTGACTATCTGGTAGATAACAACGGGGAAGGTTGCGGAAAGTAACTCTCAGATTGAACTTAAGAAGATATCGAGAGCAAGTAAGAAGGTACCAGGAGAAGTTTCAAGCGGGCAGACAATCGTTTGATGCCTGAAACAAGGCGTGCAAAGAGGTTCAGAGCTACGAGAATAAGTATTGCGTCTGATACCAGAATAGGTCACTAGGAAGGTGGCTTGTGAATTACATACGAGGTCACGTGCGAGGAACAACCTTGAGAATAGGGGGTGTACAGGAGAGTCAGGTTTCGATCCTGTGGAACTGTGGGTTATGGGCCCACCATGTGTTTTTTTAAGGAGCAGTGACATCTTGCACGGTCATGATAGCAAGGCATGTCAGAGAGTACCATGTCAGTTATGTCGGCAACAACGTTGGTACCTAGGGCGAGGGACGAAGAGAACCATTTTCCTGCTCATTGCAACGAGGCGGACCAATAGGCAAAGTTCTCGTCCATTGGTGGTTACTGGAATGTCATCAACAAAAGTAACAGGGTCTTACTAACAGAATTGTACATGAGGGGTTTACATAAGCAGGGAATTAATACTGCTTAGACCATAATGATCACCAGAAAGGTTAAACCAAATAATGGAAAGGAAAATATGTTTATCAGATATCTCAGGGGTATATCCTTCCCAATGATAAGCAGAGCATGATATCCATGACATGACATAATGTAGAAAACCCCTTAGGTAAGGGGAGAAAAATTTCATGACATTATCCATACAACGATGTTCGGATAATTGAGCAAGAAACATTTAGCCTTGGGATTCAAATGTTCTTGTTGAAAATCGGAGTACCACAGACATGCTTCGAGATAGCATTGCATGGTCTTCAATCAAAGGTCAGACTCTGGATACACGAAGGGATTCATCATTAAGCCAAGGAGAGGATAAGGAGGTGGCTGATGGACTCAGCGATAATACACCGAGGTATCCAAAAAGATGGATTTCCACAGTTATGTGAACAAGGAGATAACATTTGTCGGATCAAATGATATAATGATGTATGCTCAAGGAAAAATATACACAATTAAACATTAGTGGAAAAGGGTGCCCAAACTAGGGCCTTAGGTAGCATGATCAAATGTTAGAATGGTGATTCAGTGATCAATAGTCTAAGAATGAACGTTCGACCATTAACTTCAAAGCAATAGGGTTGCTAGAAGGGCAGAATCCAAACAGCACCATTCACCTGTTGGTATCCCGGTTAGATCCAACACGGGGACCAAGAAAGAATGGTGATGGTGATAAGTATTACTTGTATCAAGAATTCTTAGGAGGTGGTGAAATTCTGACGACATTCTTGACATAAAAGATGGTAATACTCCAAGGTATCGAAGAATAATTGCTGGATAGCACGGGTCTCCAGGTATAACACAAAACACAAACAAGTTTGTGTTGGAGGGAAGGCAATAATGTTGTCGGTGATAACACAAATCATCAAGGGACAAGGATGGTTACCTGTCATCATCCATTTGGTTGATATTCTGGAAGGAATCAAAATGTTGTTTGACGACCACGACAAATTTAGTCGAGAGGCTCCACGAAGATGTAATCGATCGGCGATGACATCAAGTCAAAGGAATGATGAAGCGAAAGGTTATTGGAACCATGGGTATGACACAAACTTGAAATCAAGTTTGTTGTTCAGGGAGAAATGATATGACGAGGAAGTTCGATGTAAGATTAGTGCATCATAGAAAATTGTGCTCCGAGGAGAAAGACTAGGTAGCACAATTAAAATTTAGCACGATAATGATATAGCCGATCGGGCTAGGAATGACTTGAAGAATTATTAAACTCATAAACAACGAAAATTATTTAGAGTTAATGAATCGGAATACGGACTCGATTCACTATCGATATCCTTGAGTTACTAACAACTCAGAACCCAGGGAAAAATTGGAATTGGTGAGAAATAATACTTGAAGAAGAACGCATAAGAAGTGATACAGTTCTGTGATCTTATCGAGATACCACGGGGTAACACTCGAAGGTAGACCATAATCGAGGTTGAGGAGGTTTATTGATCTGCAGAAGTCAAGTGCCTTAACTAGTCCGAGAAATGGAATCAAGGAGAAAATATGATCGGAACCACGATGGCAAAGGATCAATTCACAGATACCAAATGATAATATAACAAGGGAATAGTTATTATTACAAGAAGCTTCCATGATAGGATATACATCGTGTCCATGGGCATGAACCCAAAGTTCAAGGTCAACTCCCACTTCTTCAATGTATAACCTTCCATTCACCTCTCGCTTTTTTTGAAAATGACATTAGTTGTTGAAAGTTTTACCTGGTGCAATACCAGATAAGTATAACCCGTGAAATCTTTCGGGCACACACAGATTTAAGGAAGGCATAGGTTTAACCCGTCAGGGTATCGTGGAAACATATACCACAAGCTTCAATAGTAAATACCACCAGCTCGAAAACAGAGCATGGTTGAGATAGCAGAGGATACAATTTACCAAAGGCTATATATATCCGTGGAAAGGCTCACAAGGTTACTTGAATATGAAGGACACTGTCGGATAATAATCCAACAAGAGGTCTGGTGGTCTACAACGAAGCTGATGTGAGTATCGGTACTCTATCAAAGGAAGAAGGAATGCATGTGCATCGGATTATAGAAACAACTGACTAAGTTAAAGCTCAAATGCAAAGGAATTATGAATTCCAAGACAAGGGATCAGAAGCAATGCTCTGATTAGGGATGGGTAAGTTGAATAGCCTTAGGGGTACATGAATGGCAATTTGAGTGGTTGAGATCCATCTTAGGTCCGGAATGACGTCTGAATCGGAAGGATAAATTCCAGGGAACAACTGATGATTGTGTGCATTCACACACTTGTTGAATCAATAGGATCAAAATGACTGTGTCAAAAGATACTAGTGAATATTGCTAGTGATATGGGAGCATCCATAATGTAAGCATACAAGTATTTGCAGAGCAATAGTTTGAAGAGGATGCTCGGAAGGTCGGATAGTATTTCAGAGTATCTTATGAAGCATACAAACAACTGGGGATGAACAGATACTCAATAAGTGCGAGGAATTTTCAATAGGGGTGTTCATGTGGCAAAGAACTGCAAGGCAGTAAGCTTAAAGGATTTTCGGAACAACGGAGAGCAATTTAGGGCATCTTGTAATAACAAGAGCAACTGCGGATGAAGGTATGAACAACAATTGTAGGTAGTTATCCATAAGGGTATATCGGTGGTAGGGGATTGTAAAGTCGATGGGCACAAGGGTCTCGGGAAAACCTTGAAGAGTATCTTCGGAATCTTCTGGTGCAGCAAGCGATCATCTGGAGTGCGGGGCTCTCCGGGAGGAAGTCTTTCAAGATCCTAAAGTTAGTCATTTTAGCAAAATCATTTAACCCGAATAGGGGAGAGGTTAGAGTCCCAGAGTAAGGATCGAGGAGTAAAAGATCCTAATACCACCCGATGGCGACGTGGGCCCAGGGGCCGCACATCCAAGTTAGAAAACAATTTTCATCGACTAGACTCAACTTCGGCCAAGGAGTGTGGAAGGGGGATTCCTACAGGCAGTCGGCTCTGATACCAACTTGTGACGCCCCCGATTTAATCGTACACTAATCATACCCGCAAAAGTGTACGATCAAGATCAGGGACTCACGGGAAGATATCACAACACAACTCTACAAATAAAATAAGTCATACAAGCATCATATTACAAGCCAGGGGCCTCGAGGGCTCGAATACAAGAGCTCGATCATAGACGAGTGAGCGGAAGCAACAATATCTGAGTACATACATAAGTTAAACAAGTTTGCCTTAAGAAGGCTAGCACAAACTGGGATACAGATCGAAAGAGGCGCAGGCCTCCTGCGTGGGATCCTCCTAAACTACTCCTGGTCGCCGTCAGCGGGCTGCACGTAGTAATAGGCACCTCCCGAGTAGTAGTAGTCGTCATCGACAGTGGCATCTGGCTCCTGGGCTCCATTGTTTTGTTGCAGCAATCGGATATAGGGAAGGGGAAAAGGGGAAGAAAAGCAACCGTGAGTACTCATCCAAAGTACTTGCAAGCAAGGAGCTACACTACATATGTTTGCAATGGTATCAAATGGAATAAGGGTATCATATGTGGACTGAACTGCAGAATGCCGGAATAAGAGGGGGATAGCTAGTCCTTTCGAAGACTACGCTTCTGGTAACCTCCGTCTTGCAGCAGGGGAAGAGAGTAGATGGTAAGTTCAGCAAGTAGCATCGCATAGCATAATCCTAACCGATGATCCTCCCCTCGTCGCCCTGTGAGAGAGCGACCACCGGTTGTATCTGGCACTTGGAAGGGTGTGTTTTATTAAGTATCCGGTTCTAGTTGTCATAAGGTCACTGGTAGAAAAAAGGGCCTGTTGTCCCGGTTCGTAAGGGCCTTTTGTCTCGGTTCCTGAACCGGGACTAAAGGGTCGGCACTAATGCCGTGCCCCTTTAGTCCCGGTTCAATCCAGAACCGGGACTGATGGGCCTCCACGTGGCCTGTGCGCGGAGCCCAGGCAGGAGACCCTTTGGTCCCGGTTGGTGGCACCAACCGGGACCAATAGGCATCCATGCGTCAGCATTTCTGTGGCTGGGGTTTTTGTTTTTTTGAAAGGGGGGGGGGTTGGGGGTTTTGGGGGTTTTGGGGGGTTAATTTAGGTGTTTCATATATTGTGTTAGCTAGCTATAATTAATAGAGAGAAGTGTCCTCTCTTATGTCCATGCTTGGTCGACGCTACGTACTATACATACGTATAGAGAGGACTAGACACGCTAGCTAGCTAGTAAGCAAACGAAGGAAACAGAAGATCGTCATGAACATATATGCATACAGAGAGAAGTGATATCAACCACCTCTCCTTCTCCGAGAGATTGGTCGAACAACAAGTTCTCGTATATCTATCCGACACTACCGGCTACATATATACAATAATTATCTCTTACAAATATAATCATACGGACTCATGGTCCACATAGTATTCTCCGTCTTCAGCGATCACGTAGTCAAGAAAGAATGCCGCCAATTCCTCTTGAATTGCTCGCATGCGAGCTGGTGCTAGGAGTTCATCCCGCTTCCGAAACATCTAATTTGAAGAAGGGGGTCAATACATATATATATATATATATATATATATGAATGAATGAAACTCAACACAAATGATGGTAATAAAATAAAATCGTGAATGTTGTTATTTACGTACTTCATATTGTTCGTCGGTGTAGCCCCACTCACAGGTCGTGTGGAGGATGGACTCGCAAATGTAGTATCCACAGAAATCATTCCCTTTTTCCTGCCACAACCACTTTACAAGAAATAGAGGTCAATCAAACTGATAAGCAAGAATGCCAAATCAATAGGAGATGCGCGGAACATGCTACTATAGTACTTACTTTTGGGTCTCTAAATTGCAGCTTCTTCGGGAGTCCTGGAGCTTTTTTGGAGAATTTTTTCCAAACCCTGCCAGACAAAGAAAACAATTACTTGATATATCAGGAAATGAACAAAGTTGCTGATATGGTGGATAATGATCGATTTAACTTACTTCTCGAGCATTTGAGTCATGTCCGCATAGTCCTGGGGATCTTTTCGTTTTGAGTCTAAGACAGTTACTAGTCCCTGCTCAAGCTGAATCTCTAGGAGAATATAGTGGTAACTGCACACACATGCATAACTCATCAATTACATTACTATAACCTTGACTAATATATATAAGGGAAACCGAATATGCACAAGACAGTAACACTCACTTGAAGTTGTAAGGAAAGAGTATTATATCTTTGTTTTCATTTATTACCAACGATCGTAGCAAGTTGGCCTCGCTATCTGCAGCATGAAATTTAACCTAAGTTGCATCTATGAGATATGTGTTAATGAACCCAATATCACCGACTTGTCTTTTCTTCAATTCGGCGATCTTCAATCTGCATAATATAGTGACGATGATTATAAATACATGCAATGAAAGAGCTGAGCTATATAGAGAGACTTAATGACAGAAGTAGTACTACTTACAGACAGTAGCAGGTGACCGTTGTTTTATCGAGGGCCAATTGATTGAAAAACTGAAAGAACTCCTCAAATGGAATAGACAACAGTTCAATTCCAACGAGGTCATGCTCCTTTTTAACTTTCACATATAAAGTACTCCTCCCCCAGAGTCTCTGCAGATTTTCAAGTACCAATCATGCAATCTTCGCATCATCGTTGATAGAGATCTTTCATCTTTGACGAGAGGCTTCTCGTACTCATATCTTTGTATCTGCACCTCCATGGGTTCATAATGTACATCGTCGGGCAGGTAATCGGCAAGATTGCTATAACCCGGCACCATCCTCGGATCATTAGCGACGTTGTCGCTAGGCACCTTGAGCGGGGGGCACGATTGCTTCACTTGTTCGCCGAGCTGGGCAATTTGTTTCCCAGCTCGTCGTTCTTTCAGCCTTTGATCACTGTCAGTACTTCTCGACCGCTCCGCTTCGGCAAATTCCTTTCCAATAATGCGCTCATAGTTTCATTTCAGCGGAGACTTGGGTGGTTTTGTCAGGGCAGCCAGAGTGCGCTTCGCTTTCACCGGATCTACCTTCTCCTCCGGAGGTGGATGTCTCTTTGCTTTCAACCCTTGAAACCAGTCATCCACTTCGGTTCGCGCGATCTTCGCGTTCTCCTCCGGGGTCCTCTCGTATGGTAACTTCTCTGGAGTCTTCAGAGAAGGACTAAATCTGTATGTCCTCCCACCTCTGGCTGTACTGCTAGACGACGGCCGAGCAGACGGAGCGGCTATCTTCTTTACTTGCTTACGAGGTGGAGGAGAAGGACTACGACGCGCCGGAGCAGCCGGAGCGGCGGCAGGTCTCTTCCACACTTGCTGACGAGGCGGAGAAGGAGGAGGCTGGCTGCTCGGGCGCGTCGGCGCAGGCGGAGAAGGAGGCGGAGTGCCGCCACGCGCCGGAGAAGGAGCCGGTCGAGTGCCCTGATCGTCACTCGCCGGAGGAGGAGGCGGTGGAGGAGGCGGAGTGCCCTGACTTGCCAGAGGAGGAGGAGGAGGCGGAGGCGTCCAGTTCGGACGGTTGATGAGCTCCTTCCGCCATAGGCATGGAGTCTTCAGAGCAGACCCTAGCCTAGTCTCCCCTTCACCGGTAGGGTGGTCAAGCGGGAGATCCTCAAATCCCTTCGTTATTTCATCCACCATCACCCTAGCATATCCTTCTGGAATCGGCCGGCAGTGAAAAGTTGCGCCAGGTTCAGTAGGATAAACAGAGCCAATAGCTGCCTTGACCTTCAAATTCATCCATTGTGTCATAAGGTGGCAATTTTGAGAATCCGTGATAGCATCCACGGGATAGCTGGCAGGAGCCGTCAAGGCATGCTCCGACTGAAGCAGCTTGGTGGAAGCCACGCTGCTTCTCCGCTGAGATGGCGGGGTAGCTTCGGGGGAAGCTTCGGTAGTACGTTTGCTGCGATTTGCTTCTCGTTCCTCTATCGCTTGTACCCTTGCTTGCAGCGCCTGCATTTGGGTCTGCTACAATTTTTTCCTCCTCTCCTGGGATTTGTAACCGCCTGTGTCCGGAAACCCAACCTTCCACGGAATGGAGCCTAGCGTGCCTCGTGTCCGTCCAGGGTGCTCAGGATTCCCAAGGGCCATTGTGAGCTCGTCGTTCTCTCTATCTGGAAAGAACATCCCTTGCTGCGCTGCTTCGATATACTGCTGAAGCTTCCTGACTGGTATGTCCATTTGATCGTTCGTCCAAATGCACTTCCCTGTTACAGGGTCCAAGGTTCCGCCAGCCCCGAAGAACCAAGTCCGGCAACGGTCTGGCCAGTTAATTGTCTCTGGTTCGATCCCTTTATCAATCAGATCATTCTCAGTCTTGGCCCACTTAGGCTGGGCTACGAGGTAGCCACCTGACCCCGTGCGATGGTGATGCTTCTTCTTCACAGCATTTTGCTTGTTTGTCGCCGACATCTTCTTACTCTTTTCCGATGTCTTGTGGGCCACAAATGCGGGCCAGTGATCTCTGGTCTTCTCATATCTGCCCTTGAATTCTGGTGTCTCTTTATTTTCAACAAACTTATTCAGCTCTTTCTTCCACCTCCTGAATAGTTCTGCCATCCTCTTAAGAGCAAAATACTTGATTAATTGCTCTTTAACTGGCTTCTCTGGATCATCCTCTGGCGGTAGGGTGAAATTTGACTTCATCTCAGTCCAAAGATTATTTTTCTGCATATCATTGACATAAGACACCTCAGGGTCTTCTGTAGCCGGCTTTAACCATTGCTGGATGCTGATCGGGATCTTGTCCCTAACCAAAACCCCGCACCGAGCAACAAATGCGCTCTTTGTCCGGAGGGGTTCAATCGGTTGGCCGTCGGGCGCGATTGCTATGATCTCAAACTTTTCATCCGAGCTCAACTTTTTCTTCGGGCCTCGTCTCTTTACCGAAGTTGTGGTTGATCCGGAGGGCTAAAAAAAGAACAAAGACTTAATTAATATGTGTACATACCAAAAAATGAATGCATCAATTAGCTAGTCAACAGAAGCTTAACATATATATACCTGGCCGGACTCGGTTCGGTCACCGGAGACGTCATCACGATCTCCTTCTTGCACCGACATTGGTCACCGGAGCCATCCTCATGGTCTCCTTCTTGCACCGGCATTAGGTCACCGGAGCCATCATAATCATAGCCAGCTGCTTCCAGAACATCGGTGTTGTTGAGAAACAACGAGCAGACGACATCACTTCCTCGTGCGATTATGTCCCCCAACAACTCTTCTTGTACTTCGTCTCGGGCGGTGTCCATAGTTTCGACAAGTATTTACAACATGGCAATTATTATTCAAACATGACAGATGGATATATTAGTGGCAAACGTAGAACTAATATTAATTAGTGGCCTCGACGCTGCTTCTCTAGGGTTTGGGGTGGCCTCGACGCTGCTTCTCTAGGGTTTGGGGTGGCCTCGACAACGCTTCAAGGATAAAAAAAGAAGAGGAAGAAGAAAAAAAGAGGAGAAGAAAGAACTCCTCTATTCTTTCTTCTCCTCTTTTTTTCTTCTTCTTCCTCTATTTTTTTATCGGGAACGAGGGTCGTCGAGGGTCACCAGCGGTAGAGGAAACCCTAAATAGCAAGTATCGTGGGTGTGAGATACATGTGGCCGTCGGTGTTAGACACTACATCCACGTCCCACAAGTGACGTGGGCGTCGAAGCCCGCACCACTTGTGGGACATGGATGTAGTGTCCGACACCGACGGCCACATGTATCTCACACCGACGATACTTTCTATTTAGGGTTTACTCTACCGTTCGGCGACCCTCGACGACCCACGTTCCCGATAAAATAAAGAGGAAGAAGAAGAAAAAAAAGAGAAGAAGAGAAAGAAGAAGAAAAAAAGAGAACAAGAGAAGAAGAATTTCTTCTCCTCTTTTTTTTCTTCTTCCTCTTTATTTTATCGGAAACGAGGGTCGTCGAGGGTCAGGGTCGCCGAACGGTAGAGGAAACCCTAAATAGGAAGTATCGTGGGTGTGAGATACATGTGGCCGAAGGTGTCGGACACTACATCCACGTCCCACAAGTGACGTGGGCATCGAAGCCCGCGCCACTTGTGGGACGTGGATGTAGTGTCCGACACCGACGGTACATGTATCTCACACCGACGATACTTTCTATTTAGGGTTTCTCCTCTACCGCTCGGCGACCCTCGACGACCCTCGTTCCCAATAAAATAAAGAGGAAGAAGAAGAAAAAAAAGAGGAGAAGAAATAATAGAGATCTCCTCTATTATTTCTTCTCCTCTTTTTTTTCTTCTTCCTCTTCTTTTTTTATCCCCTTCTTCCTCTCATGTTCGACGACCCTCGACCCCTCGGCGACCCTAGACCCCCTCTCGACCCCCTCATGTCGAAGTTATCGGGTAGGGGGTATTTCGACAACGACATACTCGATACATACATACATACATACATAAATATCACATGCATCCATACATATATGAACAAAATTAATATCTACTAATTAACAACCTAAATAAAAAAACTAATACATATAGGAAGAAGAAGAAAAAAGAAGAGACGAAAGAATAGAGGAGAAGATCTCCTCTATTCTTTCTTCTCCTCTTTTTTTTCTTCTTCCTCTTCTTTTTTTATCCTTTTCTTCCTCTCATGTTCGACGACCCCCTCTCGACCGTCGACCCCCTCTCGACCCTCATATATAAAACATTTTCTTCCTTCTATTCCTTCTTCCTAAATATATAAAACTTTTTTAAAATGAAACTAACCTAAAATGTACTAAATCAGAGAACATATATAGATAAAAAAAATTAATTAAAAATCTAACTTTTGCATATATGTATTTTTAAAACATCATTACAATTGAAAAAATACATACATACATACAAAAAACATGTAAAAAATACATACATACATATATGAACATACATCAAAAAATACGTATATCTAAAAAATACATACATACACATATATATGAAAATCTAAAAACATGTAAAAATAGCATGTATAATAAAAAAAATGCACGGCGGCGGCGGGGGCGGCAGACGTGCGGTGCTCACAGAGGCGACGACGTTCGGGGCAGGGGACGGCGCCACGGCGACGGCGAAGGGGCAGGGGCGGCGCGCGTCGGCTCAGGGGACGGCGGCGTGCGGCGACGGTGTCGGCCGAGGGCGCGGGCGATTGCGTCGGGCGACGGCCGGCGAGGGCGCGGGCGACGGCGACGGCTGGGGCGGCAGGCGGCGTTGGGGCAGCCTGGCGGCGTCGATGTGCTCGGCGTTGTTGGGGGGCAACTGCGAGGGAAATGTGAAATTTTCCTAAGTGGTGGCTTATATAGCAAAGGCATTGGTCACGGTTCGTGGCACAAACCGTGACCAATGCCCCCCTTTAGTCCTGGTTGGTGCCACCTACCGAGACCAAAGGCCTCTTTTCAGCAGCCCAAAGGGCGGGAAGCGGCGGCCTTTGGTCTCGGTTGGTGGCACCAACCGGGACTAAAGGGGGGCATTGGTCACGGTTTGTGCCACGAACCGTGACCAATGGCCCCCTTTAGTCCCGGTTGGTGCCACCAACCGGGACCAAAGGCCTTGTGCGGCTGCTGCGTCGAAATTTTAGTCCCTCCTCGCTAGTTGAGAGGGGTGCGCAGTGGTTTATAAGCCCCACTGCCGCACCCCTGTCGAGCTTCTCTCCATTGCAGGCTTACGGGCCTAATTGTCACTGCTATGCCTGTGGGCCTACTGGGCCTCCTGCGGGTCTGAATCCTGGCCCTTTGATGGGTTTCTAGTCGTATTCAGGCCGTGGGGCCCAGTAGGTGGCATTTTTTTTGTTTTTTTGTTGCTTTTTTATTTTATTTTCTTTTGTTTTTTGCTTTATTTTTTAATTCTTTATGCTTTTAGTTTTAGAAAAATTATAAACATTTTGTTAATGCCATTAGTTTTCAAATTTGAAAACACTTTTTTTGTTTTCTTTGTTGCTTTATTTATTTTATTTTGTTTCTACTTACAACAAAATACTTATTGTTGCTATTTTTTTCCAGTTTTTTTGTTTTGTTTTCTGCATTATTTATTTTCTTTTGTTTTTTGCTTTATTTTTTTTATTCTTTTTTCTTTTAGTTTTAGAAAAATTATAAACTTTCTGTTAGTGCCATTTTATTTTGTGATTAACTTTACTATAAAAATAGTTTTTTTTCCTGTTTTTTGCATTATTTATTTTCTTTTGTTTTTTGCTTTAATTTTTAATTCTGTTTTCTTTTAGGTTAGCAAAATTATAAACTTTCTGTTAGTGCCATTAGTTTTAGAAAAATTATAAACTTTCTGTTAGTGCCATTAATTTTCAAATTTGAATAGTTAAAATTTGAATTCTTTGAAAATTGTTTGAATCACAAGTTTGTGATTAACTTACTAAAAAAATGAGAATAGATGCGCTTATAGAGAAAATTCAACCTAAATTCCTAGTAAATTTCTATGAATTTCAGAGAAATTCACTATGAATTTAGGTTAAACTTTTCTCTATTAGGGCATCTATTTTCACTTTGAGAGGAGCTCAACAAGGCAGAGAGGGAAGGGCTTATAAACTGGTGTGAGCCCCCTTCGGTTGGCGAGGTGGGACTAAACTCTGCCCGCAACGAGGACCAACCCTTTAGTCGCGGTTTGTGGCACAAACCGGGACTAATGGTCATGGGCTAGGGGCGAGGAGCAAAATTATAAACTTTCTGTTAGTGCCATTAGTTTTAGAAAGTTGAAAGTTGAAAGTTGGCATGGGCCAGGGACTAATGGTCATGGTATTACGAGGGCCGAACCATAAGACATGAAGGCATTTCAAATGAACTCTGAAAAAGTTGAAAGTTGGCATGGTATCATAATTTCACCCACATAGCATGTGCATGTACAAAACGGACAATGGTAGCATGTTTGTGTGTTACAAAGTTGGCATGGTATCATCATAATAGTTGTGGGAGAAAGTCTTCACTTTTTCTTCGCTTGTGTCATTTGCTTATTGCGCCGTAACCATGGATAATCTTCATTGTTTATCAGGATGCTTGGGTCAGCCTTGACATTGAAGGGAGGAATTTCATGAAACTTTTCATAATCTTCAGACATGTCTGTCTTGCCGTCCACTCCCAGGATGTCCCTTTTTCCTGAAAGAGCTATGTGGCGCTTTGGCTCATCGTATGATGTATCCGCTTCCTTATCTTTTCTTTTTCTCGGTTTGGTAGACATGTCCTTCACATAGATAACATGTGCCACATCATTGGCTAGGACGAACGATTCGTCAGTGTACCCAAGATTTTTTAGATCCACTGTTGTCATTCCGTACTGTGGGTCTACCTGTACCCCGCCGCCTGACAGATTGACCCATTTGCACTTAAACAAAGGGACCTTAAAATCAGGTCCGTAGTCAAGTTCCCATATGTCCACTATGTAACCATAATATGTGTCCTTTAAACAAAGGGACCTTAAACAAAGGGACACCGCTGTTTTGGTTGGTGCTCTTTTGATCTTGGGCGATTGTGTAAAATGTATTCCCATTTATCTCGTATCCTTTGTAAGTCAATACAGTCAAAGATGGTCCCCTGGACGACAAGTACAACTCATCACAAACAGTGTTGTCACCTCTGAGACGTGTTTCCAACCAACTGCTGAAAGTCCTGATGTGTTCACATGTAATCCAATCGTCGCACTGCTTCGGGTGTTTGGAGCACAGACTGTTCTTGTGTTCATCGACATACGGGGTCACCAAGGTAGAGTTCTATAGAACTGTGTAGTGTGCTTGAGACCAAGAATATCCGTCCCTCCATATTATTGAGCCCCTTCCAAGAGTGCCTTTTCCAGTCAGTCTTCCCTCATACCGCGATTTAGGGAGACCTATCTTCTTAAGGCCAGGAACGAAGTCAACACAAAACCCGATAACATCCTCTGTTTGATGGCCCATGGAGATGCTTCCTTCTAGCCTAGCGCGGTTACGGACATATTTCTTTAGGACTCCCATGAACCTCTCAAAGGGGAACATATTTTGTAGAAATACGGGCCCCGAGATGACAATCTTGTCGACTAGATGAACTAGGACGTGCGTCATGATATTGAAGAAGGATGGTGGGAACACCAGCTCGAAACTAACAAGACATTGCGCCACATCACTCCTTAGCCTTGGTATGATTTCTGGATCGATCACCTTCTGAGAGATTGCATTGAGGAATGCACATAGCTTCACAATGGCTAATCGGAAGTTTTCCGGTAGAAGCCCCCTCAATGCAACCAGAAGCAGTTGTGTCATAATCATGTGGCAGTCATGAGACTTTAGGTTCTAAAACTTTTTCTCTGGCATATTTATTATTCCCTTTATATTCGACGAGAAGCCAGTCGTGACCTTCATACTGAGGAGGCATTCAAAGAAGATTTCTTTCTCTTCTTTCGTAAGAGCGTAGCTGGCAGGACCTTTATACTGCTTCGGAGGCATGCTGTCTTTTTCGTGCAAACGTTGCAGGTCCTCCCGTGCCTCAGGGGTATCTTTTGTCTTCCCATACACGCCCAAGAAGCCTAGCAGGTTCACGCAAAGGTTCTTCGTCACGTGCATCACGTCGATTGAAGAGCGGACCTCTAGGTCTTTCCAGTAGGGTAGGTCCCAAAATATAGATTTCTTCTTCCACATGGGTGCGTGTCCCTCAGCGTCATTCAGAACAGCTAGTCCACCAGGACCCTTTCCAAAGATTACGTAGTGTAAATCATTGACCATAGCAAGTACGTGATCACCGGTACGCATGGCGGGCTTCTTCCGGTGATCTGCCTTGCCTTTGAAATGCTTGCCTTTCTTTCGACATTGATGGTTGGTCGGAAGAAATCGACAATGGCCCAGGTACACATTCTTCCTGTATTTGTCCAGGTATATACTTTCAGTGTCATCTAAACAGTGCGTGCATGCGTGGTATCCTTTGTTTGTCTGTCCTGAAAGGTTACTGAGAGCGGGCCAATCGTTGATGGTCACGAACAACAACGCCTTAAGGTTAAATTCCTCCTGTCTATGCTCATCCCACGTACGTACACCATTTCCATTCCACAGCTGTAAAAGTTCTTCAACTAATGGCCTTAGGTACACAACAATTTCGTTGCCGGGTTGCTTAGGGCCTTGGATGAGAACTGGCATCATAATGAACTTCCGCTTCATGCACATCCAAGGAGGAAGGTTATACATACATAGAGTCACGGGCCAGGTGCTGTGATTGCTGCTCTGCTCCCCGAAAGGATTAATGCCATCCGCGCTTAAAGCAAACCATACATTCCTTGGGTCCTTTGCAAACTCATCCTAGTACTTTCTCTCGATTTTTCTCCACTGCGACCCGTCAGCGGGTGCTCTCAACTTCCCATCTTTCTTTCGGTTCTCACTGTGCCATCGCATCAACTTGGCATGCTCTTCGTTTCTGAACAGTCGTTTCAACCGTGGTATTATAGGAGCATACCACATCACCTTCGCAGGAACCCTCTTCCTGGGGGGCTCGCCGTCAACATCACCAGGGTCATCTCGTCTGATCTTATACCACAATGCACCGCATACCGGGCATGCGTTCAGATCCTTGTAGGCACCGCGGTAGAGGATGCAGTCATTAGGGCATGCATGTATCTTCTCCACCTCCAATCCTAGAGGGCATACGACCTTCTTTGCTGCGTATGTACTGTTGGGCAATTCGTTATCCTTTGGAAGCTTCTTCTAACATGTAGCTTCTCAAATCCTTTGTCAGCCACACCATTCTCTACCTTCCACTGCAGCAATTCTAGTACGGTAGCGAGCTTTGTGTTGCCATCTTCGCAATTGGGGTATAACCCTTTTTGTGATCCTCTAACATGCGATCAAACTTCAGCTTCTCCTTTTGACGTTCGCATTGCGTCCTTGCATCGACAATGACCCGGCGGAGATCATCATCATCGGGCACATCGTCTGGTTCCTCTTGATCTTCAGCAGCTTCACCTGTTCCGGCATCATTGGGCACATCGTTTGGTTCCTCTTGATCTTCACTAGCTCCCCCCGTTGCAGCATCACCGTATTCAGGGGGCACATAGTTGTCATCGTACTCTTCTTCTTCGCCGTCCTCCATCATAACCCCTATTTCTCCGTTCCTCGTCCAAAAATTATAGTGTGGCATGAAACCCTTGTAAAGCAGGTGGGAGTGAAGTATTTTCTGGTTAGAGTAAGACCTCGTATTCCCACATTCAGTGCATGGACAACACATAAAACCAATCTGCTTGTTTGCCTCAGCCGCATCGAGAAACTCATGCACGCCCTTAATGTACTCGCAGGTGTGTCTGTCATCGTACATCCATTGTCGGTTCATCTGCGTGCATTATATATAATTAAGTGTCCAAATTAATAGAAGTTCATCATCACATTAAAACCAAAGTGCATACATAGTTCTCATCTAACAACATATAACTCTCCAGAGCATCTAATTAATTAAACCATACATTGAAACTATGTAAAACATTTCAATGCGAAAACAAATGCGATCATAATCGCAACCAAGGTAACAATTGATCCAACGGCATAATGATACCAAGCCTCGGTATGAATGGCATATTTTCTAATCTTTCTAATCTTCAAGCGCATTTCATCCATCTTGATCTTGTGATCATCGACGACATCCGCAACATGCAACTCCAATATCATCTTCTCCACCTCAATTTTTTTTTATTTTTTCCTTCAACAAATTGTTTTCTTCTTCAACTAAATTTAACCTCTCGACAATAGGGTCGGTTGGCATTTACGATTCACATACATCCTACATAAATAAAATCTATGTCACGTTGGTCGGCATAATTTTCATAAACAATAAATGAACCAATAGTTATAAAGATAATATATATACCACATCCGAATCATAGACAGGACAAGGGCCGACGGGGGCGGATACCAAAACCATCGCACTATATAAGATGCAATAATAAAAGTAAGAAAATAATACAAGTATCTATGTAAACATACAAGTAAGAATATTTTTCCTTTCAGAAAGAAGATAAGAACAAGAGGCTCACCACGGTGGTGCCGGCGATGATCTCGGCGCGGGTGATCGACGGCGGTGAAGACGGGGACGGGGCGTGACGGACCGCTAAAGCTAGACAAATATTATGGAAAATGGAGCTTGAAGGTCGAGCTTGGAGAGGAGAAAGCTTAAGTAGTGTGGCTCGGGCATTCCATCAAACACCTTGTGTGCATAGGAGGTGAGCTAGAGCACCACCAAGCCCTCTCCCCCTCGGCCAGAGAAAAACAGAGCACTGGGTGCTCTGCTCACGAGCGAGGGGTATATATAGGCACCTCATTGGTCCCGGTTGGTGACATGAGCCGGGACTAAAGGGGAGCCTTAGGTCCCGGTTCAAGCCACCAACCGGGACTAATGGTGGTGGGCCAGGAGCGAGGCCCATTGGTCCCGGTTCATCCCACCAACCGCTACCAAAAGGTCCAGATGAACCGGGACCAATGGCCCACGTGGCTCGGCCGGCCCCTTGGGCTCAGGAACCAGGACCAATGCCCACATTGGTCCTGGTTCTGGACTGAACCGAGACTAGCTAATGGGCTGACCCGGCCTGGACCAAAGCCCTGTTTTCTACTAGTGGGTCAAGGTACAACTCCGGGTCGTCCTTTTACCGAGGGACACGGCTATTCGAATAGATTAACTTCCCTGCAGGGGTGCACCACATAACCCAACACGCTCGATCCCATTTGATCGGACACACTTTCCTGGGTCATGCCCGGCCTCGGAAGATCAACACGTCACAGCCCTACCTAGGCACAACAGAGAGGTCAGCACGCCGGTCTAAATCCTATGGGGCAGGGGTCTGGGCCCATCGCCCATTGCACACCTGCACGTTGCGTACGCAGCCGGAGAGCAGACCTAGCAACCTCCATTACAAAGGAAGTTGCGTTACGCGGTCCAACCCGGCGCGCGCCGCTCAGTCGCTGACGTCACGAAGGCTTCGGCTGATACCACGACGTCGAGTGCCCATAACTGTCCTTGCGTAGATGGTTAGTGCGTATAGGCCAGTAGCCAGACTCAGATCAAATACCAAGATCTCGTTAAGCGTGTTATTCTCAAATAACCACGGACTCCGACCAGGGCCAGGCCCACCTCTCTCCTAGGTGGTCTCAACCTGCCCTGTCGCTCCGCCACAAAGTAACCATCGGGGGCCTTCGGGAACTCAGGCCCACCTCTACCGGGATGGAGCCACCTCCCCCTTTAGCCCCCAACATCGGAATCACTCGTGGGTACTCCTACGAGCGGACCCGACTTTAATCACCACAAGTATGATATATTATGTATAAATATATACCCGTGACCACCTCCCGAGTGATCACGGCCCGATAGTATAGCATGGCATACGAACAAGAAAGTATGGCCACTGATGATAAACTAGCATCCTATACTAAGCATTAGGATTGCAGGTAAAGGTAACAACAGTTGTAGCAACAATGATAGGCTATGCATCAGGATATGATTAACGGAAAGCAGTAACATCCTACACTACTCTAATGCAAGCAGTATAGAGGAGAGTAGGCGATATCTGGTGATCAAGGGGGGGGCTTGCCTGGTTGCTCTGGCAAGAGAGAGGGGTCGTTAACACCGTAGTCGTACTGGGTAGCAGCGGCGTCGGTCTCGATGTCTAGCGAGAGAAGAGGGGGAAGAAACAATAAATATAATGCAAACAAATGCATGATGATGCATGACATGACAAAGCGTGATGCTAGGTGTGCCCTAACGCGGTACGAGGTGGTACCGGTGAAGGGGGAGAACATCCGGGAAAGTATCCCCGGTGTTTCGCGTTTTCAGGCAGAGGAGCCGGAGGGGAAAAGTTGCGTGTTCGCTATGCTAGGGATGCATGGCGGACGAACGGGCTGCGTATCCGGATTTGTCTCGTCGTTCTAAGCAACTTTCATGTACAAAGTTTTTCCATCCGAGCTACGGTTTAAAAGATATGATTTTCTAAAGATTTTATTAATATCCGGAATTTAATTAATTATTTAACTTAATTTTGAAAATGGATTTATGACATCAGCATGATGTCATGGTGACATCAGCAGTCAACAGGGTTGACTGGTCAACCTGACCAGTGGGTCCCACTAGTCAGTGACACATTTTAATTAACTTAATTAGTATTAATTAGGGGGGTGGGCCCCACTGTCATACTCTGTTAGCTAATTAACAGTAGTTAATTAGGTCAATTAGTCATTAGGTTAATTAATCTTAATTAGCTAATTTAATCAGAATTAATTAAGTTTTAATTAATTATTTTTATTATTTATTATATTTTTTATAAAACGTTCTCAGGGGGTGGGGCCCCCATGTCATTGGCCCTAGGGGCCAAACGGGCGTGCGGGTATTGGGAAACAAGCACGGGCGTGGGCACCCATCGAGGCTGACCCGGGTGCGGCGGACGGAGCCCAGGGACGCCGGACCCGGGCACCGACTGACTGGGGCCGCAGGTCGCGGCGGCGGCGAGCGTAGGGGACGGCGGTGCGCGGGCGCGTGCCCGAGGCCACCAGGGGAGGCGGGCTCCGATGAGCCATGGAGCAGCGGCGGATGGGGCCGGCGCGGGCGCGCGGAAGCAGGCCCGGCCCAGCGGTTTGAGGCTGCAGCAGCAGGGGAGGAGGCTAGGGGCGCGAGGGGCCGGTGGCGAGGGGCGGGGCGGAGCGGCGCCTCCTGCAGCACGCAGCTGCGGGGCGAGGGGAGGCATGGCAAGCCGTGGGCACGGGACGGAGGCGAGGCCGCCGCGGGCGCGAGCCAGCAAGGCTCGCGGATGGCGCGTACAGAGGGCAGTGGTGCGGCAGCTGGGCGTAGGGAGCGGGGCGTAGTGGAAGGCGAGCTGGCGCGCGCGTGCGCTGGACGAGGCCGCGGCCATGAGCGCGCGGGTGGACGGAGCCGACGACAGAGATCCAGGGAGAGGAGGTCGGTGGCCTCACCAGCGTTGCAGGGACGAGGGGTGGCGAGGCTTGGTGAAGCGGCTCAGGGGGAGATGAGGATGATGGCGGCGATGGTTGACGGCTCCGGCGAATGGCGCTCGACGACGGAGAAGCTGCGGGGCGGAGGCGGCAGCCCTCGGGCGCGGGCGTGCTCGCCGAGACCGCGGGGAGCAGCGGTGGACGCGACCGAGACGGCGAAGCGCCGGCTCGACAGTGGTGGCGGAGGCGGGCGCCGGTCGAGGCCAGGCAGGGAGGTGAGGATCAACGACGGGGGCGACCGCGTCGGGGGCAGGGCGTGCGCCCGATCCAGATCGCGCGGGGAGGGGAGAAGGGGATCGTGGGGGGGGGGGCAACTGGGTAGTGGTTGGAACCTAGGGTTCCTGTCGGTGGGGGTTAAGGAGAGTGCGGGTTGGGCTGGTTGGGGCCAGTTGGGCTGGCCAGCTAGGCCGTTTGGCCCAGTAGGCCAGGGGTATGTGGCTTTGTTTTTCCCTTTCCTTTTATTTATTTTCTGTTTTTATTTTACTTTAGTTTTGCAAACTATAAGCCTAGCCCCTAAATTAGTGCTAATACTAATAAGACTGTCGCAATTAACTTGGCACCCTAAACAATTATTTTATATTTGTTTAGTTTTTAAAGGCATTTAAAAATTAGTCTTAACGTTGTTTTAATTAATTTAGTGCAGTCAACTATTTGATAAAAAGATGTTTTCTCGACCATAATTACTTATGCAATATCTGGTTCGTCTAGAGCATTTTAGTTTTAATGTTTGGAAACTTTTATTGTTTGACTTTATTTTTAAAATTTGAACTGGGTTTCGAACTGACGCGAGATTAGCAACAATAATCATGATGACGTGGCATCATTAGCAGAGGTTACTGTAGCTTCAGTACCCGGGCGTCACATACTTCAACATATTGATTTCCTGGTAAGGATTCACTCATGTCACATCAAGTAAATCTTATTGATTTACTGTCTAAATCTTATTGATTTAATGTCATGTTTTCTTTCTTTTCCTGCAATTTTACGATGCAGGTTTTGCCATGTGACATTCATCACAGAATAAACCGTTTGGTTTGCTCTACGATGGCTATTTTTGCAGGTTTCACTTCTTATGTCGTGTCAGTAATGAAGGCACTGTCCACCACTTATATTACTGGAAAAAATTGGATCAGTCTGTTGTCTGAGTACAAGCTGAATCCCTACGATGAACTGCAGTTTGGTTTAACAAAAACGCCACAATAAGTCCTTGCGTTTAAAAGAAATTAAAAAAAAAGACTGGATCACGGTCACGGATCCTAGTCAAGTTAGAAAGCCGATCATAGCAGACCAGACATGATCGCCGCTGTCCCGCACAGATCGAGCACTGACAGTTGCTCTAGCACTGACAACGGCAGCAGCTCAGTCTGATCCAGCTGAGGATTGGGCACCGACCGCGTCAGCGGATCAGTCTAATCTACCGGAGGATCGGGCATCGACACCGGCACCTGCTCCGACACCGGCACCAGCTCTACAAGGAGCACCATCTCCGGCAGCAGCGGCGGCTTCGGGACCTGCACCAACACTTGCACTTGCATCTGCTTCGGCCCGTGCAGTTGCACTGGCAATAGACTGGGTTGCAGTTCGCACTTCATATACCAAAGTCCTTACAAAAACCGACATGTCCACCTTCTTGGTAAGCATTGGCCGCCCAAGTGCTTTGTTCTTTTTTCTTTCCATGTTGTTTCACATGATTCACTGTGTTGATCTAACTGTTTGGGTATGTCTTCTTGTTTGCAAACAGAGAATTCCTAGAGCAACGAGGGAGTCGTTCAACAATCCGGGCGACCGCGCCCAAGTTTCTCTTACCATGCGCAACATTGGTGTGAATGAACCTGCTCAATATATCGTAAGTACAAAGGATGGTCGCATGATGATTGATGCTAAAGGATGGTCAAGGTTCAAATCTAAATCATATCTTGCGGTAGGGGATGATGTCAAAATTGAACTTTCTCGGCAAGGAGAGCTGGTCCAAATCAACTTTGAAATTCTTCAGTAGCAGCACGCAACTGCCTAACTGATCTATCATCCAAGAGATTTTGATGTAATAATCTGGCATGGTGAAACAAGTGTCATGTGTGTATAAGTAGTACGATAGTATTATTTATCACATAGTATATCATTGATAGAATGGCAACTCTGATTGCTGGTTAGGAACTATCGTTCGATTTTGTGTATTCAATTTTGTGTCACATAGTATTATTTATCACATAGTATATCACATAGTATTATTTATCACATCTGTCGTGCTTTATTCAATTTTGTGTATTCGCCTTGCGACAGCACCTAAAACCAGCGTCGTACCGATAGCTTGCAATATGAAAAGCGCTGAGGTAGAACACATGGGCCCCCAAACATGCAGGGTCGGCCTGCGTCCCAAAGTCCAGAACCTGGTTTCGAGAAGCACTAGCTTAGTGCAGAAGTGGCGTCCTCCTCCTGCTGTGGGTTGGGCGAAGATGAATGTTGATGCTGCGTTATCTCGCAATGGTGAAAGGGGAGCCCTGGCAGTTGTGAGCCGGGATCATACAGGCTTCATCCTTGGAGCATCGCCACTGGTGTGCGAAAGTGTTACTGATCCAGAGATCCTAGAGGCAATGGCATGTTGCGAGGGGCTATCTCTGGCTCTTGACTTAAACCTTCAACAACTTCAGATTAGCACTGATTGTTCAGCAACAGTCAAGCATATCGGAGAGGCATACATGGGGCCCAGCAAATTTATTATGGACGAGATCAAGATGAAGAAGAATATGTGCCAAACCATGGATATCATACATGAAAAACGCGAGTGTAATGTTGAAGCGTATGTGCTCGCAAAAGCTGCTACTTATTTGCCTTGTGGACGCCATCTTTGGCTCACAGGAACCCCCAAATTATTTTTATACCTATGATTATTAATCTTCAATAAAGCAGCTTTTATCCGTCAAAAAAACATCTGAGTATTATATTCCCAGCTGAACCCCCATAATGCCCGTGCGTTGCAGAGGGAGTATTTTTCTCTGCAAGGTGAGCCTGTGATATAAAAGATTTGTATATTTCTTTACAGAGGGAGTATCTCTCTGTCAAAATATATATTTATGTGTAATTAGTTACTCCTTTCTTTCTACTTCCTTTCGCTGATATGTGGGGCAACCGGGAACGGGGTCCACGTGCCATATGCACAAATTAGAGTGCACAACTTCATGGTAGACACACCCCGGTCGTAGCGCCGCAGTAATGCCCAATGAGCCGTCAAATCACAACCCCCCTTTCCAGCTTTAGCAGTAAGCTGGACAGACGAAGCGGCAATATTTCACTGGGCCTGAATCCCTTTCTCCCTCGTCTGCTTGTTCAGAGAAAACCGCCTCTCGGCGATTGCATAGGGTTTTCTCCTGGAGAACCAGGTACAAATTCTTCATCCATCCCCGATAAACCCAAGTCCCTTGGTCGCAGGTAATCCTAGGATGGCAGCCACTGCCGTTGATGCATTTTTCTTCCTACTGAATCTATTGTGTTTCATTTGCAGTGCCCAAAGTGCGAGTACCCTACAGGTTTCTGCGCCCTCGGCGAGCGCCACACTTGTTCCTTCTCATCCTAACACAGCATTCTGAAACACGCACAGTATGTTCCTAGAATCCTCTTTTCTATCCGGGAGGGTGGGGTTTTTTTGAACATGTTGTGTTCTCATATTATTTTTCCTGCAGTGTATTATTTGCTCTGCCAGAACACATGTACTCAAGATGCTCGGCCTTGCCATAACTGAATACACTAGTTTAATGGTCACAGTGAAGACAAGCCATGGATATAAGTTCCGAGTTGGGTTCATGAACCAAGAAGATCGCTGCTTTTTTATGGCCGAACTTGGAAAAACTTTCTCAAGTGTTACGGACTGAAATTTGGCGCACGAATGTTGATGGAAATAGCAGAACCTGGTCTCATCTTCATTGCGAACTTCCACCCCGACGTCGTTCCAATTGTTCATCCATTTTTGTTTTGTATCTGGTTCTTGCTTGTTGCCTTGATTACTTCTTAATCCACCTATTCTGTCTAATGAATCACAATTTAACTTTAGAAGTAGCAACGAATCTCTCACGAAGATGCTACTTCTAACTAATATTTTCTTATAATTGGTGGCACGTGTAGGTTTTTTCAGAATAAAGCAGTCTGCTCGTTTGTTACTCTGTAATAACTCGGCTATTACTAATGGCACTTAAGTTGACTGGATCGACTTCCACAAGTTCCTACACTTTATTGATCGTCTTGAGGTCCTTGTGGGGCGTTTCAATGGTGGAAGGCCACGTGGGATATGTGTGCCACTGCTGCACTCATTGAACAGGTCCAACTGTGTCGATAAACTTATGGTACGAGCTATTTTCTGTTATATATGTTGTTCACAAACTATTGCTTATACACAGTTTTACATCTGTGATCTTCTTGAAATAGGAACTATCGAGTTCTATTGTTCCTATACAGATGCCTGACCATGGTCGGGTCAGACTTGTGCTTGGTCACAACATGATGTTTATGTCGACCTACTCAATTCCCCTTGGAGGTGAAAAGATACTTATTCATGGGTGGTCTCAAATAATGAAGGCCCGTCCATCTTGGAGAATAGGACAGAAGATTATGTTCATGCTTTTACATGGCTCTAAAGCGAATATCATGTTTATTGACCACGTTGCGAGATGAAGCCGCTTTCAAAAGGTTGTGGATGCGCGGGGTGGCACCTGGGCCTTGTCCTGGGGCTTGGCGGCCTCACCCTTGGTTAACTGTAGGCGAAGTAGCACTGTTCGAGGCGTGCTTTGTACGGTTGAACCTGTATAAGTACTCATACTGCTTTCATCTTTGGTTGTTAAGTGCCCCTGCTGGTTTCAGTTAAGGTTGTTAAGTACTACAGTCTGTCGTGTTTCTCCAGTCCTGTCTTCCTCCAGTCGCCAAAACCAAACCAGCGTCGGCGGGGCCGCCTGCTTCCGCTTCCCACGGTTGGCTGCGCCTCAGCGCACGCATCGCCGCCCCACCGTCTCCTAAATCGTTAACGCCGACGTCCTCCGCGCGCTTTGGTGCGCTCGCCGCGGTGCCGCCCTCTCGCATTGTCAACATGGTCAACAAACAACAGGAATCGACAGAAGTACGTGGAGAGGATGACAGTAGGGCCCCACCACGACAGCGTATGGAAAAATAAAATGCTTCCTCCTAGTGTTTTCCTGACATCTGGGACCCGCGACATTGGGAGCGTATATAGTCAATAGACAAGAGAACAACACAAGATCGGCTGACACCTAGGACGTAGCTACTCGAGCAGTATTCTTTTTGTTTGGTATTGTTGAGACGGAGCAGGGTTTGAACTGGGCTGTGGCCCGTCTAGCCCAGGCTTATATTTTATGTTCACCATGTGACCAGCCCAGCTATTTTTTCGTTGTGAAAATGAGCCCAGTTTATTTTTTCTGAAGAATACCCAATCCAGGCCTACTTATTTTTCTACGCCCTGATGGGCTGCAACTCTTTCAAGACGCCTGCAAATCTTGAAAGTAATATGAAATGGGTTGTAAATATAAAAACAGATGAAAAATTGGCAATTACTTTATAATTTCTGAATTTTATTACATTTTCATATTCCTATTTCATTGGGCATTAACCTAATTTAAATATATCTTCAAAGTACTTTAAATCTGGCTGGACATTTTGGTATTAAAAATAGTTTGGAACCCACAGAAATATGCGAAATTGGCCCTAGCCAACCAAAAAAAACGACTGCAATAAATTGCATAAGAAGTTGCCATGAGCTATATATAAATTATTAAAAAAAGAGGGAGTGGTCTAACTTATGGGCCTGTTTAGTTGACGCGTATGCAAGATTTTTTAGTTATTATATACGTCAACAAACCATTCTAGCAGACGTAACTGTTGGATGTCAATCCAACGACCGTCGTGTTTCTTCAATCTCTGATCTTCTTGCTCCAGCCGCCAAAGCAGCGCCGGCGGGACCGCCTACTCCCGCCTCCCGTGGCCGGCTGTGCCCGCACAGGCCTCAGCGCCCCCTACTACTCCCACCGCTGGCCAGGGCATCCCTCTACTCACCCACACCCCCTGTTATTCTGCGGCAACAGCAGCCGCACACCGCAGCCGAACCGGTGACTGCTCATACTCCTCTCCACGTGGGCATCCACTGCCGCGTCTTCCCCGGCTCCGCGTCGTCCCCTTCCTATGCCTCGCCGTCGTCCACCGCCGTGCTGCTCTCAGTGCGGCGTGGTCAATGTGGTCAACGGCCAACTTCCATTGAAACAGTACTGTACGTGGAGAGGCTGACAGCTGGGTCCACGGCAGCCGCAAGGAAGTGCCTCCTTATTACGCGCAAAATAATTATTCCTCCACCTGATAGCGGGGACCCACCGGACGGATCACCAGTATTTTGTGAAAAAAATCGTTTCCCCTTGACTGCTGGGACCCATCGGACGGGCCACCGTATTTCGCGAGAAAAACGTTCCCCCCGCTGTCAGCTCGGACCTACCGGAAGTGCCTCCTTATTACGCACAAGAAAATGGATACTCCCCCGCCTAGCTAGGACCAACCTTGGTGGGAGGCTGACTTGTGGGCCTACTAAGTTGACGGGGACGAAGGGCTTTGTCAACTTGGTCAATATGAACGATTCTAGCTCCAGTGACCGTACGATGTCCATCCAACGGCCGTAGTGCTTCTTCAACCTCTGGTCTTCTTGCTCCAGCCGCCCAAAGCAGCGCCGGTCGTGCCGCATGCTCCTGCCTCCCGTGGCCGACTGGGCTGCCGCGGAGGCCTCACCACCCCCTACTATTCCCACCGCTGGCCAGGCCCTGCGGCAACGGCAGCCTCACACCGCAGCCGAACCAGTGAACCCTCGTACTCCTCTCCGCGCGGGATTCCATTGCCGCGTCTTCCCCGGCTCCGCGTCGTCCCCTTCCTAGGCCTCGCCGTCGTCCACCTCCATGGTGCTCTCGGCGCGGCATGGTCAATGTGGTCAACGACCGACTTCCATCGGAAGAGTACTATGCGTGGAGACGCTGACAGCTGGGTCTACAGCCGCAGCAAGGAAGTGCCTCCTTATTACGCGCAAAATAATTATTCCTCCACCTGACAGCAGGGACCCACCGGACGGGCCACCGTATTTCACGAAAAAAACGTTTTCCCCTGAGTGCTGGGACCCACCAGCTATATCTTCGCACGCAAGGAAGTGCCTGACAGTTGGGACCCACCTGGTCGAAGCGTACGTAGCGTTGTCATTCTGGTCGCGAACGTGTGCGTACATATATACTGGTCGATGTAGAGGCGCGCACGTGTCGTAGTAGAGGCGCGCACATAGCATGTACACGTACATACAGCAGCCAGGGTGCAAGAAAGAAAATACGACCACGTATGTGTACATACAGACGGGGTCTCGAACGCCTACTCGTGCATACATATGGCCAGGGCTCGTGTACATGGCTGGGTCAGAACGGAGAAACAGCGTCGTCGTCGTGTTCATGGGGAGGCAACGAAATGCGTCGCGTTCATGGGGAGGCAACGGAATGCGTCATGTTCATCGGGAGGGCTTGGACGGAACAGGCGATGGAAACGACGCCTGGCGTACCGCAGAACGGAGGAAACGGCCTTGTGTTCGACCGGCCACGCTTGAAACAGGATCCTGTTCATCAGGAGGGGTCTGGCGTATCGCAAAACGGAGGAAATGGACCTCCTATGGTCGAAATGGGGCTCCTGTTGATCGGGAGGGGTGTGGCGTACCGCAAAACGGACAAAACGGACTTGTGTTGGAGCGCTACGGTTGAAACGGGGGTCCTGTTCATCGGGAGGGGTGTGGCGTACCGCACAACGGGACTCCACGGGATACTGTTCATCTCCACCGTCGACCCCCTCCAGCCTCCACGAGCTACTGTTCATCCACCGTCGACCTCCTCCAGCCTCCACCTGCGACTGTTCATCCACGGGCTCCTGTTCATCCAGCCTCCACCGCGTGCTACTCCACCGGCTACTGTTCAACCAGCCCTCTCCACGGGCTCCTGTTCAACCACCCCTCCATGGTCTACTGTTCATCCTGCCCTCCACCATCTACTGTTCATCCTGCCCTCCACGGGGTGGTCCTGTTCATCCAGCCCTCCACGGGGTCCTGTTCATCCAGCCCCAACCAGCTCGATCGATCGGGGTCCTGTTCATCCAGAGGCAACAACACGAGGTCCTGTTCATCCACCCCCACCAGGAACTGTTCATCCAACCCCCCCCCTGCAACGCTCACTGTTCATCTAGAGGCAGAATCAATCGGCTTCAGTTAGCAGCAGTAGCGAAGGAATCGCTCGATCGGGTTTAGTTAACAGCCATCGATCGATCGCTCGGGTTCAGTAATGCATAGCCTGCAGTGCAATTGCTCGGGTTCAGTTAGAGCCCAACGCCTCGCTCGGGTTCAGTTAGAGCCCAACGCCTCGCTCGGGTTCAGTTAGAGCCAACGCCTCGCACACATGCGCGTACATGTACGAGATAAACACGCATCGCTCGGCCCCCGACCTCCCACCGTAACCGGGAACTCCCCGAAATTTTCCTCCCCCTCGCTTCTACCATGGTTTTTTCCGTCATGGACGGCCCAAAGAATGTCATGCAGCTGCGTCTCCGGCCCGCCCAGGATGAAAAGCCCATTTTCGGTCATGATTTTTTTTGTCATAGAAGTAGGAGCCCACCACATCTATGATGATACCGGGTTTTGTCACAATTATCATCACAGAAGTGTCATATGTATGATAGAAAAATTTTTCCTTCGGCCCAAAATGTCACGGATGTGTCTTTTTTTTGTAGTGTGTATGTCTTGCATGTGCTTATCTGTGGTGACAATGGGATATCACGTGATCCACTTGATGTATTGCGTGAAGATTGAAAAAGTTTGAGAACGTCAAAAGTATGAAACAATTGCTTGACTTGTCATCGGGGTTGTGCATGATTTAAATATTTTGTGTGATGAAGATAGAGCATAGCCAGACTATATGATTCTGTAGGGATAGCTTTCTTCGGCCATGTTATTTTGAGAAGACATGATTACCTTGTTACTATGCTTGAAGTATTATTATTTTTATGTCAATATTAAACTTTTGTCTTGAATCTTATGGATCTGAATATTCTTGCCAAAATAAAGAGAATTACTTGGATAAATATGTTAGGTAGCATTCCACATCAAAAATTCTGTTTTTATCATTTACCTACTCGAGGACGAGCAAGAATTAAACTTGGGGATGCTTGATACGTCTCCATGCTATTATATTATCAACCTTGGATGCTTTATATGCTATTTTATATGATTTTTGGGACTAACCTATTAACCTAGAGCCTAGTGCCAGTTTCTATTTTTTTCCTTGTTTTTGAGTTTCGCAGAAAAAGAAAACCAAACGGAGTCCAATTGACCTGAAACTTCACGGAACTTATTTTTGGACCGGAGGAAGGACATGGAGGAAAAGAGTTGGGCTAGAAGAGTCCCGGGCTGCCCACGAGGGTGGAAGAGTTGGGCTAGAAGAGGCGCGCCCACCCCCTAGGCATGCCCCCTACCTCGTGGACAGCCCGGAGACCCCCTGACTTGTTCCCGACTCCAACACCTCTTATATAACCCAAAACCTCCAGAAAATAACCTAGATCGGGAGTTCCGCCGCCAGAAGCCTCCGAGGCCATCGAAAACCAATCTAGACCTGTTCTGGCACCCTGCCGGAGGGGGGAATCCCTCTCCGGTGGCCATCTTCATCATCCCGGCGCTCTCCATGATGAGGAGCGAATAGTTCACCCTAGGCGCTAGGGGTATGTACCAGTGGCTATGTGTTTGATCTCTCTCTCGTGTTCTTGATTCGCACGATCTTGATGTATCGTGAGCTTTGCTATTATAGTTGGACCTTATGATGCTTCTACCCTCTACTCTCTTGTGATGGATTGAGTTTTCCCTTTGAAGTTATCTTATTGGATTGAGTCTTTAAGGATTTGAGAACACTTGATGTATGTCTTGCATGTGCTTATCTGTGGTGACATTGGGATATCAAGTGATCCACGTACCACGTGATGTATGTTTTGGTGATCAACTTGCGAGTTCCGTGACCTCGTGAACTTATGCATAGGGGTTGGCACACGTTTTTTTCTTGACTCTCCGGTAGAAACTTTGGGGCACTCTTCGAAGTTCTTTGTGTTGGTTGAATATATGAATCTGACATTGTGTGATGCATATCGTATAATCATACCCAAGGATACTTGAGGTGACATTGGAGTATCTAGGTGACATTAGGGTTTTGGTTGATTTGTGTCTTAAGGTGTAATTCTAGTACGAACTCTAGGATAGATTGAACGGAAAGAATAACTTTGTGTTATTTTACTAAGGACTCTTGAATAGATCGATCCGAAAGAATAACTTTGAGGTGGTTTCATACCCTACAATAATCTCTTCGTTTGTTCTCCGCAATTAGTGACTTTGGAGTGACTCTTTGTTGCACGTTGATTGATAGTTATATGATCCAATTATGTCATTATTGTTGAGAGGACTTGCACTAGTGAAAGTATGAACCCTAGGCCTTGTTTCCTAGCATTGCAATACCGTTTTTGCTCACTTTTATCATTAGTTACCTGTTTTTATATTTTCAGATTACAAAAACCTATATCTGCCATCCATATTGCACTTGTATTACCATCTCTTCGCCGAACTAGTGCACCTATACAATTTATCATTGTATTGGGTGTGTTGGCGACACAAGAGACTCTTTGTTATTTGGTTGCAGGGTTGTTTGAGAGAGACCATCTTCATCCTATGCCTCCCACGTATTGATAAACCTTAGGTCATCCACTTGAGGGAAATTTGCTACTGTCCTACAAACCTCTGCACTTGGAGGCCCAACAACGTCTACAAGAAGAAGGTTGTGTAGTAGACATCAAGCTCTTTTGTGGGGCCGTTGCCGGGGAGATTAGCGCTTGAAGGTATATCTTTAGATCTTGCAATCGAATCTTTTAGTTTCTTGTTTTATCACTAGTTTAGTCTATAAAATAAAACTACAAAAAATGGAATTGAGGGTACCTCATATGCTTCATCTTTTTAATATCTTTCATGAAACTAAGGATTCCGATAATTGTGCTCAAGTGCTAGAAGTAGAATACATTAGAAAGTTTGACACTAAATATTTGAATAATGAGCATGATTGCAATGTTGTTAGTATGAATTCTTTGAATATCCATGATGCTAATGATATGCAAAGCCACAAGCTTGGGGAAGCTATGTTTGATGAAGATGATATTTTTTGTCTCCCAAGTTTTGATGAGAAAATTTATTATGATGACAGCATGCCTCCTATTTATGATGATTATATCAATGAAAGTGGATTTGAAGAGGTCATGACTTTATTTAGTAATGATTCCTCTATTTCGGAAGAGGTTCCAATTGATTATGAGAACAAACTTGCTATCTATGATGATTATTGTGATGACTTGGATGCTATTAAGAATAGTGATAACCATGAAACTTGTGATCATGATTTTAGTTTTCAATTGGATTATGCCTCACATGGTAATTATTTTGTTGAGTTTGCTCCCACTACTATTCATGAGAAGACATTTGCTTATGTGGAGAGTAATAAAAATTATATGCTTGTAGATCATGAAAAGAATGCTTTATGTGATGGTTATATTGTTGAATTCATTCATGATGCTAGTGAAAATTATTATGAGGGAGGAATATATGCTTGTAGGGATTGCAATAATATCAAGTTTCATCTCTATGTGTTGAAAATCTTGAAGCTATGCTTGTTTTTCCCTCCTATGCTTTGATTATTGTTCCCATAAGTTGTTTGCTCACAAAATCCCTATGCATAGGAAGTGGGCTAGACTTAAATGGGCTAGTCATATTCTTTATGATGCTCTCTTTATGTTTCAATTCTTATCCTTTATGTGAGCATCATTGAAATCATCATGCCTAGCTAGGGCGTTAAACGATAGCGCTTGTTGGGAGGCAACCCAACTTCATTTTTATTCCTTGCTTTTTGCTCCTATTTAGTAATAAATAAATCATATAGCCTCTGTTTAGATGTGGTTTTATGATTTAATTAGTGTTTTTGCCAAGTAGAACCTTTGGGAAGACTTGGGTGAAGTCTTTGCGATCTTGCTGTAAAAAACAGAAACTTTAGCACTCACGAGTTTTGCTGCCATTTTTTTACTGGAGAGTGAGATTAGGTTGATTATTTTTGAAGATGATTAATAGAAAAATTCCTCACGTCCAAAAATTTATTTCAGAATTTTTGGGGTGACATAAGTATACGTTTGATACAGATTACTACAGACTGTTCTGTTTTTGACAGGTTCTGTTTTTATTGTGTTGTTTGCTTATTTTGATGAATCTATGAGTAGTACCGGAGGGTATGAACCATAGAGAAGTTGGAATACAGTAGATATTACACCAATATGAATTTATACTGAGTTCACAACAGTACCAAGAGTGGTGATTTATTTTCTTATACTAACGGAGCTTACGAGTTTTCTGTTAAGTTTTGTGTTGTGGAATTTTCAAATTTTCGGTAAAGATTCGATGAACTATGGAATAAGGAGTGGCGAGAGCCTAATCTTGGGGATTCCCAAGGCACCCCAAGGTAATATTCAAGGACAACCAAGAGCCTAAGCTTGGGGATGCCCCGGATGGCATCCCCTCTTTCGTCTTCGTTCATCGGTAACTTTATTTGGAGCTATATTTTTATTCACCACATGAAAAGTGTTTTGCTTGGAGCGTCATTTTATTTTGTTTTGTTTTGCTTGCTGTTTGAATAAAATACCAAGATATAAAATTCTTAAATTTTAGAGAGTCTTCACATAGTTGCATAATTATTCGACTACTCATTGATCTTCACATATATCTTTCGGAGTAGTTTGTCATTTGCTCTAGTGCATCACTTATATCATTTTGAGAGTCTCTAAACATCATGGTAATTTGCTTTTGTTATGAAACTAGTCCTAATATGTTAGGCATCCAAGAGGGATATAATAAAAACATTCATATAAAGTGCATTGAATACTATGAGAAGTTTGATTCTTTATGATTGTTTTGAGATATGAAGATGGTGATATTAGAGTCATGCAAGTGGAGTAGTTGTGAATTTGAGAAATACTTGTGTTAAAGTTTGTGATTCCCGTAGCATGCACGTATGGTCAACTGTTATGTAATGAAGTCGGAGCATGCTTTATTTATTGATTGTCTTCCTTATGAGTGGCGGTCGGGGACGAGCGATGGTCTTTTCCTACCAATCTATCCCCTAGGAGCATGTGTATAGTACTTTGTTTCGATAACTAATAGATTTTTGGAATAAATACGTGAGTTCTTATAACTAATGTTGAGTCCATGGATTATACGCACTCTCACCCTTCCACCATTGCTAGCCTCTCTAGTACCGCGCAACTTTCGCCGGTGCCATAAACCCACCATTTACCTTCCTGAAAACAGCCACCATACCTACCTATTATGGCATTTCCATAGCCATTCCGAGATATATTTCCATGCAACTTTCCACCGTTTCATTTATGACACGCCCCATCATTTTGATATTGCTTTGCATGATCATGTAGTTGACATCGTATTTGTGGCAAAGGTACCGTCCATAATTCTTTCATACATGTCACTCATGAGTCATTGCACATCCCGGTACACCGCCGGAGGCATTCATATAGAGCCATATCTTGTTCTAAGTATCGAGTTTTAATTTTTTGAGTTGTAAGTAAATAAAAGTGTGATGATCATCATTATTAGAGCATTCTCCCATGTGAGGAAAGGATGACGGAGACCATGATTCCCCCACAAGTCGGGATGAGACTCTGGACGAAAAATAAAAAAAGGAAAAGATAAAAAAAGAGGCCATAAAAAAAGAGAAGGCCCAAATAAACAAAACAAAAAAACCAAAAAAGTAAAAAATGAAATGAGAGAAAAAGAGAGAAGGGGCAATGCTACTATCCTTTTACCACACTTGTGCTCCAAAGTAGCACCATGATCTTCGTGATAGAGAGTCTCCTATGTTGTCACTTTCATATACTAGTGGTAATTTTACATTATAGAACTTGGCTTGTATATTCCAATGATGGGCTTCTTCAAAATGCCCTAGGTCTTCGTGAGCAAGCAAGTTGGATGCACACCCACTTAGTTTCTTTTGAGCTTTCATACACTTATAGCTCTAGTGCATCCATTGCATGGCAATCCCTACTCGCTCACATTGATATCTATTGATGGGCATATCCATAGCCCGTTGATACACCTAGTTGATGTGAGACTATCTTCTCCTTTTTGTCTTCTCCACAACCACCATTCTATTCCACCTATAGTGCTATATCCGTGGCTCACGCTCATGTATTGCGTGAAGATTGAAAAAGTTTGAGAACGTCAAAAGTATGAAACAATTGCTTGGCTTGTCATCGGGGTTGTGCATGATTTAAATATTTTGTGTGATGAAGATAGAGCATAGCCAGACTATATGATTCTGTAGGGATAGCTTTCTTCGGCCATGTTATTTTGAGAAGACATGATTACCTTGTTACTATGCTTGAAGTATTATTATTTTTATGTCAATATTAAACTTTTGTCTTGAATCTTATGGATCTGAATATTCTTGCCAAAATAAAGAGAATTACTTGGATAAATATGTTAGGTAGCATTCCACATCAAAAATTCTGTTTTTATCATTTACCTACTCGAGGACGAGCAAGAATTAAACTTGGGGATGCTTGATACGTCTCCATGCTATTATATTATCAACCTTGGATGCTTTAGATGCTATTTTATATGATTTTTGGGACTAACCTATTAACCTAGAGCCTAGTGCCAGTTTCTATTTTTTTCCTTGTTTTTGAGTTTCGCAGAAAAAGAAAACCAAACGGAGTCCAATTGACCTGAAACTTCACGGAACTTATTTTTGGACCGGAGGAAGGACATGGAGGAAAAGAGTTGGGCTAGAAGAGTCCCGGGCTGCCCACGAGGGTGGAAGAGTTGGGCTAGAAGAGGTGCGCCCACCCCCTAGGCATGCCCCCTACCTCGTGGACAGCCCGGAGACCCCCTAACTTGTTCCCGACTCCAACACCTCTTATATAACCCAAAACCTCCAGAAAATAACCTAGATCGGGAGTTCCGCCGCCAGAAGCCTCCGAGGCCATCGAAAACCAATCTAGACCTGTTCTGGCACCCTGCCGGAGGGGGGAATCCCTCTCCGGTGGCCATCTTCATCATCCCGGGGCTCTCCATGACGAGGAGCGAATAGTTCACCCTAGGCGCTAGGGGTATGTACCAGTGGCTATGTGTTTGATCTCTCTCTCGTGTTCTTGATTCGCACGATCTTGATGTATCGTGAGCTTTGCTATTATAGTTGGACCTTATGATGCTTCTACCCTCTACTCTCTTGTGATGGATTGAGTTTTCCCTTTGAAGTTATCTTATTGGATTGAGTCTTTAAGGATTTGAGAACACTTGATGTATGTCTTGCATGTGCTTATCTGTGGTGACATTGGGATATCAAGTGATCCACGTACCACGTGATGTATGTTTTGGTGATCAACTTGCGAGTTCCGTGACCTCGTGAACTTATGCATAGGGGTTGGCACACGTTTTTTTCTTGACTCTCCGGTAGAAACTTTGGGGCACTCTTCGAAGTTCTTTGTGTTGGTTGAATATATGAATCTGACATTGTGTGATGCATATCGTATAATCATACCCAAGGATACTTGAGGTGACATTGGAGTATCTAGGTGACATTAGGGTTTTGGTTGATTTGTGTCTTAAGGTGTAATTCTAGTACGAACTCTAGGATAGATTGAACGGAAAGAATAGCTTTGTGTTATTTTACTAAGGACTCTTGAATAGATCGATCCGAAAGAATAACTTTGAGGTGGTTTCATACCCTACAATAATCTCTTCGTTTGTTCTCCGCAATTAGTGACTTTGGAGTGACTCTTTGTTGCATGTTGATTGATAGTTATATGATCCAATTATGTCATTATTGTTGAGAGGACTTGCACTAGTGAAAGTATGAACCCTAGGCCTTGTTTCCTACCATTGCAATACCGTTTTCGCTCACTTTTATCATTAGTTACTGTCGTGGTTTCGTCACGACAGATGTCCTAGAGAAAGGACTTAGTCGTGGAGCCATCGCGACGGGTTAGCTTGAAGGGGTTAAAGCGGACACAAGGACGCAGGAGAGTTTATACTACTTCGGCCCCTTCGATGAAGCTAAAAGCCTACGTCTAGTTGTGATGGAATTGATGGGGTTTCGATGACTAGGGAGCAAACAAGCTTCGCCTATGTCTCGAGTTGTTGTCTGTTGTCCTTGAACCGCCGCCGGGTCGTCCCCTTATATACATGGGTGACGCCCGTCGGTTTACAGAGTCCCAATACCGGCTCATAGATGTGTCCGGTTTGGTCTCTACTTATTCCTAACTTACAATACAAGTTAACTACTAACGCCGGTTTACGGCTACAGGCCTTGAACCGACCATGGGCCTTGAGCCCTCATCTGCATTCTTGGGCTTTAACATACTTAACTACTGACGAAGTTAACCCGGCCCAGATAGGCCGGTATACGCCCAGTATTAATATCCCCAACATTAGGCCCCAGATTGATTTGAAAATGTTCATGTCAATCCTTTAGAAAAAATCTTCATCCTCAATATCTTCTTGTAGTTTGTTGAACTGCCGTGATGTCATCTTCTCTGGTCGTTGTAAACCGGCGTGACGTCACCTGTTATAAAGGACCTTAATAGGTCTGCGACAATTAAGGCGACATCTTCGTTTCCAAACCCTCGGTCCCTTGATTTTCGCGCCTGACTCATGTCCCTTGCCTTATAAATAGGACCGAAGGGTCATTTCTTTTTCCCCTCCGTGCCCTTCTGCTTCGTCTTCCTCGCGTCGCCCAGCTTCGGAGCTCCGCCGCCACCGTCAACCTCTGCATCAACCTTGCCCGCTGCATCAACCTGGGTGCACCAGAGTACCGCGGCAACCTTCCGCGTCTTTCTCATCTCCAGTAAGTCTTCCGTTCTTTTCAACACAGATCTGTTCTAGGGTTTCATGTTCTTCTAGTGTTCATCGCATGTTTTGTGTTCATACGATAGTCTCTAGATGCATCTGTGAATCCTTGCTGTCGGAGTAAATGGCCATGGGTAGCCTAGCCGGCTTCCCCTGGCACTTCTGCAGAAATTACGAGCCCGCCCGGCTCTCAAAAATCCAAGACACGGGGCCGCCTTCCCCCCGCCGGCTGCGATCTAGGCCGGCTTTGGGAAGGCGGTCCGACTTCAACCTTCATGAGAGGGCCGACTCCAAGAAGCCAGCTACGAGAAAGCCGACTCCTTCAAGCCGGCTCCCCATAAAGTAGTCAAGACCGTACCCACAAAGTTTGCACCCACCTAACGGTGGTGCGACGGGGCATGGCTACAGAAGAGCCTGCCACCCCCGAATCCCGGAGCACGCCTGGCACAGTGCGCCGTACGAGGTAGGCATGACCCGTCCGGCGCAGCACTGTTGCCATGTTGACCCTGGCGTCACCCACGACGGGCCGCCAGCGTGGCCCACAGGCGGTGGGCCCCTTAGAGCAGGGAGGCGGCCGAAGGCGGCCGCGCTTCCAACCAGCCGGCCCAAGACGGAGCCGGCTCCGCCAGCCGGCTCGCCGCTTCCCTCGAAGAGGACGCCCCATTAAGGAGACAAGACGCGGTAAGGCTACAGCGATCACCCGGCAGGCGGCGGTACTGTAGCCGCGCCTACCACGATGAAGCTCACGTCAGCAAGATGAAGCCACAGTGACCAAGGAGTTGACAGCCGGCGGGACCCACCAGCCGGCGGGCCCCAACAGTCGGCGCAGAAGCCGGCGAGTGCAGTCACAGACGGCTGGGCCCCGCGCCCAGCCGGATTACCATTGTACCCCCGGGGGGTAGGCCTATATAAACCCCCCGGGGCACCCATGCAAAGGGTTCGACCCCCTGCTAGTTCTAGAGACGATACAAGGAGAAGAAGCAGGCTAGCCGTGCCCTTTCTTCCTCCTCCTCCCCCAAACAGCTCAAGGAGCATTGTGTAGCTACTCAACTCATCTAGTGAGCATGCGGAGACCCCGCAGAGCAGTAGTAGGGGTGTTATCTCTTCGGAGAGCCCCGAAGCTGGGTAAGAGCCGTCGGCGTGCGTGTCTACGCCTCATCCCGCTTCCAGGCACCGGCGATGTCTTACTGGTTCCCACACAAATAAGCCACGCGTTGGCATATGTCGCACCTACCACCCGACATTTGGCGCCCACCGTGGGGCTAGGCGCACCGTCGTCCGGAGACCTGTTCTAGACGGGAACCCTCTTCCTCCCCAGCGAGCGTAGCCAGGCCGGCACGCCCGATGGCGCTTGCCACGACGCGCTGCAAGGCGTCACCAGCATCTGCGCGGCAAGCAGCCTCGCCGATCTCCCCGACGAGCTCGCCTCCGATGCGGGTGCTGACCGCCTCGCCAACTTTCTCGGCCAACTCCATGTCTCCAGCGAGCCCGCTGCGGACCTGGAGTCAGTTGGTTCCACCGACCCGATGCCTGTCGACTCCGACACGGCCTCCTACGGCGCCTTCCCCTCCAACGTCGCGATCTACAACGACCCGCTTCCCCGAGCCGACGGCCACGATGCTGTCGCCACCGAAGTGATGGTTGTCGGCCACAGCGGCCCGGCCGACGAGAGCGCCCGCGACGCCTCGCGCACGGCGGCCCACGACCTGTCCGCTCCTCTCCCGGCCGACGCCGACGATGAAGCCCTGGAAGCACGCCGCCTCGCCCTCCTCGCAGAGGGCCGGAGGCTGGCCTCCGTAAGACGCCTCACTGAGGCCTACCAGCGCGAGGCTGACCGCGCCGCCTTCGGCACGCCGGCCCCGAGCGGCCAAGCCGGGCCAGCCTTGTCAAGCAACGCGGCGCCGTCATCGCCAACGCGCTGGGAGTCGACCGCCCGGTCTATGCCACTCCGCTCGAGAACTTGCGTGCTGCCCAGGCGGCCATAGACGAGCTGGACGGCCTGGAGCCCGAAGACCTTCCCCACATGACCCGGCGCATCCAGCAGTTGATCGACGCCGCCACGCAGCGGCACGAAGCCGACGCTCGCGCGGAAAGCCTTCCCCCGCGCCGAGAGCACGGCGCGACATCCCAGACGCCGACTACGAGCGATACCTGCGCGCGACGCGAGAAGGAGCCGGCTACCAGCCGCCGCCGGACCCGGATCTCCATCGAGCGGGATGCGGACGGTTATCCCCGAGCCATGGAGTGGCGGGGCGACCCGCCTCCGCCTCCGCCCCGTGGAGAGAGATATCCCGCCTCATCGCCAGTGGCGCACCCGACTCTCAGCGGCCGACTGGGCCGCCATGAAGGAATCGGCGAGAACGACGCCCGCTATCGGCTCGACCGCCTGGCACGATCCCTGGCATTGGAAGAAGAAGACGATGCCGGCCCGCCTTGCTTTGGCCCCCGCATCCGCGACGAGCCCTTTCCCAAAGGGTTCTCGCTCCCAAGAGACACGCCCAAGTACAACGGCTCCGTGAAGCCGGAAGATTGGTTGATCGACTACTCCACCACAGTTAGCATAGCCAACGGCAACCGGCGAGTCGCCGTGAAGTACGTGCCCCTCATGCTGCAAGGCACGGCGCGGACTTGGCTCAACAGCCTCAAGCCGCGTAGCATCAACAGCTGGCTGGACTTCACAGAAGCCTTCATCCGCAACTTCACCAGCACCTACAAGCGGGCTCCCAAGCCCAGACAGCTCTCCTTGTGCGTGCAAGGCCCCGCCGAGTCCACTCGCGATTACCTCACGCGTTGGGCCGAGCTCCGCAACTCCTGTGAAGGGGTGCACGAGGTACAAGCCATAGAGTACTTCACAGCCGGATGCCGAGAAGGCACCCTCCTCAAGCACAAGCTCCTCTGCGACGAGCCGGCTACTCTCGACGAGCTTCTGGTCATAGCGGACAAGTACGCCACCGCCGACTCCTCGATGAAGACCGAGCTTCGGGTAGACGCGTCCGGGAAGGTGCTCAACCCGGTGCCCAAGACGCCGGCTGGAGAGCCCGGCCGACACCCCAACTCGAACGACAACAAGCGCAAGGGCCCTGCGCCGCCTCCCGCTAGCCGGCAGGTGGCCACGGTCGAAGATGCGCCGCCCGAAGAGCGACCGGCGCCCAAGAAGCCCAAGGGCGGCAGGCCGGCTTGGCAGCCCACCTTCTCCTACGAGAAAACCCTCGACGCGCCTTGCAAGTTCCACAGCGGCGCGAAGCCGTCCAACCACACGACCCGGAAGTGCAACTGGCTCACACGAATCTCTAAAGGCGAGGGGCTCTTGCCACCTCCGCCTGCCGGCCCGCCGCCTCCGCCTCCGCCACCTCCGGCCGCTCGGCCCGCAGTCGGAGCCGTGCATGACGAGTTCCCTGATGAGCAAGCAACCTACGTCGTCTTCACCAGCCAGCCCGAAGACCGGCGCGGCAAACGCCGAGAGCACCAGGAAGTCAGCGTGGTCGCTGCCGACCCCGCTGAACACATGCATTGGTCAGAAAAGCCCATCAGCTGGAGCCGGGCCGACCACCCGGAGGTGATGCCGTCTCCCGGTTCTTACGCTTTGGTCCTGGAAGCAACCCTTGCAACGGACAGACGCGCCGCCCGCTTCTCTCGTGTATTGATAGACGGCGGGAGCAGCATCAACATCTTGTATCGTGACACCCTGGAGAAGTTGAACGTCAAGACAAAACAACTCGCGCCCACTCGGACAGTGTTCCACGGCATCGTACCCGGCCTGTCTTGCGCCCCCGTTGGCAAAATCAAGATTGATGTACTTTTTGGGGACAAGGAGCATTTCCGCCAGGAAGCGATCTGGTTTGAGGTGGTGGACCTGGAGAGCCCTTACCAAGCATTGCTGGGCCGACCTGCCTTGGCCAAATTCATGGCGGTTCCCCACTATGCATACCTCAATATGAAGATACCAAGCACCAAAGGCGTCATCACCGTAGCCGGCGACTACAAGAAGTCCTCCGAGTGCGCCGCGGCCAGCAGCCGGCTGGCCGAGTCCCTTGTGATCGCTGAAGAGAAGAAGATGCTGGACCGAGTCGTGGCCATGGCCGGCAAGCAGTCGGCCGTGTCCCCCGACCCCAAGGAGCACGACACTCAAGGGTCTTTTCAGCCGGCCAAGGAGACGAAGAAGATACCTCTTGACCCCGAGCGTCCGGAGAGGTTTGCCGTCGTCGGGGCAAACCTGAACAGCAAATAGGAAGGCGAGCTCACTGATTTCCTCCGTGAGAATCGGGACATCTTCGCATGGTCCCCCAAGGACATGCCGGGTGTTCCGAGGAAATTCGCCGAGCACAAACTGCATGTTCGAGAAGGCGCGAAGCCGGTCAGACAACCCCTTCGCTGGCTGTCAGAGGAGAAGCGCAGGATTGTAGGGGAGGAGATAGCCCGGCTCTTGGCGGCCGGCTTCATCATGGAAGTTTTCTTTCCAGAGTGGCTCGCCAACCCGGTCCTTTACGTGGACGACATCGTGGTGAAGACGGAGAAGCATGGCACCTTGCTGGAAGACCTCAAGGAAACATTTGAGAACCTGCGCCAGTTCCAAATCAAGCTCAACCCCGAGAAATGCGTGTTCGGGGTGCCAGCCGGCCAGCTCCTAGGCTTCCTGGTCTCCGAACGCGGCATCGAATGCAACCCAGCGAAGATCAAGGCCATCGAGAGAATGGCGATCCCCACCAAGCTTCGAGACATTCAGAAGTTCACCGGGTGCTTAGCCTCCTTGAACCGCTTCTTGAGCCGGCTCGGAGAAAAGGCCCTCCCCCTCTACCGCCTCATGAAGAAGAGCACTCACTTCGAGTGGAACGACCAGGCCGACCAAGCTTTCCACGGGTTGAAGAAGATGCTGGCCACGCCGCCTGTCCTCGCAGCGCCGACCGAGAAAGAGCCCATGCTCCTTTACATCGCTGCAACCACGCCGCCTGTCCACGGGTCAGCACCGTCATCGTAGTCCAGCGCCCGGAAGAAGGCCGAGCCCAGTCAGTCCAGAGGCCGGTGTATTATTTGAGCGAGGTGCTGTCCGCCTCAAAGCAGAACTACCCGCACTACCAAAAGATGTGCTACGGCGTGTACTTCACCGCCAAGAAACTGAAGCCCTACTTTCAAGAGCATCCCGTCACGGTCGTATGCACTGCCCCGCTAGCCGAGATCATAGGCAGCCGGGATGCATCCGGCCGGGTCGCGAAATGGGCAATCGAGCTGGCCCCTTACACAATCTTCTACCAGCCCCGCACCGCCATCAAGTCCCAAGCGCTGGCCGACTTCCTCGTCGACTGGGCCGAGACCCAGTACCTGCCGCCGGCTCCGGACTCCACCCATTGGCGCATGCACTTCGACGGGTCCAAGATGCGCACCGGCTTGGGAGCCGGCATCGTCCTTACTTCTCCCAAAGGCGACAAGCTCAAATACGCGCTACAGATCCACTTCACCACCTCCAACAATGTGGCCGAGTACGAGGCGCTCATACACGGGCTCCGGCTTGCCAAAGAGCTTGGCATTCGCCGGATCCTATGTTATGGCGACTCGGACCTGGTAGTCCAGCAGTCATCCGGTGACTGGGACGCCAAGGACGCGGACATGGCGAGCTACCGTTTCCTGGTCCAACAACTCAGCGGATACTTTGAAGGGTGCGAGTTCCTCCACGTACCTCGAGCCGACAACGAGCCAGCCGATGCCTTGGCCCGAATAGGCTCCACCCGGCAAGCAATTCCAACCGGCGTCGCTCTACAACGCCTACTCAAGCCGTCGATCAAGCCGTCCCCAGAATCCGATTCCATCTTCGTGCTGCCTGACCCCGACGCGGCCAGGTCCGGCTTGAAGAATCAAGTAGCCGACCTCAAGACCCCTGTAGCCGGCCCGGGGACTTCGGCAGCCGGCTCGGGGACTGCGGTAGCCGGCCCGGGGACTGCACCAGCACTACAGCCGGCGGCCGACTCCAGCACCTCACTGCCCAGCCCGCCCACCCTAGTGGCAGTAGCCACTTTGGCAGTAGAAGAAATCGCGGCTCTGTCTTGGGCTCAGTCCATCCTCAACTTCTTAGTGAACCAAGACCTGCCGGTTGACAAAACAGAAGCAAGACAAGTCCAGCATCGAGCCGGAGCGTACACGATCGTCAACAGAGAACTACTCAAGCGCAGCGTCACCGGAGTTCTCCAGCAATGCGTCGAGCAAGAGAAGGGCATTGCAATCCTCGCAGACATTCACCAAGGAGAGTGCGGCCACCATGCGGCCTCAAGATCACTTGTCGCCAAAGCCTTCCGCCATGGTTTCTTCTGGCCGACTGCTTTGGACGACGCCAAAGAACTAGTCAAGCATTCAAGGGATGCCAGCTCTTCAGCTCCAAGTAACACATGCCGGCCTCGGCACTCAAGACCATTCCCCTCACTTGGCCCTTTGCCGTTTGGGGACTGGACATGGTGGGCCCATTAAAGACGGCGCGCGGTGGCATGACGCATCTGCTCGTCGCCGTGGACAAGTTCACCAAGTGGATTGAAGCAAAGCCGATCAAGAAGCTGAACGGGCCGACTGCCGTGACCTTCATCGCAGACATAACAACTCGGTATGGCGTGCCGCACAGCATCATCACCGACAATGGCACGAACTTCGCCAAAGGAGCCTTGGCACGTTTCTGTGCAGCCCAAGGCATCCGGCTGGACATAGCGTCCGTCGCCCATCCGCAGTCAAACGGCCAGGTCGAGCGAGCCAACGGCCTCATCCTCTCCGGCATCAAGCCCCGATTGGTTGTACCTCTGGAGCGCTCGGCCGGCTGTTGGCTCGAAGAGCTGCCGGCTGTCCTCTGGAGTCTGCGCACTACACCCAACAAGTCAACCGGCTTCACCCCCTTCTTCCTTGTGTACGGTGCTGAGGCCGTCATCCCAACTGACATCGAATTCGACTCGCCTTGAGCAACCATGTACACGAAAGCGGAGGCCAAGGAAGCACGAGAAGACGGCGTCGACCTGCTGGAAGAAAGCCGGCTGTTAGCTCTCAGCCAGTCTGCAATTTACCAGCAGGGTTTGCGCCGCTACCACAGCCGGAAGGTCAGGCCAAGATCTTTCCAAGAGGGCGACCTTGTGCTCCGGCTGATTCAGCGAACAGCCGGCCAGCACAAGCTCTCAGCCCCTTGGGAAGGCCCTTTCGTCATCAGCAGAGCTCTAGGCAACGACTCCTACTACCTGATCGACGCACAGAAGCCGAAGGCACGCAAAAAAGACGACTCCGGCAAGGAGTCGGAACGGCCATGGAACGCCAACCTCCTTCGAAGATTTTACAGTTGAAAGGCAGTATGTATCACGCTAACTTTTGTATTAAGTACAAGACAATAGGCTCCCCGAGGAGGGCTCGGTGACTGCCATCCCTTATTTATGAATGAAAATATCATGCTCGTCGCACCATTTACTTATTCTGTCTGGCACCGAGTCCGACTAGTCGGCTCGGGGACTGGTCGACTGAAGTTATATTAGAAGTCCTACCTGCAGTCAGACAAGTAGTGTGCTGGCTCTCAAGCCTTCCCTTGCCAAAGTCGCAGTTCGAAGAACCGGCTGTCCGACTGGCAAGGGTCAAAGGTAGAAACGCCCGCCCACACGAAAAAACGGCTAGGGACTAACGGATTAATATAACAAAGCCGGTTTCTCCCACACCGTCGACCGGCTACCAGAGCAGCCGGCCGGCCAGTTTCCATTCACTTTACTTTAAATCCAAGAAAGCTCAAGTACTTGCCTCCCCAAAGAAGGAAGGCGGCAAAGGAAAAGCCTAAGGACAAAAAGCATACGTGAATGGAAACCAAACATGCACGTGATAATATTTACATAAAAAGACCTCCAAGAGGCCAGCATTCAACATAGTTTGGATACACCCCCAGTGGGTGGAACTGCGAAACTTAACAAAAGATTGTTCAAAGACAACAAAGCAGGAAAGATAAAGACGGCAGGTCAGGCTGGCGGAGCGGCCGACTGGTTGGCGGAGACAGTCGCGCCGGCTGAAGGAGCGGCCGGCTGACGAACTTCGGCTTGGTCGCCGCCTCCCGCAGAGGGCGCGCTTCCACACGCCTCGTTGTTGGAGGCACGGTCGGCCTGAGGTCGGCTGGTTGTTCCACCAGCCGGCTCGACGTCTCCGCCGTCGTCGTCTTCGTCCTCTTCGCCCTCGTCGCTGGAGGCGATCTCCTCCGCCGAGTCCTCGCCCACCGCCGGGTTCAGCCCGAACCACTCCTCCGGCTGCGTGACACCGTCATCATCGATTTCGGGTGCGAAAACGCTGATGTCGGTGCACTCGGCGATCGTTGAGGCTCGCTGGGCAATAGCCGGCCTCACCTCCTCCAGCTCCGCGTCGGCCTCCAACCGCCAAGTACGCAGCTGGTCCAGGCTCAGTCCTGGGTACCAAGCCCGTACGAATTCCAACACCCGCTCGGCTCCGAGGCAGGCCGCTGACGCCTTCCAAGCCTCGAAGCGTCCGACTGCGACTTCCAGCCAGTCGGCAGTTCGGCTTGGGGTGCGGGGGATCGTCTCGCCAGGCCAGAGGGCGGCCAGCACCTGCGCCCCCGCACGTTGGAGCCGGCGGAGCATCCGGTGGGCCGGCTGCAGCCGCGCCTGGACAGCCAAAAGCTGCTCCTCAAGGGTCTGGTTTGCATCCGGCGCAATGTCGGCCCCCGCTTGACGGCGCGCTTCGCAATGAGCCTCGATGGTTTGGGCAGCGAAGACGGAGTAGCCCGGGAAGTAATCTGCAAGAAACAACAAGCAGCAGTCCAAGATAAGTCAAAAAAAAAACCCAGACGGCAAGGGACGGGGGAAGGCCGTAGAAAGCAGCTTACCGTCGATCAAGTCTTCAATCCGGCCGTAGCCTTCCTCCAGGCCTCACCGAGTCTCGGACCAGGTCGCCGCCGCTATCTCATACTCCGCCAGCACGGCGGCTTCGCTCTCCTTCGCCGCCTGAAGGGCCGTTTTGTGGCTCTCCTCTTGGTCAGCCAGCTTCTTGGCCAGGCGATCCCGTTCCTGAGCCAAGGCAGTGCACTCGGCCTCTTTGGAGAAAAGGGCGGCCTTCGCTTCGCCAAGCTCCTTCCTCAAGTCGGCGTTGGCCCCTAAAGACAAAGAAGAAGAAAAATCAATAAGAAAGGAGTCGTCAAGAAAGATTCGACCCGACTGCGCGGCAGTCGGCCCGAATCTCGGGGACTACACCCAGTGGGTGCGCTGGCGCGCCCCCACAGGAGACAAACAAACCAAGTACTTACTTCGGCTGTCGGCCAGGTCGTTGGTCCGCCGGCTCAGCTCTCGAGCCTGGGAGTCGAAGGCGGCAATAGGAAGGTTGTGGTATTCCTGAAAGTTTAGAAAGAAAGCAAAGTGAGGTGGCCGTCGAGAAAGATCCGACCCGACTGCGCAGCAGCCGGCCCGAATCTCGGGGACTACACCCAGTGGGTGCGCTGACGCGCCCCCACGCAGGAAATCAAGAAAGCAAAGCAGCCAAGAGCGAAGGACTTACCCGGACAGAGGTTCGTGTCGACGAGAACTCTTGGTTAAGCTGCTGCAGCAGGGCGGCTTGAGCTCGTAGCCGGCTCCCGACCCCTTGAGCCGCTGCTTCTAGCTCGCCGGTCCCCCCGATGGGAGTCCACTCGGACACGGCGGAGCTGGCCACCTCCAGATCTCCTGCCGGCTGGCCTGCGCCCGCGGCTCGGCGCGACTCCGGCGGAGCGGCGCCTCCTTCAGCACGCCGGCCCGTCGCCAGCTGCACCTTGAGGCCGGCCCGGCTCCCTGGCTCACCTCCGGCCGGCTCCTCCGGCGCTGCTGGCGATCGACCGCCTTGGCCCGCCCCGGTTGGCGCCGCAGGCTGCGTTCTCCCGGCCAAGACCACGGGCTCCTCCTCCCTCTCCAACAGCGGCGGGTCTTGGATGATGTCCTCCGCCATGGGCAACGGGGTGTTGGGGGCCACGGCTCGGAGGGGAACGGCGAGCAGCGGAGGCTGGCTGCGCGAGCTTTCCGCCTCCGTCTCTGCAGGAGCCGCCTCCTTCTGGGCCTTGGCTACGGCTTCAGCCTGGCCCTTTGCCACTTGGGCGGCCGCCTTCTTCGCCGCCTCGCGCTCCTCCCGCGCTTCGCGGGCGTTCCGCTCTGTGGCCTCCCTAAGATCGGCGCGGGGGTCCACGTGGCGGGAGCTCGAAGAACCTACAGCTGGCCCCACGACGGAGCCGCCTGGGCCCTGCTCGAGAGAAAGCGGCGCCCTGTCCAGCAAACGAAGAAAGCTAAGAGTGCATTTGAAGAAAAAAGAACAACGTCGAGACTACGGCAAGCGGTTAAAAACTTACGCCGAGACCGCCTGGGGCTGTTTCACGGCTTTGCGGAAGCGGACCGCCTTCGCGGCCGCCTCCTCTCGCTTCGTCGCCGCGGCGGAGGGCTTGGACTTCTTCGGCCGGCTGCCAAAGAGGCCTAGAGAGGCCCGACGTTTCTGCGCGCCGCCGGCAGCCGGCGCGGCGGACGAGCCGGCGCCCTGTTGGTCGGCCGCCGGCTGGCGGCACGGAACGACTTCGGCTTCGAAGTCATCCGGCCAGTCCTCGAAGCTCGCGGTGAACTTCTAGCCTCCGGGCTCGGTGCTGTCCCCCACGACGGCGTCCTCCATGGCGGCCGCCCCCAAGTCCGGGTCGTCAACATCATCCACCGTGCGGTCGGGGACGTACTGGCGCTCGATCCCTGCCGCCCCAGCCGGCGGCGGGAGAAGAGGGTTCTGCACAGAGAGCCGGAAGGTCAGAAGCCGGCCGTCGCGAAGCCGGCTGACGACGAAGAAGAGGATAAAGAGAGAAGCTTACCACGGGTGGAGGATTCGTGCGAGAGTACGGCGCCTTGCCGTATTGCCAGTCCCCGCTGAGCTTGCAATTGGCGATGTAATTAACCATAAGCGCCACCTCCGCGTGGGGCATCTCCCATGTGCTGAGCCGGCTTGGGTCGAACCGGCCGCTCATCTGACACATCATGTGGGGCCGGCTCTGGAGAGGAAGGATCCGGCGCTCCACGAAGGCGGCCACCAAGTCAGCTCCGCACAGGCCTTCCGACTGAATGAGCACCCGAAGCCGGGAGATGGCGGCGTTCCCGGCCGGAGACAACGACCGGGATCGGAAGCTCCACGAGGGCTGCCTCCCAGCCGGCGGGCCGGCTACGTAAGCCGGCAAGTTGATGTAGTCTTCTTGCTCGGCGACGTTCTTCACATAGAAGTAAGATCTCTGCCAGACCTTCACCGACTGGATCAGGGGGATGGGCGGGAACGGATTGTTCTCGCTCGCCCTCCTCATGGCGATGAAGGCTCCGCAGGGGGCGGGCACGCCGGCGACGACCGTGCCGAGCTTGCTCTGGAAGAATTCTCCCCAGAGCTCCAGGGTGGGGAGCAGCCCTAAGAAGCCTTCGCAGAGGGAGACGAAGGCCGACAGCAGCATCACCGCATTGGGCGTGAGGTGATGCGGCTGGAGGTTGTAGAAGTCGAGGAAGGAACAAAGAAACCCGCTCGCCGGGAGGCCGAAGCCGCGTAGGCAGTGCGAGCGGAAGACGACCTGCTCGCCCTCCTCCGGCGCCGGCGAGATCTCCCTCTCGGGCGCCAGATGGACCTGAACGCGGTCGGCGCCGGGCAGGCGCCGGGTCTGGCGAAGGAACTCCACGTGATCCTCGTGGACGTTGGAGCCGTCCCAGGAGCTTGACAGTGCCATGGCGACGAGGTGGCGTGGAGACGCGACGGCGTTGAGGAGAAGGCTGCGGCGGCAGCGAGAGTAAGGAGACGAGGGCTAGGAGGGACGGAGTGGGAGGGAGCGCGCGAACCTCTGTCGCTCCCTCTCCTCCCCCTACTTATAGGCTCACGTGACGGAGTCGAGGAGGCGGGGCGTGGGGAAGCGTGGGGGTCGATCGTGCCCACTTCCCACGCCCCACGATTACCGATCCTTAATGGCGAGGCGAAACTGCCTTGAGAAGGCGAGCGGCCCTGTGGGCCACGGGAGATCCGCGCCCGGACCGAGGCTCACGAGTGGTGGGCCCGGGCCTGCGGCGGCGTCCCATCGGGCGCGTGCGCTCGCAGAATCCTGCCGCCACGTGGCCGCAAGAGGGCCCGTGGTCAGCATGCAGGCCCCCTCTCCTCCCGCTTACGCGGGTTATCAGAAGTCGGCGTACGCCCGCGAAGCCGGCTCTCCGGATAGGAAGCTGACCAAGCTTCTCGTCCCCTTGTTCACCTCGGAGCTCGATCAGCTTCGGGGACTACTGTCGGAGTAAATGGCCATGGGTTGCCTAGCCGGCTTCCCCTGGCACTTCTACAGAAATTACGAGCCCGCCCGGCTCTCAAAAATCCAAGACACGGGGCCGCCTTCCCCCCGCCGGCTGCGATCTAGGCCGGCTTTGGGAAGGCGGTCCGACTTCAACCTTCATGAGAGGGCCGACTCCAAGAAGCCAGCTACGAGAAAGCCGACTCCTTCAAGCCGGCTCCCCATAAAGTAGTCAAGACCGTACCCACAAAGTTTGCACCCACCTAACGGTGGTGCGACGGGGCATGGCTACAGAAGAGCCTGCCACCCCCGAATCCCGGAGCACGCCTGGCACAGTGCGCTGTACGAGGTAGGCATGACCCGTCCGGCGCAGCACTATTGCCATGTTGACCCTGGCGTCACCCACGACGGGCCGCCAGCGTGGCCCACAGGCGGTGGGCCCCTTAGAGCAGGGAGGCGGCCGAAGGCGGCCGCGCTTCCAACCAGCCGGCCCAAGACGGAGCCGGCTCCGCCAGCCGGCTCGCCGCTTCCCTCGAAGAGGACGCCCCATTAAGGAGATAAGACGCGGTAACGCTACAGCGATCACCCGGCAGGCGGCGGTACTGTAGCCGCGCCTACCACGATGAAGCTCACGTCAGCAAGATGAAGCCACAGTGACCAAGGAGTTGACAGCCGGCGGGACCCACCAGCCGGCTGGCCCCAACAGTCGGCGCAGAAGCCGGCGAGTGCAGTCACAGACGGCTGGGCCCCACGCCCAGCCGGATTACCATTGTACCCCCGGGGGGTAGGCCTATATAAACCCCCCGGGGCACCCATGCAAAGGGTTCGACCCCCTGCTAGTTCTAGAGACGATACAAGGAGAAGAAGCAGGCTAGCCGTGCCCTTTCTTCCTCCTCCTCCCCCAAACAGCTCAAGGAGCGTTGTGTAGCTACTCAACTCATCTAGTGAGCATGCGGAGACCCCGCAGAGCAGCAGTAGGGGTGTTATCTCTTCGGAGAGCCCCGAAGCTGGGTAAGAGCCGTCGGCGTGCGTGTCTACGCCTCATCCCGCTTCCAGGCACCGGCGATGTCTTACTGGTTCCCACACAGATAAGCCACCCGTTGGCATATGTCGCACCTACCACCCGACACTTGCTCTGTGTAGTGGTAGGTTTTAGCATCCGCCTTCAGTTTCATGCCTCAAGACCATAGATCTATATGTATCTCTTCCCATTGATTCAGTACTGTTCTTTTTTTGAACCTTGAATATTTTCCTTCTTTTCTGAACTTGCTTCAGATCCGTTGCTGTAGAGAAGTCTTGTGAAATCTGTTTCTGTAAACTTACTCATCTGCTTCAATGTTTAGACCAGGCGGTTTAACTTTGTAGAAAAAATTGCCAAACCGGTATATACCATTAGTCCCCTTGTTGAACCGCCAGATGTTGTTGCTTCATAAAACTCCGGTTTAGATAGATCTGTCTCCGGTTTAACATTGCACATACCAATGTACCTTAATCAATGCATTTTTGAACCGGGATCATCTACCTTGTAGATTTCACCATGGCCAAGCAAGTATATGAGTGCAATTGGGTTCCTTCTCGCATCACAGAGGCTCAACTGGACGATTTAGTCCTGATCGGCGCCTTAGGCAGCAAAGATACCATCCATTGGAGGGCTCCTGGCAAATAATGCCTTCCCACACCTCAAGAAGGAGAGGTCGTCGTTTTCGTAGATCACTTAGCCCGGGGGTTTAAGCCGCCTGGTTCTAAATTTTACCGGGACATTTTAGCCGATTTTCAACTCCATCCACAAGATACTGGCCCCAACTCTGTTACAAACATGTGTCACTTCCAAGTGCTCTGTGAGGCGTTCTTTCAAGAGGAGCCCACAGTGGAATTGTTCAGAGACTGTTTCCATCTAAACCGCCGTACTGAGTTTCCTGAAGGCTCCAATACGGAGTTGGGTGGCGTGGCGATTCAGAAAAGGAAAGAGGTCACATACCCCCACGCCAAACTGCACAACCATCCCAAAGAGTGGAATCAAACATGGTTCTATTGCAAAGACACCTCCCCTACTGTTGAAAATCCCTTGCCTGACTTTCGTCCGGAGCGGCTCAGCAATACACACCCCTTTCCGCAAAGGTTGACTGCCCAGGAGAGAAGCAAATATGCTCCTCAACCGTCAAAGCTCAGAGCCTTTATGGCCAACGGTTTAACAGGGGTTGATCTCGCCCGCTGTCGGATATCATGGAGCATACTTCCCCTTAGTCAGTGCTCCGGTTTGATGTGCGAGTATACTGGCAGTGTTGATGACCCACTGCGACATTCCAACATCCAGCTCACCGATGAAGAAATCACAGAGGCTGTGAATAAGATGCTGAATGAACCGGAACACATCTGTGCTAAAACCGGTCTGCTTCCCTTCTGTGCCACCAACAAACCGCCAGCTGTAAGAGTTCGATTTTTCTTTTTGCTAAATCTGGTATTGATATATCTGGTCATTGTTTAATATCAGTGTCTGTGTAACCAGGGCAATGATCCGTTTTGGAGCAAGAGACTGCCACAGGAGAAACCAGAAAAACCAGACAAACCGGAAAGAGCAACCCGGCAAAAGACTAAAGCTGTGAAGAAGACTGCCCACAGGAAAAGAACCACTGCATCCTCTAATCCAGCCCCTGTTGATGATGTGGATAATCCGGACCTTGAGGTAGGGCTTGACTCACTTGGCTTATTTTTCATGCATCTTATTGATGATGATATTTGTCAGGATGATGTCGAAGCTAGCCATGCTGATGCTGCAGAGGTAATTATTCTCTCTTCCGATTCAGAACCTTTGCCTTCACTAAAAATCCATCAGGCAAACCGGAAAGTTAAATTTTCTCATCCTCTTGCTTATTTGGATCCCAAATTTCTTATGAAGACCCAACAGCACGAAGCTCGTCGCACAACCTGGCACAGCGGCCAGGTAGTTACCTCCGCCGGTTTACCGAATAGTCCGGTTCGGAAACGTCGTTCAGAGGTCTCTAATTTGCTTGTTAGTGCTTGTCCTAAAGCGGGCTGCTTTCGTCAACCTCTTAATCCATCTGACTCCGATTACCAGGTTACTTCCCACTCATCCTCTGGCGAGTCATCGGCTACTCAGCTGCCACCGCTCAAAACGGTGCTTGGGTAAGCTATACTTATCATAATATTTGCAGCACATCGCCTTGGAACATATGCTGTATTTGATTCTGTTATTCCTTTCAGGGCCAAGCCTAGGCCAAGCAAGAAGGCTCGTCTGGACAAAGCGGCCGAAGAGGATGCCGTCCTTGAACCGGGAAAAACACCAGATCTTGAAGTGGCTATTCCTGAGGATATACCCAATGATCCACCGCAGCAAGACGACGATCTTATTGCTGAAGAGAGACCTATTGATACCTCAAGTCTTGTCAATCAGCCCACCAGCTCCATCCGGATTGAGAAATCCACCGGTCCAACAAAGCCTACTGACAAGCCAACAGCCCCAGTGCAAACCGGCGATACCAAGGATGATGAGGTTTTCATTACTGGCATTGGCCATACAGAGCCAAGAAATCCTGTCGCTTTGTCCAGACATTCTGCCAAGGAAGAATTTGCTGCCTTTGGCAAAGGCAAGTGGAATGCTGATCTGGCGACTTACGCTGCACTGAACGCCCAAGATATCCATTCCGGCTACCTGAACCGGCTGTATACCAGTCGTGACTATGAAGCCGGTCTCGTTAATATGATGAAAGATAAATGTGAGGTAACTTCCATATGCTCTTTCCTGCTTATGTATTTCAATTCTTGCTGACGCTCCTAGCCCCCGAGGGCCGGTTTGTAATCTTCTTTCAAACCGGGACTTTCTAATATAAATCTTAACGCATTGAAATTTGCTGATGTATACCCCAAGGGCCGGTTCAACTTAGCATAGTTAAACCGGGACTTTAAGTAATTGAGATCGCCGCATTAGGATATATACGAGCAAATAGCCATTAGCCCCCAAGTGCCAAGTTGAATACTTGTATTGATCTTGGGACTTTGTAAGCAATTGAAAGATGAAGATCGAATATGCATTAGCCCCCAAGTGCCAAGTGCATAACTTGTTATGTGGTTGGTACTTCAATCCTTGTACTGTTTTGCTGAATCATATAACTGTCTGCATGCAGGCTGAGCTGAAGACGAAAGAAAGCCAAGTCGCCGATCTCCAAGATAATCTGAAATCCCAACAAGCTGAAACCTCCAAAGCAAAAGAGGAATTAACCAGTGCTTTAAGCGCCATGGAACAGCTTAAGGAGAGCTTCAAGAAGAAGCGGGCGGATTGGGCCACTGAAAAATCCGCTTTAATCAAACGAGCAGAAGATGCTGAGGCTGCACTAAAACAGGTGGCGGATGAACTGACCAGCATAAAGCGGCACGTGCATGCCATGACCACTGCTATCTTTGGTAAGCCAGTTTGACTTCTGAATTGATTCTGCCATCTTACAGAGCTGCCGGTTTGTTAACCCTTTATGATATTTCAGGGACACGCATTGGTCACTTGGGGTCAGATGTGCGGAAGAAATTGAAAGCCGCCTACACGTTGGTCGAACAACTGTACACTGGTGCACAGCGGATCATCTGTACTGCATCCCACAACAAGTCAGCGCCCACTTTGATTCAGGACACTCTGATGAAACTGTCAGTGCTTCCTACCCGGGTTGAAGAGCTAAAGAAATCTACTGCTCGAACTGGTGCGATCAATGCCTTAATCCGGGCAAAAGCTTGGGTGCCGGATTTTGATCCTATTGAAGCGGCTCAGGGCTATCCCAGCTTGAAGGAAGACGGGCCAGGGTTTAATGAAGCGGATCTGCGAGCAATAAACCGGTAGGTGCGTCCGCTAGCTTGTCAATTGGCTGAAGAAGCAGACTTATCTCATTATCAAGCCCAACATGACAATCAAAACAAGTGAATAGCTACACCAATTCATGAAGCGGAAAATCTTATCCCTCCAATCCATAGGCATACTTACGCTCCCGATATTGACCCGTCGTTGCTGATCCATGATGAAGCTGTCTTCAAGCATTAATGGGAATCGACTGGACAACTGTTGATTTCCAGCCGCTGGGTAGAGAAACTGAAGCTGAAGCAGCGCGGGATCATCCACAACCATCAGGCCAGGCTGGTGACCAAGCTTGAACCGGAAGCCGGTTTAAAACTGCTTCTCCCTTGCGAAAATCAATGATCCTATTGTGGGCACCGTGTTGCCTTGTAATGGGCTAGCTGATACTTTTGATATTGATATGCCTTCGTGCATAATTACTGCAACTTGCTCTTCCTTTGGGTGATGAACTTTCCAAAGTACTTTCTGCAATAAAAAATCTTAAAGTGCCACCGCGGTTGTACCGTCAGGCAGAATATGATGTCTGCATACATGAAATCAAAACATCCAAAAATTTTAAGTACATGACCAAACTTTTGAGATACATAATACCTGCCATCGTTTAGCGTGAAGTTGGCTTGGCCAATCTTGAAGCGGAGTTTTATAAACCCACACTGTTGGAGGAGATAGCAGCTCCTATATATATATGATGCCGGTTTACCATGTAAACCGTGCCGGGTTATAATAAACACCGTGTTACTCCATAATAGGATGTTAACAAAAAAATCAAACCGGGCAAATAGTCTCTGGATTAAAATGAACCATGTTCCGTCAATTGACAGTTTAAACCGGCTTAAAACTTTGTCGGTTTAAAAAAACGCAATAAAAAGAAAGAAATATCTTTCAAAGAAAAATGTGAAGCAAAGGCAATGACAAAACCGTTTGCAAAAAGAGGCTTATTTGAGCTGATCAGATGGCGTTACCATGGTCGAACACGACCAAGCTCCCGATAGGTGTAGCTATGGTTCAAGTCAGCCAGGTCCCCAAATGAAACCGTGGCATTTATGCCGATCAAGTGGCATGGCAATGGTTCGGGTTCGACCAAGCCCCCAAGTGAATCTGTGGCCTTAGGCCGACCAAGAGGCATGACTGGTTCAGACGTGACCAAGTCCCCAAGTGATCTGGTGGCTCTCGCCTATCAAGAGGTATTGCATTGGTTCGGACACGACCAGGCCCCCAAGTAATATAACATGACGCTTTTGAAAAGCTAACTCAAGGGGTAAACCGGAGGCTGCTTTAGAACACTCCGTGTAACCACACATGATGTAAAAGAACAGATACCCTGCTTTAGCTGAGGTTCCAGTTTATTATATGTAGTCATAATATATACATCGTCGTAATATGTGCATAAGTAGAGCCAATGGCTCAGGTATAGTAAGGCCGAAGATGAGCTATGTTCCATGGCCTGTTGGTCTCCTCCTCTGATGTACGTGAGTCTTTATGCTCTCGAATATCAATCAGATAGTATGACCCGTTGTGCAGATTCTTGGTGACCACGAAAGGGCCCTCCCAAGGTGGGGATAGCTTATGCCTATCAGTCTGATCTTGGATGAGCCGAAGCACCAAATCTCCTTCCTGAAAGGTTCTGGTTCTGACTCGGCGACTGTGATAATGATGAAGATCCTATTGGTAAATCGCCGAGCGGGCAGCTGCTATGTCACGTTCTTCATCCAACAGGTCCAAAGCGTCTTGCCGTGCTGTCTCATTGTCCGCTTCAACATAAGCCGCCACACGGGGTGAATCATGATGGATATCACTAGGGAGAACCGCCTCCGCTCCGTAAACCATGAAGAACGGTCAGTATCCCGTTGATCTGTTGGGTGTAGTATTGATACTCCATAACACAGATGGTAACTCTTCTACCCAACAACCCGGTGTTCTCTGCAAAGGAACCATAAGCCGGGGCTTGATACCTCTCAAGATCTCTTGATTAGCCCTTTCTGCTTGACCATTGGACTGTGGGTGTGCCACCGATGAAACGTCGAGCCGGATGTGCTCCCGTTCGCAGAACTCCTTCATGGCACCTTTGGACAAATTGGTACCGTTATCTGTGATGATACTGTGTGGAAAGCCAAACCGGAAAATCACTTTTTTGATGAACTGAACCGTCGTGGCCGCATCACACTTGCTAACAGGTTCTGCCTCCACCCACTTTGTAAACTTGTCAACCGCCACCAGGAGGTGGGTCTTCTTATCTTTGGACCTTTTGAAAGGCCCAACCATATCCAGCCCCCAAGTCGCAAATGGCAAAGTAATTGGAATCATTCTCAATTCTTGAGCCGGCACATGAGCACGTCTTGAAAACTTTTGGCAACCATCACATCGTCTGACCAGATCCTCTACATCAGCATGACCAGTTAACTAATAGAAGCCATGGTGAAACGCTTTAGCCACCAGAGATTTTGAACCGGCGTGGTGACCACAATCTCCTTCATGGATCTCACGCAAAATTTCCCAGCCTTCTTCAGGAGACACACAGCGCTGAAACGCCCCTAACACACTGCAATGATGCAACTCGCCGTTGATAATAGTCATGGACTTGGACCACCGGATTACCTGTCGGGCCAGAGTCTCGTCCTCTGGTAACTCGTCCCGGTTCTTGTACGCCAGGTAAGGAAGCGTCCAATCCGGAATAACATGAAGAGCTGCCACCAATTGAGCCTCCGGATCAGGAATAGCCAAATCCGCTTCACCAGGGATCTTGACCGACGGGTTGTGCAGCACACCAGAAAAACATTGGGCGGGACCGGTTTGCGCTGAGAGCCCAGCCGGCTTAAAGCGTCCGCCGCTTCATTCTTCCGACGGTCCACGTGGTCCACCTGATAGCCTTTAAAGTGACCTGCAACAATATCCACCTCATGACGATATGCTGCCATGAGTGGGTCCTTGGAGTCCCAAGTTCCAGATACTTGCTGAGCCACAAGGTTCGAGTCACCGAAGCACTTAACTCGACTTAGATTCATCTCCTTAGCCATCCGGAGACCGTGGAGCAAGGCCTCATACTCAGCTACATTGTTAGTACAAGGGAACATTAAGCGGAGAACGTAACAAAACTTATCACCTCGTGGGGAAGTTAATACGACTCCAGCCCCCGAGCCTTCCAATTGCCTAGATCCGTCAAAATGGATGGTCCAATATGTGTGATCCGGCTTTTCTCTAGGTGCTTGCATTTCCGTCCAATCATTGATGAAATCAACAAGTGCTTGAGACTTAACCGCCGTCCGAGGCACATACTTCAAACCGTGCAGCCCAAGCTCTATAGCCCACTTGGCAATCTGGCCAGTTGCTTCCCGGTTCTGGATGATATCCCCCAAAGGAGCAGAACTGACCGCCGTAATTGGGTGCCCTTGGAAGTATTGTTTATGCTTCCGGCTTGCCATAAAAACTCCATACACCAGCTTCTGCCAATGCGGATACCTTTGCTTGGACTCAATGAGTACCTCGCTGATATAATAGACCAGACGTTGAACCGAATGCTCCTTACCTGCCTCCTTTCGCTCTACCACAATAGCCACGCTGACCGCATGAGCATTAGCAGCAACATATAGCAGTAACGGCTCCCTGTCAATGGGAGCGGCGAGCACAGGCGGATTGGCCAATTGCCGCTTTAAGTCCTCAAATGCTTCATCAGCAGCGGAACTCCAGACAAACTGATCCGTCTTCTTCAGCATCTGATACAAAGGGATTGCCTTCTCACCAAGACGACTGATAAACCGGCTTAACGCGGCAATCCGGCCTGCCAGGCGTTGAACATCATTGATACACTTCGGTTTAGCCAGGGAGGTGATGGCTGTGATCTTCTCCGGATTAGCCTCAATTCCCCTGTTGGACACCAGAAAACCCAATAACTTGCCCGCCGGTACACCAAAGACACACTTGTCCAGATTAAGCATCATCTTATATGTCCTCAGGTTATCAAAGGTTTCCTTCAAATCATGAATCAGAGTCTCCTTCTCCCTAGACTTAACCATGATATCATCCACGTAAGCATGTACATTACGGCTAATCTGCTTGTGAAGACAATTTTGCACACACCGTTGATAAGTTGCCTGGGCACTCTTGAGCCCAAAGGGCATAGACACATAGCAGAAGGCTCCAAAGGGAGTTATGAATGTCGTCTTCTCCTGGTCCTTAACTGCCATTTTGATCTGATGATAGCCAGAATATGCATCCAAAAAACTTAAACGCTCACAACCCGCCGTAGCATCAATAATTTGATCAATACGGGGGAGGGCAAAAGGATCAGCTGGACAAGCTTTATTAAGATCTGTGTAATCCACACACATGCGCCAGGTGCCGTTTTTCTTAAGGACCAGCATCGGATTGGCAAGCCACTCAGGGTGAAAAACTTCAACAATAAAGCCAGCTCCTAAGAGCCTGGCTACCTCTTCTCCAATCGCCTTGCGTCTTTCTTCGTTAAACCGGCGGAGGAACTGTTTCACCGGTTTGGATTTAGGAACCACATTAAGGGTGTGCTCAGCAAGTTGCCTCGGTACACCTGGCATGTCAGAGGGCTTCCATGCAAAAATGTCCCGATTCTCACGGATGAACTCGATGAGCGCGCTTTCCTATTTCGGATCCAAGTTGGCACTGATGCTGAACTGCTTGGACGAATCGCCAGGTACGAAGTCAACAAGCTTAGTTTCTGCTGCCGATTTGAACTTCAGGGCCGGATCATGCTCCATAGTTGGCTTCTTTAATGGAGTCATGTCCGCCGGATCAACATTGTCCTTATAATACTTCAGCTCCTCGGTGGCACAAACCAACTCTGCATAGGCCGCATCTCCTTCCTCGCACTCCAAAGCGATTTTGCGGCTTCCGTGAACCGTTATTGTCCCCTTGTGACCCGGCATCTTGAGCTGCAAATACACATAACAGGGCCGTGCCATAAACTTGGCGTAGGCCGGTCGCCCAAACAGGGCATGATATGGACTTTGGATTTTCACCACTTCAAACGTCAATGTCTCTGACCTGGAATCATGATCATCCCCAAAGGCCACTTCCAGGGCTATCTTACCAACAGGATATGCTGATTTGCGAGGTACCACACCGTGGAACACCGTATTAGACGGTTTGAGATTTTTATCTGCTAGTCCCATACGACGGAAGGTCTCATAGTACAAGATATTAACGCTGCTCCCTCCATCCATGAGCACTTTGGTGAACTTGTAACCTCCCACCTGAGGCGCCACCTCCAGAGCCAACTGACCCGGATTATCAACCTGGGGAGGGTGCTCCTCTCTGCTCCATATGATTGGCTATTCAGACCAGCGTAGATAACGGGGCATGGTCGGTTCAACAGAGTTGACCGCCCGCCTCTGAACCTTTCGGTCTCGCTTGTCCAAGCTAGTGGTGAAGACATGGTACAGCCCACTACTCAACTGCTTTGGGTTGCTCTGGTAACCTGACTGTTGCTGCTGTTGGTTGTAACCACCCTAGTTGTTCTGACTATTTTGATTATTATGTCCGCCCGGATTACCATTAAATCCTGAACCGGAATTTCCTCCACCGTAACCCGGCCCGGATCCTGAGCCACCGCCGGAGCCGTGATCATACTGGAAAGCATTAGAATTCTTGAACCCTGCATAATGAAGCAATCCTTCCAAAGGTGGTTTGCTGGCGCCTCCTTCATCCCATGTCTTGGACAGGGCTGGCTTAGTAGATAGTTTAGGCGGTCCGGGTTAGGGTTGGGTGCCCCACTGCGATTTTTCGGTTTACCCTTGCGTCGCTGGCCATTGTCCTGCGTGTTGGTATCAGCCACAAAGTCCATATTACCATCCGCTTTACGCTTGCCTCCACCACCATTGCCTGCCCAGTGATGCTGCTGACCTTTGGAGTTGCTGTTCCTCTTTCCCTTCCCTGCCTTGTCATCATCAGATTCGGGATCCTTGGTACTATCAAAATCAGCATATTTTACCAAAGCAGCCATGAGGGTCCCCATGTCAGTGCAATGACGCTTCATCTGTCCCAACTTCAGCTTTAGGGGTCCAAACCGGCAGTTGCCTTCTAGGGTTAATACGGTGGTGTCAGCGTTGATGCGGTCTAATGAATGCAACACTTGTGAAACCCGGCGCACCCAATGAGTCGTTGATTCTCCTTCCTCCTGGATGCAGGCAGCTAAGTCCACTATCGACATAGGCTGTTTACATGTATCCTTGAAATTGCTGATAAACCGGGATCGTAATTGGGCCCATGAACTGATAGAATTAGCCGGCAAGCTTTTTAACCAAGTACGGGCCGTTCCTTCAAGCATCATGGTAAAGTATTTCGCACACGCCGCGTCATCCACATCAAGCATCTCCATGGCCATCTCATAACTCTCCACCCAGGTCTCTGGAGGTTGATCCACCGTGTAATTTGGTACTTTGCGCGGGCCTTTGAAATCCTTGGGCAGGCGCACATTGCGTAAAGCGGGGACAAGGCAAGGCACCCCCAAAGAGCTAGAAGTAACACCAGGTTCGATCGAGATAGTTGGACGAACCGGCGTGAGCTGCCGAGCCTGATGCTGTGCGGCTAACTCGGCCTCCCTGCGCGCTCGTGCCCGGTCCACCACTTCCTGAGCGTTATCAGCACCACCCGTCGGGTTGTTGCCACGGGGTGCTCCACGTCGTTCATTACTCGACACTGCCGGTTCATCCATATGTCTGCTATAGCTCCGGCTTGGACGGGGGGTCGAGTGGATCCGGTCGCGGCTGTACGACTATGCTTCCTGTTGGACCAAAGCTGTCCTCAGGAGCTCCTTGACCCGTCGCGTCTCTACTGCCTGCGGCGAGTCACCTTCAATTAGAATAGCCTCCAGCCGTGCAGCAGCGGCGATGAGATTGTCCATTGGGTTGGAGTAGTGACCCGGAGGTGTTAAAACAGCCTGAGGTATAATGGTGTTTTGACGAGGCGGGTCCATCCGACGAGGCTGAACCGGCTCACCGGTCCCAGGAGCTTCCGCCCAGTTTCCCTCCAGCGGATTACCGTTTCCTGCTCCCGGGGTGTTGAAAAGGTCTCTGGCCTCGAAAACCGGAGGCAAACAGGATCGGTACTTCCTCCTCCTGACTTCATGCGACGCGCTCTGTTCCAACATGAGCCTGTAGGCTTGTGCGTCTAGAGCGGCCCACTCTGTGGCCATCCTGGTGTCCTCAGCTGCCAGATCCGCCTTGGCCTGGGTGATCTGTTCCTTTACTTTTGCAATCTCCGCGTTGTGGACGTCCTGATCCGCCGGATTAGCTTCCGCCATAAGCATAGCCAATGCATCAAATAACTCCGATAGAACTTGGGCCGGCGGGCGCATAGGGCCTCCTGCCCCGGCAGCCATCGCCGCTGCTGAACCGGAGGTTGTTGCCGTAGCGGTCGAAGAATAAAGCGCTGCTTGTGTGCCGGCCATGAATATTCTGACTCGGTTGGGCAGATCAGAGGGGTCCGGAATACTGTCGCCATCGGAACAGCCCCCAATCCGGCCATCTTGTAGCTGATAAAGAGATTTGGTTTCTCCGGTCGATGACTCATCATCGGAAAAAACGACGGTCTCGCCGCGAGATTCCGATCCATCCTCATAACTTCCTCCATGAAATGACTCCCACGAAGGCATGCTTCATGGCCAGTTTAACCCGGGCGGATCGCGCACGCTGAGCTGTCTCGACGAGGTCGGTGCAGATGTCTGGCTCAGGGCCCGATTCACCGATCTTGCCAATGAAAACGTGAATGCCACCAAAGGGGACCCGGTACCCATACTCAACTGAACCGGCCACGGGGCCCCAGCCTGCGTCATTGATGTAGAGCTTGCCGCGACGACTCTTAGTCATCCGGCCTACAGCGTAGCCCTCGAGTCCTTCAAAGCGGCCCTCCAAGAACCTGAAACCATCGTGAGATAGCCCCACGGTGGGCGCCAACTATCGTGGTTTCGTCACGACAGATGTCCTAGAGAAAGGACTTAGTCGTGGAGCCATTGTGACGGGTTAGCTTGAAGGGGTTAAAGCGGACACAAGGACGCAGGAGAGTTTATACTAGTTCGGACCCTTCGATGAAGGTAAAAGCCTACGTCTAGTTGTGATGGAATTGATGGGGTTTCGATGACTAGGGAGCAAACAAGCTTCGCCTATGTCTCGAGTTGTTGTTTGTTGTCCTTGAACCGCCGCCGGGTCGTCCCCTTATATACACGGGTGACGCCCATCAGTTTACAGAGTCCCAATACCGGCTCATAGATGTGTCCGGTTTGGTCTCTACTTATTCCTAACTTACAATACAAGTTAACTACTAACGTCGGTTTACGGCTACATGCCTTGAACCGACCATGGGCCTTGAGCCCTCATCTGCCTTCTTGGGCTTTAACATACTTAACTACTGACGAAGTTAACCCGGCCCAGATAGGCCGGTTTACGCCTAGTAGTAATATCCCCAACAGTTACCTTGCTGTTTTTATATTTTCATATTACAAAAACCTATATCTACCATCCATATTGCACTTGTATCACCATCTCTCCGTTGAACTAGTGCACCTATACAATTTATCATTGTATTGGGTGTGTTTGGGACACAAGAGACTCTTTGTTATTTGGTTGCAGGGTTGTTTGAGAGAGACCATCTTCATCCTACGCCTCCCACGGATTGATAAACCTTTGGTCATCCACTTGAGGGAAATTTGCTACTGTCCTACAAATCTCTGCACTTGGAGGCCCAACAACATCTACAACAAGAAGGTTGTGTAGTAGACATCAACGTCGTAATCGTACTTTACTAGATATGGTGCGATCTATGATGTCTCTCACTGATTTACCGCTATCATTTTGGGGTTACGCTTTAGAGACAGCTGCATTCACGTTAAATAGGGCACCATCTAAATCCATCGAGACGACACCTTATGAACTATGGTTTGGCAACAACCCCAAGTTGTCGTTTCTTAAAGTTTGGGGCTGCGATGCTTATGTGAAAAAGCTTCAACCTGATAAGCTCAAACCCAAATCGGAGAAATGTGTCTTCATAGGATACCCAAAGGAGACTGTTGGGTACACCTACTATCACAGATCTAAAGGAAAGATATTTGTTTCTAAGAATGGAACCTTTCTAGAGAAGGAGTTTCTCTCGAAAGAAGTGAGTGGGAGGAAAGTAGAAACTTGACGAGGTCATTGTACCCTCTCCCTTATTGGAAAGTAGTTCATCACTGAAATTAGTTCCAGTGATTCCTACACCAGTAAGTGAGGAAGCTAATGATGATGATCATGAAACTTCTAATCAAGTTACTACCGAACCTCATAGGTCAACCAGAGTAAGATCCGCACCAGAGTGGTACGATAAACCTGTTCTGGAAGTCATGTTACTTGACTATGACGAACCTATGAACTATGCGGAAGCGATGATGAGCCCAGATTTCGCAAAATGGCTTGAGGCCATGAAAACTAAGATGGGATTCATGTATGAGAACAAAGTATGGACTTTGGTTGACTTACCCGATGATCGGCAGGCCATAGAGAATAAATGGATCTTCAAGAAGAAGACCGACACTGACGGTAATGTTACTGTCGACAAAACTCGACTTGTTGCAAAAGGTTTTTACAAGTTCAAGGAGTTGACTACGATGAGACCTTCTCACCCATAGTGATGCTTAAGTCCTTCCGAATAATGTTAGCAATTGCCGCATTTTATGATTATGAAATTTGGCAAATTGATGTCAAAACTGCATTCCTTAATGGATACCTTAAAGAAGAGTTGTGTATGATGCAACCAGAAGGTTTTGTCAATCCAAAAGGTGCTAACAAAGTGTGCAAGCTCCAGCGATCCATTTATGGACTGGTGCAAGCCTCTCGGAGTTGGAATATACGCTTTGATAGTGTGATCAAAGCGTATGGGTTTGTATAGACTTTTGGAGAAGCCTGTATTTACAAGAAAGTGAGTGGGAGCTCCATAGCATTTCTGATATTATATGTAGATGACATATTGTTGATCGAAAATGATACTGAATTTCTGAATAGCATAAAAGGATACTTGAATAAGCATTTTTCAATGAAAGACCTCGGTGAAGCTGCTTATATATTGGGCATCAAGATCTATAGAGATAGATCAAGACGCTTGATTGGACTTTCACAAAGCACATAGCTTGATAAAGTTTTGAAGAAGTTCAAAATGGATCAAGCAAGGAAAGGGTTCTTGCCTGTATTACAAGGTGTGAAGTCCAGTCAGACTCAATGCCCGACCACTGCAGAAGATAGAGAGAAAATGAAAGGTGCTCCCTATGCTTCAGCCATAGGCTCTATCATGTATGCAATGCTGTGTACCAGACCTGATGTGTGCCTGATACGTCTCCAACGTATTTATAATTTTTGATTGCTCCATGCTATACTATCTACTATTTTGGGCAATATTGGGCTTTATTATCCACTTTTATATTATTTTTGGGACTAACCTATTAACCAGAGGCCCGGCCCAGATTTGCTGTTTTATGCTTATTTCAGTGTTTTGAAGAAAAGGAATATCAGACGGAGTCGAAACGAAACGAAATCAACTGGAGAAGTTATTTTTTGAAGGAAACACACCTGATGGACTCTGACCCCACGTCAGAAGATACGGGAGCTGACCATGAGGGTGGGGGCGCGCCCACCCCCCTAGGGCGCGCCCCCTGCCTCGTGGGGCCCCTGTGGCTCCCCTGACGTGCTTCTTCTGCCTATATAACTCCATATACCCTAAAACTTCCAGAACACACAACAGATCAGGAGTTCTGCCGCCAGAAGCCTCCGTAGCCACCAAAAGTCAATCGGGAACCTGATCCGGCACCCTGCCGGAGGGGTGATCCCTCACCGGTGGCCATCTTCATCATCCCGGTGCTCTCCATGACGAGGAGGGAGTAGTTCTCCCTCGAGGCTGAGGGTATGTACCAGTAGCTATGTGTTTGATCTCTCTCTCTCGCGTTCTTGAGATGATACGATCTTGATGTATCGCGAGCTTTGCTATTATAGTTGGATCTTATGTTTCTCCTCCCCCTCTTCTCCCTTGTAATGAATTGAGTTTCCCCTTTGAAGTAATCTTATCGGATTGAGTCTAAGACTTGAGAACACTTGATGTATGTCTTGCCGTGGATATCTGTGGTGACAATGGGATACCACGTGCCACTTGATGTATGTTTTGGTGACCAACTTGTGGGTTCCTCCCATGAACCTATGCATAGGGGTTGGCACACGTTTTCGTCGTGATTCTACGGTAGAACTTTGGGGCACTCTTTGAGGTCCTTTGTGTTGGTTGAATAGATGAATCTGAGATTGTGTGATGCATATCACATAATCATACCCACGAATACTTGAGGTGACATTGGAGTATCTAGGTGACATTAGGGTTTTGGTTGATTTGTGTCTTAAGGTGTTATTCTAGTACGAACTCTAGGGCTGTTTGTGACACTTATATGAATAGCCCAACGGATTGATTGGAAAGAATAACTTTGATGTGGTTTCGTACCCTACCATAATCTCTTCGTTCGTTCTCCGCTATTAGTGACTTTGGAATGACTCTTTGTTGCATGTTGAGGGATAGTTATGTGATCCAATTATGTTATTATTGTTGAGGGAACTTACACTAGCGAAAGTATGAACCCTAGGCCTTGTTTCCACACATTGCAATACCGTTTACGCTCACCTTTATCATTAGTTACCTTGCTGTTTTTATATTTTCAGATTACAAATACCTTTATCTACCATCCATATTGCACTTGTATCACCATCTCTTCGCCGAACTAGTGCACCTATACAATTTACCATTGTATTGGGTGTGTTGGGGACACAAGAGACTCTTTGTTATTTGGTTGCAGGGTTGCTTGAGAGAGACCATCTTCATCCTACGCCTCCTATGGATTGATAAACCTTAGGTCATCCACTTGAGGGAAATTTGCTACTGTCCTACAAACCTCTGCACTTGGAGGCCCAACAACCTCTACAAGAAGAAGGTTGTGTAGTAGACATCAAGCTCTTTTCTGGCGCCGTTGCCGGGGAGGTGAGTGCTTGAAGGTATATCTTTAGATCTTGCAATCGAGTCTTTAGTTTCTTGTTTTATCACTAGTTTAGTTTATAAAAGAAAACTATATAAAAAATAGAATTGAGTTTGTCTCATACACTTCACCTTTTTAATATCTTTCGTGAGTATGATGGAAAGGATAATTGTGCTCATGTGCTAGAAGAAGAAATCTACAAAATGTTTGGCACTAAATCTTTGAATGATGAGCATGATTGCAATGTTGTTAGTATGAATTCTTTGAATATCCATGATGCTAATGATGATTGCACTAGTTATGATGAAAATACCTCCTATAAACATGTCAATTTTTGTGGAGTAGATTGGGTTTGCAAGTACACACTGAATAGGGAAGATAGATATTGTAAGAGGCATAAGTACTTAGAAACCAAATTGTTGCAAGAAGAGCTAGATGAATGTGCTGAAAATTTAAATTATCTTGGCCGTACTTGTGGACTTTGCAATGAAAGTGGTCATTTAGCTATCCGATGCAAATTGTTTCATGATCTGATCGTGTCCAAAATTGTGATGACTTGATTTCCCTTGCACATTATAATGAACTTAGTTTGCTTATGGTTTATGAAGAAATGAAACGTTTAACTAATGATCTTCCAGAATTAGCCCGTTACAAACTTCTTGGTTTTGATCTAGAGAAGATTTATATGTATTGTGCGGTGAATTGCATTGAAAATCCTTATATTGCCAACTACATAAAGAAAAGGAAACAAATAGAAGATGAAGAGAATACTAATGAAAGGGAAGAGACTTCCCAATATCCTCCTATTATCTCTTATGATGAATCAGGTAACGAGGAGGAGCCTCCTATTCAACCAATCTCATTAATAAGGAGCTCCAAAAAGAGAATTGAACCCATGCATGATGTGGTGAAGAAGAAGAAAAGAAAAAGGAAGAGAGATAAAAAGATATCTCCCCCAAATAATGCTGCTCCTATTACTATTGTGCCTCATGAAAATATAATTGTGGAAGATAATGATACTTCTTATGATCTTGAAAATCTTTTTGGCACTTCCTTGGAAGAATATAATAATTGCCATACTATTGGTGCTATCCATGCTATTAATGATGAGAGTGATTATGCTTATGATACGAAAAGGCCCAAGCTTGGGGAAACTATGTTTGATGAGGATGACATATTTTAGAATATATTTGCTGCAATTAATGTTTGTCCCAAGCTTGGGGATTCTATGCTTAATGAAGATTATATTTTTAGTCTACCAAGTTTTGATATGCAAACTCATAATGATAATAACATGCCTCCTACTTATGATAATTATTGTGATGATACATATGCTATAAAAAGTAGTGAGGATTATATTTATAAAACCTGTCACGACTATGGTTACCCCTTTTCTGAACATTACTCTTTTAATGTGGAAACAATTTATAGTATCCAAGTTTCCTATGATACTCCCACTATCCCGAACGAGAAGAATTTTGCTTATGTGGAGATTAATAAAATTTCTATGCTTGTAGATCATGAAAAGAATGCTTTAGGTGCTGGTTATATTGTTGAATTTATTCATGATGCTACTGAAAATTATTATGAGGGAGGAATATATGCTTGTAGGAGTTGCAATAATATCAAGTTTCCTCTCTACGTGCTTAAAGTTTTGAAGTTATGCTTGTTTTACCTTCCTATGCAAGTTGATTCTTGTTCTCATAAGTTGTTTGCTCACAAAACCCCTATGCATAGGAAGCATGTTAGACTTAAATGTGCTATTCTTATTCTTCATGATGCTCTATTTATGTTCAAAGTCTTATCCTTTAGGTGAGCATCATTGAAATCATCGTGCCTAGCTAGGGGCGTTAAACGATAGCGCTTGTTGGGAGGCAACCCAACTTTATTTTTGTTCCTTGGTTTTGGTTCCTATTGAGTAATAAATAATTAATCTAGCCTCTGTTTAGATGTGGTTTTATGCTTTTAATTAGTGTTTGCGCCAAGTAGAACCTTTGGGAAGACTTGGGGAAAGTCTTGTTGATCATGCTGTCAAAAACAGAAACTTTAGCGCTCACGAGAATTACTGCCATTTTTATTTGGAGAGTGCTATTTAGTTAAATTTTTTTTCATATGATTAATACATAAATTACTCAGGTCCAGCAATTTATTTGAGAATTTTATGAGTTCTATAAGTATACGTTTGATCCAGATTACTACAGACTGTTCTGTTTTTGACAGATTCTGTTTTTCGTGTGTTGTTTGCTTATTTTGATGAATCTATGGCTAGTAAAAGAGTTTATAAACCATATAGAAGTTGGAATACAGTAGGTTTAACACCAATATAAATAAAGAATGAGTTCATTACAGTACCTTGAAGTGGTGATTTATTTTCTTATACTAACGGAGCTCACGAGTTTTCTACTTTAAGTTTTGTGTTGTGAAGTTTTCAAGTTTTGGGTAAGGATTCGATGGACTATGGAATAAGGAGTGGCAAGAGCCTAAGATTGGGGATGCCCAAGGCACCCCAAGGTAATATTCAGGGACAACCAAGAGCCTAAGCTTGGGGATGCCCCGAAAGGCATCCCCTCTTTCGTCTTCGTTCATCGGTAACTTTACTTTGAGCTATATTTTTATTCGCCACATGATATGTGTTTTGCTTGGAGCGTCAATTTATTTTGTTAGGATTTTCTTGCTGTTTGAATAAAATACCAAGATCTGAAATTATTAAATGTTAGAGAGTCTTCACATAGTTGCATAATTATTCTACTACTCATTGAGCTTCACTTATATCTTCTAGAGCATGGTGGTAGTTTTATTTTGAAGAAATAGATGAACTCTCATGCCTCATTTAGATTATTTTGAGAGTCTTAAATAGCATAGTAATTTTCTTAAAATCCTAATATGCTAGGTATTCAAGAATAATAAAAATTCTCTTATGAGTGTGTTGAATACTAAGAGAAGTTTGATGCTTGATGATTGTTTTGAGATATGGAGATGGTGATATTAGAGTCATGCTAGTTGAGTAGTTGTGAATTTGAGAGATACTTGTGTTGAAGTTTGTGATTCCCGTAGCATGCACGTATGGTGAACCATTATGTAACGAAGTCGGAGCATGAGGTGTTTATTGATTGTCTTCCTTATGAGTGGCGGTCGGGGACGAGCGATGGTCTTTTCCTACCAATCTATCCCCCTAGGAGCATGCGCGTAGTACTTTGTTTCGATAACTAATAGATTTTTGCAATAAGTATGTGAGTTCTTTATGACTAATGTTGAGTCCATGGATTATACACACTCTCACCCTTCCACCTTTGCTAGCCTCTCTAGTACCGCGCAACTTTCGCGGGTACCATAAACCCACCATATACCTTCCTCAAAACAGCCACCATACCTACCTATTATGGCATTTCCATAGCCATTCTGAGATATATTGCCATGCAACTTTCCGCCGCTCCGTTTATTATGACACGCTTCATCATTTTCATATTGCTTTGCATGATCATGTAGTTGACATTGTATTTGTGGCAAAGCCACCATTCATAATTCTTTCATACATGTCACTCTTGATTCGTTGCATATCCCGGTACACTGCCGGAGGCATTCATATAGAGTCATCTTTGTTCTAGTATCGAGTTGTAATTCTTGAGTTGTAAATAAATAGAAGTGTGATGATCACCATTCAATAGAGCATTGTCCCAAAAAAAAAGAAAGGCCAAAAAAAGGGAAAGGCAAAAAAAAGGCCAGATAAAAAAAAGAAAATAAATAAAAAGGGGCAATGCTACTATCCTTTTTCCACACTTGTGCTTCAAAGTAGCACCATGATATAGCGAGTCTCATATATTGTGCTTCAAAGTAGCACAATGTTCTTCATATAGAGAGTCTCATATGTTGTCACTTTCATATACTAGTGGGAATATTACATTATAGAACTTGGCTTGTATATTCCAATGATGGGCTTCTTCAAAATGCCCTAGGTCTTCGTGAGCAAGCAAGTTGGATGCACACCCACTAGTTTCTTTTGTTGAGCTTTCATACATTTATAGCTCTAGTGCATCCGTTGCATGGCAATCTCTACTCACTCACATTGATATCTATTGATGGGAATCTCCATAGCCCGTCGATATGCCTAGTTGATGTGAGACTATCTTCTCCCTTTTTGTCTTCTCCACAACCACCATTCTATTCCACCTATAGTGCTATATCCATGGCTCACGCTCATGTATTGCGTGAAGATTGAAAAAGTTTGAGAACATCAAAAGTATGAAACAATTGCTTGGCTTGTCATTGGGGTTGTGCATGATTTAAATATTTTGTGTGGTGAAGATGGAGCATAGCCAGACTATATGATTTTGTAGGGATAGCTCTCTTTGGCCATGTTATTTTGAGAAGACATGATTGCTTTATTATTATGCTTGAAATATTATTATTTCTATGTTAATATTAAACTTTTGTCTTGAATCTTATGGATCTGAATATTCGTGCCACAATTAAGAAGAATTACATTGAAATTATGCCAACTAGCATTCCACATCAAAAATTACCTTTTTATCATTTACCTACTCGAGGACGAGCAGGAATTAAGCTTGGGGATGCTTGATACGTCTCCAACGTATCTATAATTTTTGATTGCTCCATGCTATACTATCTACTGTTTTGGGCAATATTGGGCTTTATTATCCACTTTTATATTATTTTTGGGACTAACCTATTAACCAGAGGCCCAGCCCAGATTTGCTGTTTTATGCCTATTTCAGTGTTTTGAAGAAAAGGAATATCAGACGGAGTCGAAACGGAACGAAATCAACTGGAGAAGTTATTTTTGGAAGAAAACACACCTGATGGACTTGGACCCCACGTTAGAAGATACGGGAGCTGACCACGAGGGTGGGGGCGTGCCCACCCCCCTAGGGCGTGCCCCCTGCCTCGTGGGGCCCCCGTGGCTCCCCTGACGTGCTTCTTCTGCCTATATAACTCCATATACCCTAAAACTTCCAAAACACACAATAGATCGGGAGTTCCGCCGCCAGAAGCCTCCTTAGCCACCAAAACTCAATCGGGACCCTGATCCGGCACCCTGCCGGAGGGGGGGATCCCTCACCGGTGGCCATCTTCATCATCCCGGTGCTCTCCATGACGAGGAGGGAGTAGTTCTCCCTCAGGGCTGAGGGTATGTACCAGTAGCTATGTGTTTGATCTCTCTCTCTCTCGTGTTCTTGAGACGATACGATCTTGATGTATTGCGAGCTTTGCTATTATAGTTGGATCTTATGTTTCTCCTCCCCCTCTTCTCTCTTGTAATGAATTGAGTTTCCCCTTTGAAGTAATCTTATTGGATTGAGTCTAAGACTTGAGAACACTTGATGTATGTCTTGCCGTGGATATCTGTGGTGACAATGGGATACCACGTGCCACTTGATGTATGTTTTGGTAACCAACATGCGGGTTCCGCCCATGAACATATGCATAGGGGTTGGCACACGTTTTCATCGTGATTCTCCGGTAGAACTTTGGGGCACTCTTTGACATCCTTTGTGTTGTTTGAATAGATGAATCTGAGATTGTGTGATGCATATCGTATAATCATACCCACGGATACTTGAGGTAACATTGGAGTATCTAGGTGACATTAGGGTTTTGGTTGATTTGTGTCTTAAGGTGTTATTCTAGTACGAACTCTAGGGCTGTTTGTGACACTTATATGAATAGCCCAACGGATTGAGTGGAAAGAATAACTTTGAGGTGGTTTCGTACCCTACCATAATCTATTCGTTCGTTCTCTGCTATTAGTGACTTTGGAGTGACTCTTTGTTGCATGTTGAGGGATAGTTATGTGATCCAATTATGTTAGTATTGTTGAGGGAGCTTACAGTAGCGAAAGTGTGAACCCTAGGCCTTGTTTCCACACATTGCAATACCGTTTATGCTCACTTTTATCATTAGTTACCTTGCTGTTTTTATATTTTCAGATTACAAATACCTTTATCTACCATCCATATTGCACTTGTATCACCATCTCTTCGCCGAACTAGTGCACCTATACAATTTACCATTGTATTGGGTGTGTTGGGGACACAAGAGACTCTTTGTTATTTGGTTGCAGGGTTGCTTGAGAGAGACCATCTTCATCCTACGCCTCCTACGGATTGATAAACCTTAGGTCATCCACTTGAGGGAAATTTGCTACTGTCCTACAAACCTCCACACTTGGAGGCCCAACAACGTCTACAAGAATAAGGTTGTGTAGTAGACATCAGTGTCTTGCTATAAGTTTAGCAGGGAGGTACTGTCATGGGTTTGTCATGGCAGATGTCCTCGTGAAAGGACTTAGTCGTAGAGCCATCGCTACGGGTTAGCTTAAAGGGGTTAAACCGGACAAAGGACACGAGGGATTTTATACTAGTTCGGCCCCTTCGATGAAGGCAAAAGCCTACGTCTAGTTGTGATTGGTATTGCTGGGGTTTCGATGACCAGTGAGTGAATCCGCTTTTCCTGGATCTCGAGTTGTTGTCTGATGTCCCTAAACCACGGCCGGGTCGTCCCTTTATATACATAGGTTGACACCCGCTGGTTTACAGAGTCCCGAGCCGGATCATAAACGTGTCCGACTCAGTCTCTATTCCTTCTAACTTACAATACAAGTTACATGAAAGAGTCAGTTTACATCTACAGGCCTTAACCCGACTTTGGGCCTTGGGCCTTCGTAAAGCGCCACCATCCTCACGTCTTCATGGGCTTCTATATTCATGGAGTTAACCCGGCCACTCCTAGCCAGTTTACCTCTAGTAGTCATATCCCCAACATTAGGCCCCAGATTGATTTGAACTTGTTCATGTCAATCTTCAATACTTCGAAAAATTCTTGCCCTGTCACCTTCGTATAGATCTGGTAAACCGTCGTGATGTCATCCTTTAGATCCATAGTAAACTGCCATGACGTCATCTATTCATTGTAGCCGAAGATACCCTTCATTAATGAATATCCAACCATCGAGGCAACATCCTTATTAACTATCCATTTTAAGCTCCTCGATTCACGCACTTGTCGCTTATTGGTTCGCCTTATAAATAGGACCAAGGGACATTCTCTTTTCCCCCTTCGTCTCCTTCGCTTCTTCTTCCTCCTTGCGATGCCTCTGCACCCGAGCGCCGCTGCCTTCGCCGACCTTCGCCTCCGCCTCTCCGTTGGCCGCTGCATCAACCTAGTTGCACCAGAGAGCTGCGGCGTACCTCCGCTGCTTCAACAGCCGTTGTAAGTCCTTTCCTTTCCTCCTTTGTAGATCTGCCTAGGGTTTCCTTGTTCATCGAAGTTCATCAAGGCTCCGACGCTGTTCTTCCCTGTTCCTCCTTAGTCCATGGATAAAAACCTCAAGCTTGATGTATTCCGTGTAATGGCTTATCTTCTGTTACCACAACAAACCCTTATGCGCATAAAAACTGATCTGGACCTTTGTGAACCGCTTCGGGACCAACCTTTTCAGGTCTAAATCTTTTTGCTTTCCTGTCTTACGGTAGATCCAAAATTTCCATGCAACCTTGTGAAACTTGTTTTACCTTACTTAGGCGTTCTTACCTTAGATCTGTATCCTATTTATCACATAGACAGTTTACCTTTGTAGAAAGCAATCTATCACATACCATTAGTCCCCTTGTAAACCGGCAATCCCTTTATCTCCATTGTCATACTCCGTCTTAACAGTATGCGTATACCTTTGTTCCGTTTACCGCTTTGTCATTCATTATTGTATCAGCCTCTAGTTTACGAAATTTACATATTTGGATTTCTTTATCCCATTGCACCTTATGCACCACCATGAATGAATTGTTAAACCGGTACTTCTTTTCATCTTTTCACTTTCAATGGCCAAGCAATTTTATGCCTACAACTGGGCTCCCTCCGGGTTACCGAGGAACAACTTAGTGGAATGGTCAAAATTGGTACCTTACCAAAAAAGAGTGAGATCCGATGGCGAGTTCCTGGAGCGGAGAACCCTCCTACTCCCAAGTAGGGTGAAGCAGTGGTATTTGTTGATCACATAGGCCATGGCTTCAAACCGTCGGGGTCAAAGTTTTTCCGGGATGTGCTTGCCAGTTTTCAGCTCCACCCTCAAGATATTGGACCCAACTCGGTATCCAATATATGCAACTTCCAAGTCTTCTGTGAAGTGTACTTACAAGAAGAGCCAACCGTTGAGTTGTTCTGAGACTTCTTTCATCTGAACTGGCATACTGAAATCGTAGATGGTCCCAACACTGAACTTGGCGGCGTCTCCATCCAGAAAAGGAAAGAAGTTGAATTTCCTCATGCTAAGCTGCACAGTCACCCCAAAGACTGGAACCAAACTTGGTTCTATTGTAAAGACACCTCCCCTGAAGATGAGAACCCTCTGCCGGGTTACCGTGCTCACCGGCTCGCCAATACTCATCCACTGCCGCAGCGTCTAAATGCCCAGGAACGGGCCTCATATGCCATAGAGTGCGAGTATACTGGCAACGTAGAAGACTCCCAACGCCATATCAACATTCAGCTAACAGACGAAGAAGTCACAGAGTCTGTCAAAAATATATTAAATGAATCGGAGGCTATCTGTCGCCAAACCGGATTAAACTCCTTTTATACTAAAAACAAACCGCCTACTGTAAGTATTATCTTCCACTTTACACTTGATATCCTTGTACTATACAAGCTTCGAATATCCTTTGCCCCTCTTTTAAACAGGGTGATGATCTTTTCTGGAAGAAGAAACCTCAAGAAAAAGCGGCAAAGGCTTCCCGTCCTAAAACAAAAGCCGTCAAGAAAACCACAAAATGGAAGGCAGCTGAACGCATTAGCATGGAACTGGATGACGACCCGGATGAACCAGAAGTTGAGGTAGAACTTGATTCACTTGGTTCCCTTTTCATGCATCTCATTGACAATGATACTTATCAGGAGGACGTGGAGGGCAGCCAAGCTAACAATGTAGAGGTAATTACCCTTTCCTCCGGTTCAGACTCTATGCCGACACAAAAAAATTCGTCAAGCAGTCCGGAAAGTAAGCTTTTCTCATCCTCTTGCTCATTTGGACCCAACATTTATTTTGAAGACGCAGCAGCACGAGGCTCGCCGCACCACCCGGCATAGCGGCCAAAAGGTTATGTCCGCCGGTTTACCTGACACCTCGGTTCGAAAGCGCCGATCTGAGGTCTCACCCACTTCTAACAATTCTTGTCCCAAGGCAGGTTATTTCCGAAAATCTCTTAATCCATTCGATCCGAATTATCAGGTGACACCTCCCTCATCCTCTGGCGAGTCAACAGCGACCCAACTTCCTCCTCTCAAAACTGTAGCTGGGTAAGTATTTGAACCCCTTCTTTGGATGTTTCCATACTTTGTATACTATGCTTAACTTTCGCATCTTTTTCTGTTTTAGAGCCAAAGCCAAACCCAGCAAAAAGGCTCGGGTGAACAATCCACCCGAAGACCAGGTGGTTCTTGAACCGGAGCAAACGATTGAACCAGAACAAACGGTTGAACCAGAGGGTCCAAATCCTGAAACTACCTTTGATGAACCACCCCCTAAAGATCACAATATTGGTGAACAACCAGAAGTTGATGTTGCTGTGCCTGATGATGAACCGGCAGATCCAATCCGGGCTGATGATAGGTCTTCTAGTCTGGTGAGAGCTACTGCCACTCCATCAACTCCAGCAAAGACTGCTGGAGACCAAGAAGGCGATGTTATCATTACCGGTATGAGCCACAACTCTCCTGGCCATCCTGTAATCTTGGCCAAACATAGTTCCAAAGAGGAGCGCGCTGCCATGGAAAAAAGGCAAATGGAGCACTGACTTGTCAAGCTACGCCCATCTCAGCGCTGAAGAACTCCACTCCGGTTTTCTAAACCATCTGCACTCAAACCATGATTATGAAGCCGGTTTGGTGAACCTGATGAAGGTACGGTATGAGGTATTTTCATCACTTTTCCTTTCTTAATTCCAAAGTACAAACATCATCCCAAGTAGCCCCCAAGGGCCGGTTTATGATGTTAATCGTAAACCCGGACTTTGTAATATCTTAATCCTTGCATGCTGATCCTCCATATGTCAAGTCATCGTTGGAAACAAACTGGTACTTTATCATTGTATTCCTTTAGTTTTCATCGGTGTAGCCCCCAAGGGCCGGTTTAGCTTTGTGAGGTAAACCGGGTCTTGAATCAATGTGTCAGCTTTCAACAGATGTACATTATCCCCCAAGTGTTAAGGATAATGCTTGAATTGTACTTGAGACTTGTGAAAAATATGTTGATGATAGAGCAAATAGGCATTAGCCCCCAAGTACAAAGTGCATAACTTGTTATACGCTTGGTACTTCATAACCTGTTTTGATAATATATCTCACCTTTGTAGGCTGAGCTAAATAAGAAGGATGCTCAAACCGCAGACCTTCAAGAGAATGTGAAATCTCAACAAGCAGAGGCTTCCAAAGCCAAAGAAGAGCTGACCAATTCCTTAGTAGCTATGGAGAAGCTGAAAGCAACCTTTGACAAAGAGCGTGCAGACTGGGAGACGGAAAGGGCCATTTTAACCAAGTAGGCCGAGGATGCAGAGGCAGCCCTGAAGCCGGTGGTTGACGAACTGACCGGCTTGAAGCGGCAGATTAACGCCATGACTTCCGCTGTGTTTGGTAAGTACCTCCTCATGCAATTTGTCTAATTCATAAGATCTTATCAATGACCGGTTTACTGATGCTAAACCATGACAGGGACCCGCATTGCTCATCTGGGCTCTGACATGCGGATGAAACTTAAAGCGGCCTACACCTTGATAGAACAACTGTTCTCTGGATCCCAGCGATCCATTTGCACTGCAGCTTATAACAAACTTCCACCATCGCTGATAAAGGAAACTATTGAAAAGCTGGCCATGCTACCTGCCCGGGTCAACAAACTGAAGAGAGCAGCCACAAGATCAGGAGCGCTGACCGCGCTAATCCGGGCCAAGGCATGGATTCCGGATCTTGAACCCGCAGATATCATCAAAGGATATCCTGGTGTGAAAGAAGACGGTTCAGACTTCAATAATGACGATCTCCGAAGGCTGACAAAGGAGATGCGGCCTATAGCAAGCAAACTGGCGGAAGACACATATCTGTCACATTTTCAACCGGTTTACGATGCTGAAGGGAAAAGACAGCCCGCACTAATTCATAGTGTAGAAGAGCTTGTTCCGCCAATCCGTAAGCATACTTACGCTCCTGATATTGACCCTTCCAACCTTATTCATGAAGAAGCTATTTTTCAAGCCTTAACTAGAATCGACTGGTCAACGCCTGATTTCCAGCGACTAGGGAGGGATGAAGAGAATACACCCACTCAAGATGACCTTCAATCGTCAAGCCGTCCAGCTAAGGAATCCTAAACCGATGGCCGGTTTACCAATTGCAGTCTTCTGCTTTTGAAAACACTTATTCAATTGGTAGTGAAAGCACCGTGTAATAGGATAGTATGAACACCTTATCTGCCATGCCATCGAGCATGTTTGTGTTGCTTTAATACTGAAAACTTGTCCTGCCTGTGGGATCTATTTATGCATAGTCCATTATGATGTATGTTCCTGCATATAAGAACTTGAAAGTGTCCTAGTGGTTTACCACTGGACGGGTCATGATGCCCAAAAATACATACATAACTTGGATGGATAACCAAGATTTGTATTAACCAGATAAAATAGATGGTTTCTGTGACATACCTTGTTGGCTGACCAACTGCTTGTATAGTAAACGTGAAAAACACCAATCCGGAGTGTTGATGACTCCTTGCCCTCTTGTCGGTTCGTATAAAAACCATACTGGGCTATAATAGCCACTAATTTGTTCGTATAATGCTGGTCACATCTAGCTAGTCGAAACCAGACCGGAGCAACATACTACCGGTTGAAAACTGATCATGTACTGTCAACTAAGCATTGAAAGCACGCCGGGTTGTAAGAAACACCGGTTTATCAGAAATATTCCTAAATCCCTTATCAAAAAATAGCAAATCAAAAAGAAATATACAAGGCTTTTCATGGGCTGCCAGGCCCTAAATCGAGGTTTTTCATGGGTTGCCAGGCCGCTGAGTTAAACCATTTTGCAAAGCCTTTTAAGATGGACCTCAATCTTTAACCAATCACCGTTTTAACTTTGACAAGTTCAGGGTTCATGGGATTGACTTGTCAAACGTTCGATGGGTCATACCCGGTTTACCTAGACGGAGTGGCTTACTTAAAGAGGCAGGATAACCCGTGGTTTTAGGTGAATACACCTGGCTTCCAAGCCTGGCTTGATAGCATATTACAAGGGTGCAAGCTTGTTGTTCTTTGAGAAGCAAGGAGCTCCCAGGTAATATTTGAGCTGTGCTCAGTGGTTACCTATGTTTGAGTTGTGCTTGATGCAACAGACTCTCTTTGGTTCCACATAATTTCCTTATGGCTTTAAGCCTATCACGAGGTGTAGCTATGGTGTGAAGACAACCAAGCCCCCTAGTGATATCCCTTTTTGGTTTTAAACCGATCAAGAGGTGTAGCTATGGTGTGAAGACAACCAAGCCCCCTAGTGATATCCCTGTTTGGTTTTAAACCAATCAGGAGGTGTAGCTATGGTGTGAAGACAACCAAGCCCCCTAGTGACTTCCGTTATATCTGTGTGGCTTTATGGGCTGGGTTAATAAAACTCCGCTTTGTCAGTAGAAGCTCCTGTGGGACCACACATGATGTAAAAAAGAACAAAGACCCCGCTTCAACCGAGGCTCTGGTTTATTATATAATATATACATTGTCACAAGTATGTACATAAGAAGAGCCTGTGGATCAAGTATAGTAAGGCCGAAGAAGGGCTATATTCCACGGCCGCTTTGTCTCCTCCTCCGATTTACGTGAGTCTTTGTGCTCTCGAACATCGATAAGGTAGTATGACCCGTTGTGTAAGTTTTTGCTGACCACAAAAGGTCCTTCCCAAGGTGGGGATAACTTGTGCATATCAGTTTGATCCTGGATGAGCCGGAGCACCAGATCACCCTCTTGAAAAGTTCTGGTTTTAACCCGGCGGCTGTGATAACGCCGGAGATCTTGCTGATAAATCGCCGAGTGTGCCGCTGCGAGATCACGCTCCTCATCTAACAGGTCCAGTGAGTTCTGACGTGCCTTCTCATTGTCAGCTTCAACATAAGCCTCCACACGGGGCGAGTCATGATGGATGTCACTAGAAAGAACCGCCTCTGCTCCATAAACCATGAAGAAAGGTGTGTAACCCGTAGATCTGTTAGGTGTGGTGTTGATGCTCCATAACACAGAAGGTAACTCCTCCACCAAGCAACCCGGTGTACGCTTTAGAGGAACCATAAGCCGGGGTTTAATACCTCTTAAAATTTCTTGATTTGCCCTCTCTGCTTGACCATTAGACTGGGGGTGAGCCACTGATGCTACATCAAGCCGGATGTGCTCACGTTGGCAAAATTCCTCCATCTCACCCTTTGACAGATTAGTACCATTATTTGTTATAATACTGTGTGGGAAACCAAACCGGAATATCACATTTTTGATGAATTGAACCGTCATGGCTGCATCACACTTACTGACCGGCTCTGCTTCTACCCATTTGGTAAACTTGTCAACTGCCACTAACAGGTGGGTCTTTTTGTCCTTGGATCTCTTAAAGGGTCCAACCATATCGAGCCCCCAAGTTGCAAACGGCCAAGTGATGGGAATCATTCTCAACTCCTGAGCCGGAACATGAGCGCGGCATGCAAATTTTTGACAACCGTCACACCTTTTGACTAAATCCTCAGCATCAGAATGAGCTGTCAACCAATAGAAACCGTGACGAAAAGCCTTAGCCACCAAGGATTTTGAACCGGCATGGTGACCACAATCTCCTTCGTGGATTTCTCGCAAAATCTAACAACCCTCTTGAGGAGACACACAACGCTGAATTGCCCCTGTGACTCTGTAACGATGTAACTCCCCGTTGATTATGGTCATTGACTTGGAACGTCGGATTATTTGCCGGGCCAAGGTTTCGTCCTCTGGTAACTCACCCCGGTTCATGTAAGCCAAGTACGGGACTTTCCAATCCGGTGTAACATGCAAGTACGGGACTCCTCCTCTGTTGGTATCTTGACCGACAGATTATGTAGTACGTCGAGGAAGACATTAGGTGGGACCGGTTTACGCTGAGAGCCTAGGCGACTTAAAGCGTCCGCCGCTTCATTCTTTTGCCGGTCTAGATGGTCAACTTGATAACCCTTGAAATGACCAGCCACGATGTCCATCTCTCGTCGATATGCAGCCATGAATGGGTCCTTAGAATCCCAAGTGCCAGATGCCTGTTGAGCCACCAGGTCCGAGTCACTGAAGCACTTAACCTGGCTTAAGTTCATCTCCTTAGCCATCCGAAGACCGTGGAGTAAGGCCTCGTACTCAGTTGCATTCTTAGTACAAGGGAACATTAAGAGAAGAACATAACAAAACTTGTCACCTCATGGGGAAGTTAATATGACTCCAGCCCCCGAGCCCTCCAATTGCCCGGACCCATCGAAGTGAATAGTCCAATAAGTGTTATCTTGCTTTTCCTCTGGTGTCTGCAACTCTGTCCAATAATTGATGAAATCCACGAGTGCTTGTGATTTGATCACTGTGCAAGGTGTACACTTGAGCCCGTGAGGTCCAAGCTCAATGGCCCACTTGGCAATCCGGCCAGTTGCATCTCTGATTTGAATGATATCTCCTAGAGGGGCAGAACTGAGCACTGTGATAGGATGACCCCGAAAATAATGCTTGAGCTTCCGGCATGCCATAAACACCCCATACACCAACTTCTGCCAATGTGGATACCTCTGCCTTGATTCGATAAGTACCTCACTGATATAATAAACCGGCCGTTGAACCGGATACTCCTTTCTAGCCTCCTTGCGCTTCACAACAATAGCCACACTAACAGCCCAGGCATTACCAGCCACATATAGCAGTAAAGGCTCTTTATCGACCGGAGCCGCAAGGACAGGCGGTTCAGCTAACTGCCTCTTCAAATCCTCAAATGCTTTATCAGCCGCATCACTCTAGACAAAGTCATCCGTTTTCTTTAGCATCTGATATAAAGGGATAGCTTTCTCCCCGAGATGACTGCTACCTCTTGAGCACTGCGTTGGTTTTCCCCGAAGAGGAAGGGATGATGCAGCAAAGTAGTGTAAGTATTTCCCTAAATTTTTGAGAACCAAGGTATCAATCCAGTAGGAGGCTACACGTGAGTCCCTAGTACGTGCACAAAATAAATAAATCCTCGCAACCATCGCAAATAGGGGTTGTCAATCCCTATAAGGCCACTTACGAGAGTGAGATCTGATAGATATGATAAGATAATATTTTTGGTATTTTTATGATAAAGATGCAAAGTAAAATAAAGGCAAAGGAAATAGCAAATGAAATAACTAAGTAGTAGGAGATTAATATGATGAAGATAGACCCGGGGGCCATAGGTGAAAGTGGCTTCTCTCGAGAGCATAAGTATTCTACGGTGGGTGAACAAATTACTGTTGAGAAATTGACAGAATTGAGCATAGTTATGAGAATATGTAGGTATGATCATGTATATAGGCATCACGTCCGAGACAAGTAGACCGACTCCTGCCTGCATCTACTACTATTACTCCACTCATCGACCGCTATCCAGCATGCATCTAGAGTATTAAGTTAAAAACAGAGTAACGCCTTAAGCAAAATGACATGATCTAGAGGGATAGACTCATGCAATATGAAGAAAACCCCATCTTGTTATCCTCGATGGCAACAATACAATACGTGCCTTGCTACCCCTACTGTCACTGGGAAAGGACACCGCAAGATTGAACCCAAAGCTAAGCACTTCTCCCATTGCAAGAAAGATCAATCTAGTAGTGCAAAGGAAACTGATAATTCGAAGAGACTTGCAAAGATAACCAATCATACATAAAAGAATTCAGAGAAGATTCAAATATTATTCATAGATAGACATGATCATAAACCCACAATTCATCGGTCTCAACAAAAACACCGCAAAAGGAAGATTACATCGAATAGTTCTCCACAAGGGAGGGGGAGAACATTGTATTGACATCCAAAAAGAGAGAAGAAGCCATCTAGCTACTAACTATGGACCCATAGGTTTGAGGTAAACTACTCACACTTCATCGGAGGGGCAATGGTGTTGATGTAGAAGCCCTCCGTGATCGATGCCCCCTCCGGCGGAGCTCCGGAACAGGCCCCAAGATGGGATCTCGTGGATACAGAAAGTTGTGGTGGTGGAATTAGGTTTTTGGCTCCGTATCTGATCGTTTGGGGGTACGTAGGTATATATAGGAGGAAGGAGTAAGTTGGTTGAGCAACAGGGGCCCCACGAGGGTGGAGGGCGCGCCTGGGGGGGGGGGTAGGCGCGCCCCTACCTTGTGGCCTCCTCTTTTCTTTCTTGAAGTAGGGTCCAAGTCTCCCGGGTCTTGTTCGTTGATAAAATCACGTTCCCGAAGGTTTCATTCCGTTTGGACTCCGTTTGATATTCCTTTTCTTAGAAACCCTAAAACAGGCAAAAACAGCAATTCTGGGCTGGACCTTCGGTTAATAGGTTAGTCCCAAAAATAATATAAAAATGGATAATAAAGCCCAATAATGTCCAAAACAGTAGATAATATAGCATGGAGCAATCAAAAATTATAGATACGTTGGAGACGTATCAAGCAAGCATCCCCAAGCTTAATTCCTGCTCGTCCTCGAGTAGGTAAATGATAAAAACAGAATTTTTGATGCGGAGTGCTACTTGGCATAATTTTAATGTAATTCTTCTTAATTGTGGTATGAATATTAAGATCCGAAAGATTCAAGACAAAATTTCATATTGACATAAAAATAATAATACTTCAAGCATACTAATTAAGCAATTATGTCTTCTCAAAATAGCATGGCTAAAGAAAGTTATCCCTACAAAATCATATAGTCTGGCTATGCTCTATCTTCACCACACAAAATATTTAAATCATGCACAACCCCGATGACAAGCCAAGCAATTGTTTCATACTTTTGACATTCTTAAAACTTTTTCAATCTTCATGCAATACATGAGCGTGAGCCATGGATATAGCACTATAGGTGGAATAGAGTGGTGGTTGTGGAGAAGACAAAAAGGGAGAAGATAGTCTCACATCAACTAGGCGTATCAACGGGCTATGGAGATGCCCATTGTCGGTGTCAAAACCGGCGGATCTCGGGTAGGGGGTCCCGAACTATGCGTCTAGGCGGATGGTAACAGGAGACGGGGGACACGATGTTTTTACCCAGGTTCAGGCCCTCTCGATGGAGGTAAAACCCTGGTCCTACTTTATTGATCTTGTTGATATGAGTATTACAAGAGTTGATCTACCACGAGATCGAAGAGGCTAAACCCTAGAACCTAGCCTATGGTATGATTGTTCTTGGTCCTATGGACTAAACCCTCCAGTTTATATAGACACCGGAGGGGGCTAGGGTTACACAGAGTCGATTACAAGGAAGGAGATCTATATATATCCGTATTGCCAAGCTTGCCTTCCATGCCAAGGAGAGTCCCATCCGGACACGGGACGAAGTCTTCAATCTTGTATCTTCATAGTCCAACAGTCCGGCCAAAGGATATAATCCGGCTGTCTGGATACCCCCTAATCCAGGACTCCCTCAGTAGCCCCTGAACCAGGCTTCAATGACGATGAGTCCGGCGCGCAGATTATCTTCGGCATTGCAAGGCGGGTTCCTCCTCCGAATACTTTATAGAAGATTTTGAACACGAGGATCGTGTCCGACTCTGCAAAACAAGTTCCACATACAACCGTAGAGAGAATAATATTTTCACGAATCTAATCTGCCGACGCATTCCGCAATGTGACATCACACCACAGCCAGGTCACCATTCGAATTGTTTTTCACAACCAACCTCAGCGTGTTTCGCGAGGAGGTTTCCTTGGCACGTCTTGTCGAAGCAGAGATCGTGTCCCCTTATTACGGGATTCCCATTAATACGGACGTGGGTAACCCAACCGCGCCATCAATTACGGCGCTTGAGGGATAAGCGGGTTTTACCAGGGTGGTGGGGGCGCATAGTTTCGTCCGCCCTTATAAAGGGATAAGGGTTCACCTTTTTCTACCCATGCCTTCTTCCTCCTTGCTCATCCATTCTCGCGCACTCGAGCTCCAGCGCCCAAGTCCACATCCTTCTCCTCAACCCTCTCCAAACATGTCCGGAGCGGGAGGCAAGTGGATGGTCTCCTCTGTTATGGAGGGAGACATCAAAAAGCTGCACGGGGCCGGATACTTAGCCGCAGATTTTGCGCACTGGCTGCCAGCCGCGGGGCAGATCGTCCCTACCCTGGAACCTTACGAAAGGGTGGTTTTCCTCACCCACTTCGTCTGCGGACTAGGGTTTCCCCTCCATCCATTCGTCTGCGGCCTTATGTTCTATTATGGGCTGGACTTCCATGATCTAGCTCCGAATTTCATCCTCAACATCTCGGTGTTCATCGTCGTGTGCGAGGCTTTCCTCCGCGTCTGGCCCCACTTTGGCCTATGGCTGAAGACCTTCAATGTCAAACCGAAGGTAGTAGGCGGCCAACAAGCGGAATGCGGTGGAGCCATGGTGGGCAAGATGCCCAATGTTACATGGCTCGAGGGCTCCTACGTGGAGACCATAAAGGAGTGGCAATCGGGGTGGTTCTGCATCACCGAGCCGCGCGACACCAACTGGGTGGCGGCCCTCGAGTTTCGATCCGGAATCCCCACACGGCTCACTTCCTAGATGGAGAAGGGCCTGCCCTGGGGCTCAACGGTGGAGCTGGACGGACTCCAGAAGTATATCTGGAACATGATAGGCAAGAAACTCAAGCTTCTCAACATAGTCCAGGTCATGCTCTTCCACCGGATCCTCCCGTGTCAACGACGGGCTTTCAACTTATGGGAGTTCGACCCGGCCCAGCACCAGACTCTACACGAGCTCTTCAACACAACGCATAAGGACATCTGGAAGGTGCTGTTCAAGGGCGCCGAGGTCCCCCTCCCCTTACCGAGGACCGCAGGCTAAGCGCGGCGCGCCCTGCGAATCTGGTAAGTTCTGTACACCTCATAGGGTATTTATTTTCCATAGTTTAACCATGTGCAGGGTCTGAGCTCCCATGCCTTTGACAGGACTGGGTGGAGACATCGGAGCAGATTGACTGTCCGGCCCCTCTGCCCGAAGACCCTACAGACGCTCTCCTGACGGAGATGCGGACTCCGGCTCCTTATGAGGTGTTGGAGAAGAAGATCAAGAAGAAGGCCACGGGAACCCGAAAGAGTTCCCGGCGCCAGGTGGTATCGGACTCATCGTCTGATAACTCCGAGACGCACTCCTCCCGTGAAAATGAGGAGGAGGAAGATGACGGTTCTCCCCCTCCAGCCGGGGGAGACAGGAAAAGGAAGGCCACCCCAACCGGGGAGGCCGGAGGGTCCAAGAAGGGAAGGACTCTCCTTCCGGACTGTTCCACCACCGCCGCCGACAGCGAAGACGAGTGGTTACTTAGGGCCAAGTCCCTGGCGAAGTCGTAAGCATTCGGATACCAAAGTAACTCATAGCATAGTTTTATTGCACTACTTCTCCTAACGTCGAATATGATCATGCAGTCTGCCCCAAGCCCGCATCGACGTATCCTCGTCGGACGGTTCCTTGGACTCGTCGGATATGAATAACGAGTCACTTCCAACCGCCTCCTCTCCTCGCCCTATGGACAATGTCGAGGTATTGTCTCAAGGGGCACCGAACCGAGGGGAGGTAGTCCTGGAGGCGCTTCAAGGCGACCTTCCGGACTCCAGGCGCAAAGGGAGCAAAACTCCCAAGGGCTCCAAGTTCGGCCCTCAGCCGAACACCGCGTCGGAACCTCTAGTGGTTCCGGGCTCCGGCAGGCGGCCCCCTGCCAAGAGGGGCAAGCCGCCCGTGCCGGTGACCTCTGTCTATCCAGAGGCACCGGACAACCTGCTGGGAGCACTTCGCGGCGCTTCCATCGACGAAGAGCACCGCACTATTATGAGTGCGGTGATCAAGAAGGTTCAGTCCGCCAAGAGCGGACTGACTGAAGCCTGTGGCAGCCTTCTAACAGGCTTTGAGGTAAGTACTTAAAATATAGGAAAATATTACCGCATAGACAGTAGCCCCTGATGCTCTGTTTGGTGTTCACAAAGAAAAGCCAAATAGAGGATCAAATAATATCTGCAGGAGTCTAATACAAGTATGTCTATATGCGTATGTAGGCTTCGCTGCTGACCTTTGCCGCACTGACTGCGGAGGTCACCGCACTGAAGCCGAACCTCGAGCGGTCCGAGAAAGAACTTGGCCTTGCCAAGAGGCAGCTCGAGGAGAACAAAGGTAAGTAATACCTTGTCTATATATATATAAGATGTGGTTGCAAAATGATAGGATCATCATGGATGTGCTAGGGGCCACGACCGAAGTGGCGACCCTGAAGCGAGCGCTGTCCGAGGCCGAAAACAAAGCAGACGAGGAGCGCACCGAGCGGGAGAAACAAGAGGCACGGGTGGGCGAGGTGCAGCAAGAGCTCCAGGCTCTCGTGAAGAAGCACGAGACTTTGGAGCTTGACTCCAAGAGGCGAGAGTCTGAGCTTGTCGCGGCCCTCGAGAGCACAAAGCATGCCAAGGCTGAAGCTCAAAAGGCCCTCCAGGAAATTAAGGCGATGAGGAAGATAGCGGCGGGTAAGGCATTCATTATGCAAAGCAAGCATGTGAAAGTAAATTACTTGTTACTTACCCGAGTCCGGAGCTCTCCAGGAGCATTCAAAGATTTCCCCCTTAGCATGTCAGATGCCGCAAAGTACTACCAGGCCGAGGAGGGAAGCTCGACGGAGAAGTTGTTCTGGTCTAAGTATACTGGGACCGAACACCCGATGCCTGTGAGCGACCAGCTGAAGCAACTGGTCGAACTGCACAAGGCGGCCGAACAGGCCATGAGGGGCCTTATAGTCCGGATGTGGCCTGGCGACTCCATTCCCAATAGCTACTTCGGCCTGGTGAGGCGGCTTGTGGATGCCTGCCCACAGCTGGAAGTCATAAGGCGGTCCGTCTGCTTCAAAGGTGCACGCCGGGCTTTTTCCCGTGCGAAGGTGCACTGGGCCAACATGGACGTCGAGAAGCTGGTGAAGGAGGGGCCACCGCAGGGCAAGGAGCATCGCCACCCTGAAATGTATTATGAGGGTGTCCTGAAGGATGGCCGTCTTGTGGCGGACGAGTGTGCGAAGGATGTAATTTTTGAATGAACTTGCTCGTGTGATCCTCTATTATGAAAACTTGTTCATGTGCACTATGCAACGCTTGTTTGAATTTAAAATATTACCCTCTGTGCGGCTGTTTATCAAATCTGAGAGATGGCCAATCGTCGGCTTCTGCCCCCATGCCACGAGTGCTAGGGTGTTTGGGATAAATCTGAACACTCTTTTCCCCATTGTTGGGTCCTTCGAGGGAGGTTCTCAGCACAATGAACAAGGCAATCAGACTATAATGCTTTATCGCTCTCACTTAGCCATAGAAGTCTACAATTTTAAATTTTGGCGAAGCCCCTAGTATTCGGAAGGCCGAATTCGGGGCGCTATACACGCCTAAGCCGGACAAAGCCGACTCCTTGCCCTAAGCGGCATAAGTCTTTAGGGACTCGAGACCTCTTGAACAGCGACCAGCTGTCGCCTTATCATGACAGATAGTTTTAGCATTCTCTACTGAGGTGCTTGCCCAGATGAACCGGGGCACAATCGTAGTAGTTCTCCCAGTGCTACCTTAGCCGATATAGCGGAACGTAAGGTACCAAAACATGGGAGCCGGGCAAACCCAACTATTGACCCAAGACATGATTCGGAGCTGATGCATATAATGCTATAAGTTCGAGGTGCCGCACTGTCGAAAGTGTTCGGACTTCTCACGCCGTATTATGGGGTATGCTTAAGCCCTTGGCGTATTGGCCGTACCAGAGTGTACGGGTGCTGAATGTCATGAATGAACATATATATATATATATATAAATAATAGAGAATGCGGAAATAGTCTAGTGCTATGCATTGTTTATTCAAAAAGGTGCGTCGAAGCAGAATGATACAAGTAGTGCGATAAGCAAAAAGTAGGACTATTTGACATGTCCCCTCCAAGGGCAAGCTGCGGAATGGTATTTAAAGCAGGTATTTCACTCGTTATCAGAGACCACCTGGGAGTTCCATGGTGCGACGTAGCTTTCTGCCTCCTTGGTTGTTGTACCATGTGTCCGGCAATCGTACTGCCGGACGGGGTTTCCAGAGAGTAAAGTCCTGAAAGAAGAAAAATAACAAAACGGGAAGCCCCTAGTGCGGTTGAGCCGTGTTTTGGGGCGTGCCGTAGTCGTGCCCCCCCACCTATGCCCATGGTATTTTCAATGCGTAATTATGTACGCGTGGCATGGATTTCTCCGTTTGGCTGGGACTGGGGTGGGGGCCGCATTGCTATGCAAGCTCGGAACGTGCCAGGTGGTCTTGTTGCAGATTACTCCGGGCACGCTTGACGGTGTCCGGGTGTTTAATCACCGAACTGGTGAATTGCCTGAAGAGGCTACTTTGTGCTTCTGCGGCGAGGGCTGCAGTGTGCTCCTTCGTGCGGAGAGAGCGCTCTGTGTTTCCATTGACTGTGATGACCCCCCAAGGTCCTGGCATCTTGAGCTTGAGGTATGCATAATGCGGTACCACATTGAATCTCGCAAATGCGGTTCGCCCGAGCAGTGCATGATAGCCACTGCGGAACGAGACTAAATCGAAGATTAACTCCTCGCTTCGGAAGTTATCCGGGGATCCGAAGACCACTTCCAGTGTGACTGAGCCTGTGCAATGGGCCTCTACACCTAGTATGACGCCTTTGAAGGTCGTTTTTGTGGGTTTGATCCTTGAGGGGTCTATACCCATTTTGTGCACTGTGTCCTGATAAAGCAGGTTCAGGCTGCGGCCGCCGTCCATAAGGACTTGAGTGAGGTGAAATCCGTCGATGATTGGGTCTAGGACCAGTGCGGCGAATCCGCCATGACAGATACTAGTGGGGTGGTCCCTGCGACTGAAGGTGATCGGACAGGAGGACCATGGGTTGAACTTTGGCGCGACTGGCTCCAACGCATATACGTCCCTTAGCGCACGCTTCCGCTCCCTCTTGGGGATGTGGGTTGCGTATATCATGTTCACCGTCCACACTTGTGGGGGGAACCTCTTCTGTCCTCCAGTGTTTGGCGGCCGGGGCTCCTCCTCGTGATCGCTATGTAACCCCTTATCTTTGTTTTCGGCATTTAACTTGCCGGCCTACTTGAACACCCAACATTCCCTGTTGGTGTGGTTGGCTGGCTTGTCGGGGGTGCCGTATATTTGACACGAGCGATCGAGTATACGGACCAAACTGGACGGGCCCGGAGTGCTTCTTTTGAATGGCTTTTTCCGCTGACTTGGTTTAGAGCCTCTGAAACCAGCATTGACTGCCATATCCTCGGTATTGTCATTGTTGATGTGGCGCTTGTGTTTGTTGCGACGTGACCTGCCATTGCTATCCTTGGTATCTGAAGTACCAGGGTTCTTTGATATGTTATTGCTGCAAGCCAGCCAGCTGTCCTCTCCCGCACAAAAGCAGGTCATGAGTGTCGTGAGGGCTGCCATAGATTTCGGCTTTTCCTGCCAAGGTGTCGGGTGAGCCAGTCGTCGCGGATATTGTGCTTAAAAGCTACTAGGGCCTCTGCATCCGGACAGTCGACGGTTTGATTTTTCTTTGTCAGGAACCGTGTCCAGAATTGCCTGGCCGATTCCTCTGGCTGCTGAATTATGTGGCTCAAGTCATCGGCATCTGGTGGTCGCACATAAGTGCCCTGGAAGTTGTCGAGGAATGCGGCTTCCAGATCTTCCCAACAGCCAATGGATTCTGCTGGCAGGCTGTTGAGCCAATGCCGAGCTGGTCCTTTGAGTTTGAGTGGGAGGTATTTGATGGCGTGTAGATCGTCACCGCGGGCCATGTGGATGTGTAGGAGGAAGTCCTCGATCCATACCGCGGGATCTGTTGTACCGTCGTATGATTCGATATTTACGGGTTTGAAACCCTCTGGGATTTGGTGATCCATTACTCCGTCTGTGAAGCATAGGGGGTGTGCGGTGCCTCTGTACTGGGCTATATCGCGACGCAGCTCCAATGAGTCTTGTCCGCTGTGTTCGGCCCGGCCGGATTTACTTTTACTGTATCCAGCGTGACGGTTATCGCCTCGCATAGTGGCGCGCCCTCGTGATCCGTTGATCGATCTTGCGTGTTTTGCTTTGTCCTCCAATATGTCTCGCAGGTCTAGCGTGTTTCCCCGTGCCTTGACATTTTTATTTGAGTGGCCCCGGTGTGCGGGCTGAGCTTTTGGCTGAAATGCCTCTCTGTCGCGGCCACAAGGTGGCCGATCAGCCACGTCATACACTGGAGATGTAGGTTTTAATGCTTCCTCCTCCAGTCGAGGTAGCAACCTGCGCTTTGGGTAACTCTTGGAGGGGCGTTCGAGTTCATATTCCTCGGCCGCAAGGACTTCGGTCCATTTGTCAGCTAGCAAATATTGATCAGCTCGAAGCTGCTGTTGCTTTTTCTTAAGGCTATTTGCCGTGGCTATAAGCCCGCGCTTGAAGCGCTCTTGCTCGACGAGATCCTCAGGCATGACAAATTCATCATTGTCGAGGCTTGACTCGTCTTCGGAGGGAGGCATGTAATTATCATCCTCCGCCTCTCCATCTGCCGCTCTCCCGGGAGGGCTGGCTTCTCCATCCTCCTGCTCTAAATCTTGCTGGAGGGGATTGTCGTCATCTTCGGCACTGTCCGGAGTGCTATTATCTCCTATGCCGGTATCACCGCTTTTGCCTTGGCGAGACTTAGAGTGGTGCCACTGACGTCGGCGCTTGGGTTGCTTCTTGGAGGGGTCATCCTCCATTGTCCCGTCTCCATTGCCTTCTTTGGGTGTGTCCACCATATATATATCATATGATGAGGTGGCTGTCTAGTGCCCTGTGGGCAGTGGTTCTTGTTCGTCTCCTGCATCGTCGTCCATACCGTCGATGTCTTCCGAGTCGAAGTCGAGCATGTCGGTCAAATTGTCGACAGTGGCTACTAAGTGGGTGGTGGGTGGGCGGCGAATTTCTTCCTCATCCGCATCCCAATCCTGCCGGACATAGTTCGGCCAGGACTCTCCTGACAAAGAGAGAGACCTTAATGAGTTCAGTATGTCGCCGAAGGGCGAGTTCTAAAAGATATCCGCGGAGGTGAACTCCATGATCGGCGCCCAGTCGGATTCGATAGGCATGGGCGCAGGCGGTTCGGAGTCCGTGGCTGGGGAAGAATCCGGCAGTTTGGCGTCACGGCTCTCGTGAAGGGTAAGGTTGATACTCGGCTCGATCGCCGCTGAGAATGCGGCCTCCGTGGCGGGGTTCATCCACTCGTCCATGGATGGCGCAATTGGCTCCGAATTGAGGGTCGGAGCAGTTGCCGGTGCGGTCTCCTGAACACAGTCTGATGGTAGAGCTAAATCATGCTCATCGTGACCGTGCGGCGCACCCGGCAGGGGCTTGAATCCGTTGAAGATCAAGTCTTGGCGGATGTTGGTCGTGTAGTTTAAGCTTCCAAATCTGACCTGGTGGCCAGGGGCGTAACTCTCGATCTGCTCCAGATGGCCAAGCGAGTTGGCCCATAGTGCGAAGCCGCCGAATACGAAGATTTGTCCTGGGAGAAAAGTCTCACCCTGGACTGCATTGCTATCAATGATCGAAGGAGCCATCAAGCCTGACGATGACGACAAAGAGGAACTCTCAATGAAAGCACCAATGTCGATGTCAAAACCGGCGGACCTCGGGTAGGGGGTCCCGAACTGTGCGTCTAGGCAGATGGTAACAGGAGACGGGGGACACGATGTTTTTACCCAGGTTCGGGCCCTCTCGATGGAGGTAAAACCCTGCTCCTGCTTGATTGATCTTGATGATATGAGTATTACAAGAGTTGATCTACCACGAGATCGAAGAGGCTAAACCCTAGAAGCTAGCCTATGGTATGATTGTTCTTGGTCCTACGGACTAAACCCTCCGGTTTATATAGACATCGGAGGGGGCTAGTGTCGTGGTTTTGTCACGACAGATGTCCTAGAGAAAGGACTTAGTCGTGGAGCCATCGCGACGGGTTAGCTTGGAGGGGTTAAAGCGGACACAAGGACACAAGAGAGTTTATACTAGTTCGGCCCCTTCGATGAAGGTAAAATCCTACGTCTAGTTGTGATGGAATTGATGGGGTTCGATGACTAGGGAGCAAACAAGCTTCGCCTATGTCTCGAGTTGTTGTCTGTTGTCCTTGAACCGCCGCCGGGTCGTCCCCTTATATACACGGGTGACTCTCCTCGGCTTACGGAGTCCCAATACCGGCTTATAGATGTGTCCGGTTTGGTCTCTTCTTATTCCTAACTTACAATACAGGTTAACTACTAACGCCGGTTTACAGCTGCAGGCCTTGAGCCGACCATGGGCCTTGAGCCCTCCTCTGTCTTCTTTTGCTTTAACTTACTTACTACTGACGAAGTTAACCCGGCCCAGATAGGTCGGTTTACGCCCAGTAGTAATATCCCCAACATTAGGCCCCAGATTGATTTGAACGGGTTCATGTCAATCCTTTAATAAAAGCTTCATCTTCAACATCTTCTTATAAATTGGTAAACCGCCATGATGTCATCTTCTCTGATTGTTGTAAACCGGAGTGACGTCACCTGTCATAACGAAGCTATCCATTATGCTTCTTTGTTTAATAGATCGGCGGAAATCGAGGCGACAGCTCCGTTTTGTGGCCCCTTGATTGTCGTGCCTGACTCATGTTCTTTCGCCTTATAAATAGGACCGAAGGGTCATTTCTTTTCTCCTTCCGTGCCTTCTTCATCTTCCTCGCGTCGCCAGCCTCGGAGCTCCGCCGCCGCCGTCGACCTCTGCCTCATCCTTGGCCGCAGCATCAACCTGAGCGCACCAGAACATCGCGGCAACCTTCTGCATCTTCCTCAGTTCCAGTAAATCTTTTATCTTTTCCCCCGCGGATCTGGCCTAGGGTTTCGCAGTTCTTCAGTGTTCATCGTCTGCCTCTTGCTCATACAATAGATCTTTAGATGAATTCGCAAATCTTTATTCTGTGCAATGATAGTTGTTTGACCTTCGCCTTTACTTATGCATCTCAAACCATGGGTCTATATGAACGTTTTGCTCATTGGTTCGGTACTGCTCCTTTGAACCTCTAAGTATTTATCTCTTCTCTGAACTTGCTTCAGATCCAATGCTGTAAATAAATCTTGTGAAACCTGTTTGTGCGTACTTGTCCATCCGCAATCTCAGCTTTTCAATGCTTAGATCTGGCGGTTTAACCTTATAGAAAATTTTCCAAACCGGTATATGCCATTAGTCCCCTTGTTGAACCGCCATATGTTGGTTGCTTCATGAAACTCCAGTTCAGATAGTTCTGTCTCCGGTTTAACAGTGCCCATACCAACGTACCTTGATCAAATGCATTTTTGAACCAGGATCTTCTACCTTGTAGATTCCATCATGGCCAAGCAAGTATATGAGTGCAATTGGGTTCCTTCTCGCGTCACAGAGGATCAACTAGACAATTTAGTCCTGATTGGCGCTTTAGGCAGCAAAGATACCATCCATTGGAGGGCTCCTGGCAAAGAATGCCCTCCCACACCTCAAGAAGGAGAGGTTGTTGTTTTCGTAGATCACTTAGCCCGGGGCTTTAAGCCGCCCGGTTCTAAATTTTACCGGGATGTTTTAGCCGATTTCCAACTCCATCCGCAAGACACTGGCCCCAACTCTGTTACAAATATGTGCCACTTCCAAGTGCTTTGTGAGGTGTTCTTTCAAGAGGAGCCCACAGTGGAATTGTTCAGAGATCTTTTCCATCTAAACCGCCGTACTGAGTTTACTGATGGCTCTAATACGGAGTTGGGTGGCATGGCGATTCAGAAAAGGAAAGAGGTCACATACCCTCATGCCAAGCTGCACAGTCACCCCCAAGGAGTCGAATCAGACATGGTTCTACTGCAAAGACACCTCCCCTGCTGGTGAGAATCCCTTGCCTGGCTTTCGTCCGGAGCGGCTCAACAATACACACCCTTTTCCTCAAAGATTGACTACCCAGGAGAGAAGCAAATATGCTCCCCAGCTGTCAAAGCTCAGAGCCTTTATGGCCAACGGTTTAACAGGGGTTGATCTCGCTCGCTGTTGGATATCGTGGAGCATACTGCCCCTTAGTCAGCGCTCCGGTTTGATGTGCGAGTATACTGACAGTGTTGATGACCCACTACGACATTCAAAACTCCAGCTCTCCGGTGAAGAAATCACAGAGGCTGTGCATAAGATACTGAATGAACCGGAACACGTCTGCGCTAGAACCGGCCTGCTTCCCTTCTGTGCCACCAACAAACCGCCAGCTGTAAGACTTTGATTTTTCTCTTTGCTGAATCTTTTATTGATATGTCTGGTCATTGTTTTTAATATCAGTGTCTGCATAATCAGGGCGATGATCCGTTTTGGAGCAAAAAACTGCCGCAGGAGAAACCAGAAAAACTAGACAAAACGGAAAGAGCAACCCGGCAAAAGACTAAAGCTGTGAAGAAGACTGCCCACAGGAAAAGAACCACTGCATCTTCTAATCCGGCCCCTGATGATGAGGTGGATAATCCGGACTTTGAGGTAGAGCTTGACTCACTTGGTTTATTTTTCATGCGTCTTATTGATGATGATATTTGTCAGGATGATGCCGAAGCCAGCCACGCGGATGTTGCAGAGGTAATTATTCTCTCTTCCGATTCAGAAACTTTGCCTTCACAAAAAATCCGTTAGGCAAACTGGAAAGTTAAATTTTCTCATCCTCTTGCTTATTTGGATCCTAAACTTCTTATGAAGACCCAAAAACACGAAGCTCGCCGCACCACCCGGCACAGCGGCCAGGTAGTTACCTCCACCAGTTTACCGAACAGTCCGGTTCGGAAACGCCATTCCGAGGTCTCTAATTTGCTTGTCAGTGCTTGTCCTAAAGCGGGCTGCTTTCGTCAACCTCTTAATCCGTCCGACTCCGATTACCAGGTTACTTCCCACTCATCTTCTGGCGAGTCATCAGCTACTCAGCTCCCACCGCTCAAAACGGTGCTTGGGTAAGCTATACTTATTGTGATGTTTGCAGTACATTGCCTTAGAACATATGTTGTATTTGATTTTGTTATTCTTCTCAGGGCCAAACCTAGGCCAAGCAAGAAGGCCCGCCTGGACAAAGCGGCCGAAGAAGATGTCATTCTTGAACCAGGCAAGACACCCAATCTTGAAGCGGCTATTCCTGAGGATATACCCAACGATCCACCGTAGCAGGACGATGATCTTATTGCTGATGAGAGACCTACTGACGCCTTAGGTCCTGTCAATCAGCCCACAGGTTCCATCCGAATTGAAAGTTCCACCGGTCCAGCAAAACCTACTAACAAGCCAACAGCCCAGTGCAAACCGGCGGTACCCAGGATGATGAGGTTGTCATTACTGGCACTGGCCATACTGAGCCAAGCAATCCTGTCGCTTTATCCAAACATTCTGCCAAGGAAGAATCTGCTGCCTTTGGCAAAGGCAAGTGGAACGCTGATCTGACGACTTATGCTGCTCTGAATGCTCAAGATATCCATTCCGGCTATCTGAACCGGTTGTATACCAGTCACGACTATGAAGCCGGTCTGGTTAATATGATGAAAGAGAAATATGAGGTAACTTCCATATGCTCCTTCCTGCTTGTATGCTTCCATTCTTGCTGACTCTCCTAGCCCCCAAGGGCCGGTTTGTTATATTCTTTCAAACCGGGACTTACCAATATAAATCTTGATGCTTTGAAGTTTGCTGATGTAGCCCCCAAGGGCCAGTTCAACTTAACGTAGTTAAACCGGTACTTTAAGTAATTGAAATTGCTGCATCAGAATATATACGAGCAAATAGCCATTAGCCCCCAAGTGCCAAGTTGAATACTTGTATTGATCTTGGGACTTTGTAAGCAATTGAAAGATGAAGACCGAATATGCATTAGTCCCCAAGTGCTAAGTGCATAACTTGTTATGTGATTAGTACTTGAATCCTTATACCGATTTGTTGAAGCATATATCTGTATGCATGCAGGCGGAGCTGAAGACGAAAGAAAACCAAGTCACCGATGTCCAAGAAAACCTAAAAACCCAACAGGTTGAAACCTCCAAAGCAAAAGAGGAATTGGCCAACGCTTTAAGTGCCATGGAACAGCTTAAGGAGAGCTTCAAGAAGAAGCGGGCGGATTGGGCCACTGAAAAGTCCGCTTTGATCAAACGAGCAGAGGATGCCGAGGCTGCACTAAAACCAGTGGCGGATGAACTGACCAGCATAAAGCGGCACGTGCATGCCATGACTACTGCTATCTTTGGTAAGCCAGTTTGCCTTCTGAATTGGCTCTGCCTTCTGACAGAGTCACCGGTTTATTAACCCTTTATGGTATTTCAGGGACACGCATTGATCACTTGGGGTCAGATGTGCGGAAGAAACTAAAAGCCGCCTATACATTGGTTGAACAATTGTATACTGGTGCCCAGCGGATCATCTGTACCGCATCTCATAACAAACCGGCGCCCACTTTGATTCAAGATACTCTGATGAAACTGTCGGTGCTTCCTGCCCGGGTTGAAGAGCTGAAGAAATCTGCTGCTCGAACCGGTGCAATCAATGCCTTAATCCGGGCAAAAGCCTGGGTGCCGGATTTTGATCCTATTGAAGCGGCTCAGGGCTATCCCAGCTTGAAGGAAGATGAGTCAGAATTTGGCGAAGCGGATCTGCGAGCAATAAACCGGGAGGTACGTCCGCTAGCTTGTCAACTGGCTGAGGAAGCAGACTTGTCTCATTATCAAGCCCAATATGACAGTCAGAACAAGCGAATAGCTGCACCAATCCATGAATCGGAAAATCTGATCCCTCCAATCTGTAAGCATACTTACGCTCCCGATATTGACCCGTCATTGCTGATCCATGATGAAGTTGTTTTTCAAGCATTAATGGGAATCGATTGGACAACTGTGGATTTCCAGCCACTGGGTAGAGAAACGGAAGCTGAAGCGGTGCAGGATGACCCACAACCATCAGGCCAGGCTGGTGGCCAAGCTTGAACCGGAAGCCGGTTTTAAAACTGCCTCTCCTTTGTGAAAAACAATTATATTATTATGGGCACCATGTTGCCTTGTAATAGGCTAGCTGGTACCTTTGATGTTGATATGTCTTCGTGCATAACTTGTTCTTCCTGTGGTAATGAACTTTCCAAAACACTTTCTGAAATAAGAAATTCGTCAAGTGCCACCGCGATTGTACCGTCAGGCGGAATATGATGTCTGTATATATGAAATCAAAACATCCAAAACAAAATTTTAAGTATATGATCAAATTTTTGAGATACATAATACCTGCCATCGTTGAGTGTGAAGTTGGCTTGGCCAACCTTGAAGCGGAGTTTTGCAAACCCACACTGTTGTAGGAGATAACAGCTCATGTATATATATATGACGCTGGTTTACCATGTAAACCGTGCCGGGTTATAATAAACACCGTGTTACTCCATAAGAGGATGTTAACAACAAGGATCAAACCGGACAAATAGTCTCCGGATTGACGTGAACTGTGTTCCGTCAATTGATTGGTTAAAAAACTTTGTCGGTTTAAAAAACACAATGAAAAGCAAAAAAACCCCTTCAAAGAAAAGTGTGAAGCAAAAGCAACGACAAAACCGTTTGCCAAAAAAGGTTTATTTAAGCTGATCAAATGGCGTTACCATGGCCAAACACGACCAAGCTCCCGTTAGGTGTAACTATGGTTCTAGTCAGCCAGGTCCCCAAATGAAACCGTCGCATTTATGCCGACCAAATGGCATGGTCATGGTTCGGGTTCGACCAAGCCCCCAAGTGATTCTGTGGCCTTAGGACGATCAAGAGGCATGACTGGTTCAGACATGACCAAGTCCCCAAGTGATCTGGTGGCTCTCGCCTATCAAGAGGCATGGTATTGGTTCAGACACGACCAATCCTCCAATTGATATAACACGATGCTTTTAGCAAAGCGAACTCAAGGGGTAAACCGGAGGCCGCTTTAGAGCAACTCTGTGTAACCTCACATGATGTAAAAGAACAGATACCCCGCTTTAGCTAAGGTTCCAGTTTATTATATTTAATCATAATATATACATTGTCGTAATATGTACATAAGTATAGGCAATGGCTCAGGTATAGTAAGGCCGAAGATGAGCTATATTCCACGGCCTGTTAGTCTCCTCCTCTGATGTACGTGAGTCCTTATGCTCTCGAATATCGATCAGATAGTACGACCCGTTGTGCAGATTCTTGCTGACCACGAAAGGCCCCTCCCAAGGTGGGGATAGCTTATGCATATCAGTCTGATCTTGGATGAGTCGAAGCACCAAATCTCCTTCCTGAAAGGCTCTGGTTCTGACCCGGCGACTATGATAACGACGAAGATCCTTCTGGTAAATCGCCGATCGAGCGACTGCGATGTCACGCTCTTCATCCAACCGGTCCAAAGCATCTTGCCGTGATGTCTCGTTGTCAAGGAGAGTCCCATCCGAACACGGGACGAAGTCTTCAAGCTTGAATCTTCATAGTCCAACAGTCCGGCCAAAGGATATAATCCGGCTGTCCGGATACCCCCTAATCCAGGACTCCCTCACCCATCAATAGATATCAATGTGAGTGAGTAGGGATTTCCATGCAATGGATGCACTAGAGCTATAAGTATATGAAAGCTCAAAAAGAAACTAAGTGGGTGTGCATCCAACTTGCTTGCTCATGAAGACCTAGGGCATTTTGAGGAAGCCCATCATTGGAATATACAAGACAAGTTCTATAATGAAAAATTCCCACTAGTATATGAAAGTGATAACATGAGAGACTCTCTACTATGAAGATCATGGTGCTGCTTTGAAGCACAAGTGTGGTAAAAGGATAGTAACATTGTCCCTTCTCTCTTTTTCTCTCATTTTTTATTTGGGACTTTTCTCCTTTTTTATGGCCTCTCTTTTTCATTTGGTCTTCTTTGATCTCTTTTATTTTTGTCCGGAGTCTCATCCTGACTTGTGGGGGAATCATAGTCTCCATCATCCTTTCCTCACTGGGACAATGCTCTAATAATGATGATCATCACACTTTTATTTTTCTTACAACTCAACAATTAAAACTTGATAACGGAACGGTGGAAAGTTGCATGGCAATATATCTTGGAATGGCTATGGAAATGCCATAATAGGTAGGTATGGTGTCTGTTTTGAGGAAAATATATGGTGGGTGTATGATACCGGCGAAAGGTGCATGGTATTAGAGAGGCTAGCAAAGGTGGAAGGGTGAGAGTGCATATAATCCATGGACTCAACATTAGTCATAAAGAACTCATATACTTATTGCAAAAATCTACAAGTTTATCAAAGCAAAGTATTACGCGCATGCTCTTAGGGGGATAGATTGGTAGGAAAAGACCATCGCTCGTCCCCAGCCGCCACTCATAAGGAAGACAATCAATAAATAAATCATGCTCCGACTTCATCACATAACGGTTCACCATACGTGCATGCTACGGGAATCACAAGCTTCAACACAAGTATTTCTCAAATTCACAACTACTCAACTAGCATGACTTTAATATCACCATCTTCATATCTCAAAACAATTATCAAGTATCAAACTTCTCATAGTATTCAACACACTCATAAGAAAGTTTTATTATTAATCTTGTAGACCAAGCATATTAGGATTTTAAGCAAATTACCATGCAATTAAGACTCTCAAAATAATCTAAGTGAAGCATGAGATATCAATAGTTTCTATAAAACAAATCCACCACCGTGCTCTAAAAGATATAAGTGAAGTACTAGAGCAAAATTATATAACTTAAAAGATATAAGCGAAGCACATAGAGTATTCTAACAAATTCCAAATCATGTATGGCTCTCTCAAAAGGTGTGTACAGCAAGGATGATTGTGGTAAAATAATAATCACAGACTCAAATAATACAAGACGCTCCAAGAAAAACACATATCATGTGGTGAATAAAAATATAGCTCCAAGTAATGTTACCGATAGAAGTAGACGAAAGAGGGGATGCCTTCCGGGGCATCCCCAAGATTTGGCTTTTAGGTGTCCTTAGATTATCTTGGGGGTGCCATGGGCATCCCCAAGCTTAGGCTCTTGCCACTCCTTGTTCCATAATCCATCAAATCTTTACCCAAAACTTGAAAACTTCACAACACAAAACTTAATGTAGAAAATCCCGTGAGCTCCGTTAGCGAAAGAAAATAAAAGACCACTTCAAGGTGCTGTAATGAACTCATTATTTATTTATATTGGTGTTATACCTATGGTATTCCAACTCCTCTATGGTTTATAAACTATTTTACTAGCCATAGATTCATCAAAATAAGCAAACAACACACGAAAAACTGAATCTGTCAAAAACAGAATAGTCTGTAGTAATCTGTAGCTAGCGCAAGATCTGGAACCCCAAAAATTCTAAAATAAATTTCTGGACGTGAGGAATTTATCTATTAATCATCTGCAAAAATAATTAACTAAATAGAACTTTCCAAATAAAAATTACAGCAGTTCTCGTGAGCGCTAAAGTTTCTGTTTTTTACAGCAAGTTCAACAAGACTTTCCCCAAGTCTTCCCAACGGTTCTACTTGGCACAAACACTAATTAAATACAAAAAACACAAAGAAAACAGAGGCTAGATAAATTATTTATTACTAAACAGGAGCAAAAAGAAAGGAATAAAAATAAAATTGGGTTGCCTCCCAACAAGTGCTATCGTTTATCGCCCCTAGCTAGGCAGAACAAGCAAGAATAGATCTAGGTATTGCCATCCTTAGTAGACAATCCATAAGTGGCTCTCATAATATATTCATAAGGTAATTTAATTTTATTTCTAGGAAAGTGTTCCATGCCTTTCCTTAACAGAAATTGGAATCTAATATTTCCTTCCTTCATATCAACAATTGCATCAATCGTTCTAAGGAAAGGTCTACCAAGAATAATAGGACATGAAGGATTGCAATCTATGTCAAGAACAATAAAATCTACGGGCACATAGTTCCTATTTGCAACAATAATAACATCATTAATTCTTCCCATAGGTTTCTTAATAGTGGAATCCGCAAGGTGCAAGTTTAGAGAGCAATCATCAAAATCACGGAAACCTAACAAATCACACAAAGTCTTTGGAATTGTGGAAACACTAGCACCCAAATCACATAAATCATAGCATTCATGATCTTTAATTTTAATTTTAATAGTTTGTTCCCACTCATAATAAAGTTTTCTAGGGATAGAAACTTCCAATTCAAGTTTTTCTTCATAAGATTGCATCAAGGCATCAACGATATGTTTAGTAAACGCTTTATTTTGACTATAAGCGTGAGGAGAATTTAGCACGGATTGCAACAAGGAAATACAATCAATCAAAGAGAAATTTTCATAGTTAAATTCCTTGAAATCCATAATAGTGGGTTTAGCAACATCTAGGGTTTTAATTTCTTCAATCCCACTTTTATCAAATTTAGCATCAAGATCAACAAATTCCGAATTCTTGGAACACCTTCTATGTAAAGGTGGGTTGTATTCAGTCCCATCATTATCAAGATTCATATTGCAAAACAAAGATTTAATAGGGGACACATCAATAACTTTTAGATCTTGATCTTTATTTTCATAGCAATCCGGTTTAGCGGCCATCTTATTAACTAAGGTACCCCGCCTATCCGAAATTTTAGCAGTTAATTTCTCAAGATGAGCAATTTGGGATCTTAAACCATCGAATTCTTTAGACATATCATCAAGCTCTTTATTCATAAAACTCATAAAACTTTTCTGTTCTTTAAGCTCGTTTCTGAAGAAACTATTATGTTCAAATTGCAAGACCATGAAACTCCTGACATTGCTTTCGATCTCTTCTAATCTTTTAGGGTGAAGATCACCAAATTTAGGTAGAGCCATCGTGACAAGCAAGCAAACTAACACACAAGCAAACAAAAAGCAAGCGGGAAAAAAGAGGCAAATAGAGAAAGAGAGGGAGGATAGAGAGAGAGGGCGAATAAAACGGCAAGGGTGAAGTGGGGGAGAGGAAAACGAGAGGCAAATGGCAAATAACGTAATGCGGGAGATAAGGGTATGTGATGGGTACTTGGTATGTTGACTTTTGTGTAGACCTCCCCGGCAACGGCGCCATAAATCCTTTTTGCTACCTCTTGAGCACTGCGTTGGTTTTCCCCGAAGAGGAAGGGATGATGCAGCAAAGTAGCGTAAGTATTTCCCTCGGTTTTTGAGAACCAAGGTATCAATCCAGTAGGAGGCTACGCGCGAGTCCCTCGTACCTGCACAAAACAAATAAATCCTCGCAACCAACGCAAATAGGGGTTGTCAATCCCTATAAGGCCACTTACGAGAGTGAGATCTGATAAATATGATAAGATAATATTTTTGGTATTTTTTTGATAAAGATGCAAAGTAAAATAAAGGCAAAGTAAATAGCAAAGGAAATAACTAAGTAGTAGGAGATTAATATGATGAAGATAGACCCGGGGGCCATAGGTTTCACTAGTGGCTTCTCTCGAGAGCATAAGTATTCTACGGTGGGTGAACAAATTACTGTTGAGCAATTGACAGAATTGAGCATAGTTATGAGAATATCTAGGTATGCCCATGTATATAGGCATCACGTCCGAGACAAGTAGACCGACTCCTGCCTTCATCTACTACTATTACTCCACTCATCGACCGCTATCCAGCACGCATCTAGAGTATTAAGTTAAAAACAAAGTAACGCCTTAAGCAAGATGACATGATGTAGAGGGATAGACTCATGCAGTATGAAGAAAACCCCATCTTGTTATCCTCGATGGCAACAATACAATATGTGCCGTGCTGCCCCTACTATCACTTGGAAAGGACACTGCAAGATTGAACCCAAAGCTAAGCACTTCTCCCATTGCAAGAAAGATCAATCTAGTAGGCCAAACCAAACTGATTATTCAAAGAGACTTGCAAAGATAACCAATCATACATAAAAGAATTCAGAGAAGATTCAAATATTATCCATAGATAGACTTGATCATAAACCCACAATTCATCGGTCTCAACAAACACACCGCAAAAATAAGATTACATCGAATAGTTCTCCACAAGAGAGGGGGAGAGCATTGTATTGAGATCCAAAAAGAGAGAAGAAGCTATCTAGCTACTAACTATGGACTCGTAGGTCTGAGGTAAACCACTCACACTTCATCGGAGGGGCTATGGTGTTGATGTAGAAGCCCTCCGTGATCGATGCCCCCTCCGGCGGAGCTCCGGAACAGGCCCCAAGATGGGATCTCGTGGATACAGAAAGTTGCGGCAGTGGAATTAGGTTTCGGCTCTGTATCTGATCATTTGGGGGTACGTAGGTATATATAGGAGGAAGGAGTACGTCGGTGGAGCAACAGGGGGCCCACGAGGGTGGAGGGCGCACCTGGGGGGGTAGGCGCGCCCCCTACCCCGTGGCCTCCTCTTTTCTTTCTTGACGTAGGGTCCAAGTCTCCCGGGTCTTGTTCGTTGAGAAAATCACGTTCCCAAAGGTTTCATTCCGTTTGGACTCTGTTTGATATTTCTTTTCTTCGAAACCCTAAAACCGGCAAAAACAGCAATTCTGGGCTGGGCCTTCGATTAATAGGTTAGTCCCAAAAATAATATAAAAGTGGATAATAAAGCCCAATAATGTCCAAAATAGTAGATAATATAGCATGGAGCAATCAAAGATTATAGATACGTTGTAGACGTATCAACAATTGATAAACCGGCTCAAAGCCGCAATCTGGTCGGCTAAACGTTGAACGTCATTGATACACGCCGGTTTAGCCAAGGACGTGATTGCTGAAAAAAAATTCCGGATTAGCCTCAATGCCCCTGTTTGACACCAGGAAACCCAGGAGCTTGCCTGCTGGAACACCAAAGACACATTTGTCCAGATTAAGCATCATCTTATAAACCCGGAGGTTGTCAAAAGTCTCCCTCAAGTCATCTATCAATGTTTCCTCCTTCCTGGACTTCACCACAATATAATCCACATATGCATGAACATTGTGCCCAATTTGTTTATGAAGACAATTCTGAACACAGCGCTGATAAGTCGCCTGGGCACTCTTGAGCCCAAAGGGCATGGAGACATAGCAGAAGGCTCCAAAGGGGGTTATAAAAGTTGTCTTCTCCTGGTCCTTAACTGCCATTTTGATCTGATGATTACCAGAGTAAGCATCCAGAAAACACAAACGGTCACAACCCGCCGTAGCATCAATAATCTGATCAATGCGAGGGAGGGAAAAGGGATCTGCTAGACAAGCTTTGTTCAAATCTGTATACTCCACACACATACGCCAAGTGCCATTTTTCTTAAGAACTAGCACCGGATTAGCGAGCCACTCCGGGTGAAAAACTTCCACGATAATCCCTGCGGCCAACAGCCGAGCTACCTCCTCACCAATAGCCTTACGCCTTTCTTCGTTGAAGCATCGGAGAAACTGTCTGACCGGTTTAAACTTAGGATCTATATTAAGTGTGTGCTCAGCGAGTCCCCTCGGTACACCTGGCATGTCAGAAGGCTTCCATGCAAAGATGTCCCGGTTCTCACGGATGAACTCGATGAGCGCGCTTTCCTATTTGGGATCCAGGTTAGCACTGATGCTGAACTGCTTGGATGAATCGCCAGGAACAAAATCAACCATCTTAGTGTCTGTGGCTGATTTAAACTCCAACGCCGGATCGTGCTCCGTAGTTGGCTTTTTCAAAGAAGTTATGTCTGCCGGATCAACCTTGTCTTTATAAAACTTCAGCTCTTCTGTGGCACAAACTGACTCAGCGTAAGCCGCATCACCTTCCTCACATTCCAAAGCGATCTTCCTGCTCCCGTGTACTGTGATGGTCCCCTTATGATCTGGCATCTTAAACTGCAGATAAACATAACATGGCCTCGCCATGAACTTGGCATAAGCCGGTCACGCAAATAAGGCGTGATACGGACTCTTGATTTTCACCACCTCAAAAGTCAATGTTTCTGACCTTGAATCATGATCATCTCCAAAGGCCACCTCTAGGGCTATCTTGCCCACTGGATACGCAGACTTACCGAGCACCACGCCATGAAAAATGGTGTTTGACAGTTTAAGATTCTTATCTGTCAACCCCATACGGCGGAAGGTATCATAGTAAAGAATATTGATACTACATCCTGTTGGGGAACGTAGTAATTTCAAAAAAATTCCTACGCACACGCAAGATCATGGTGATGCATAGCAACGAGAGGGGAGAGTGTTGTCCATGTACCCTCATAGACCGAAAGCGGAAGCGTTAGCACAACGCGGTTGATGTAGTCGTACGTCTTCACGATCCGACCGATCAAGTACCGAACGCACGGCACCTCTGAGTTCTGCACACGTTCAACTCGATGACGTCCCTCGAACTCCGATCAGCCGAGTGTTGAGGGAGAGTTTCGTCAGCACGACGGCGTGGTGACGATGATGATGTTCTACTGACGCAGGGCTTCGCCTAAGCACCGCTACGATATGACCGAGGTGGATTATGGTGGAGGGGGGCACCGCACACGGCTAAGAGATCAAGAGATCAATTGTTGTCTTTGGGGTGCCCCCTGCCCCCGTATATAAAGGAGTGGAGGAGGGGGAGGGCCGGCCCTCTCTATGGCGCTCCCTAGGGGAGTCCTACTCCCACCGGGAGTAGGATTCCCCTTTTCCTAGTAGAACTAGGAGCCCTTCCAAGTAGTAGGAGTAGGAGGGAAGGAAAGGGAAGGGAAAAGGAGAAGGAAGGAAGGGGGCGCCCCCCTCCCTAGTCCAATTCGGACCAGCCCATGGGGAGGGGTGCGGCCACCCTTTGAGGCCTTTCTCTCCTTTCCCGTATGGCCCATTAAGGCCCAATACGAATTCCCGTAACTCCCCGGTACTCCCGAAAATACCCGAATCACTCGGAACCTTTCCGATGTCCGAATATAGTCGTCCAATATATCGACCTTTACGTCTCAACCATTTCGAGACTACTCGTCATGTCCCTGATCTCATCCGGGACTCCGAACTCCTTCGGTACATCAAAACATATAAACTCATAATATAACTGTCATCGTAGCGTTAAGCGTGCGGACCTTACGGGTTCGAGAACTATGTAGACATGACCGAGACATGTCTCCGGTCAATAACCAATAGCGGAACCTGGATGCTCATATTGGCTCCTACATATTCTACGAAGATCTTTATCGGTCAGACCGCATAACAACATACGTTGTTCCCTTTGTCATCGGTATGTTACTTGCCCGAGATTCGATCGACGGTATCTCAATACCCAGTTCAATATCGTTACTGGCAAGTCTCTTTACTCGTTCCGTAATACATCATCCCGCAACTAACTCATTAGTTGCAATGATTGCAAGGCTTATAGTGATGTGCATTACCCAGTGGGCCCAGAGTTACCTCTCCGACAATCGGAGTGACAAATCCTAATCTCGAAATACGCCAACCCAACAAGTACCTTCAGAGACACCTGTAGAGCACCTTTATAATCACCCAGTTACGTTGTGACCTTTGGTAGCACACAAAGTGTTCCTCTGGTAAACAGGAGTTGCATAATCTCATAGTCATAGGAACATGTATAAGTCATGAAGAAAGCAATAGCAACAAACTAAACGATCAAGTGCTATGCCAACGGAATGGGTCAAGTCAATCACATCATTCTCCTAATGATGTGATCTCGTTAATCAAATGACAACTCATGTCTATGGTTAGGAAACATAACCATCTTTGATCAACGAGCTAGTCAAGTAGAGGCATACTAGTGACACTCTGTTTGTCTATGTATTCACACATGTATTATGTTTCCGGTTAATACAATTCTAGCATGAATAATAAACATTTATCATGATATATGGAAGTAAATAATAACTTTATTATTGCCTCTAGGGCATATTTCCTTCAGTCTCCCACTTGCACTAGAGTCAATAATCTAGTTCACATCGCCATGTGATTTAATACCAATAGTTCACATCACCATGTGATTAACACCCATAGTTCACATCGACATGTGACTAACACCCAAAGGGTTTACTAGAGTCAATAATCTAGTTCACATCGCTATGTGATTAACACCCAAAGAGTACTAAGGTGTGATCATCTTTTGCTTGTGAGAGAAGTTTAGTCAACGGGTCTGCCACATTCGGATTCGTAAGTATTTTGCAAATTTCTATGTCAACAATGCTCTGCATAGAGCTACTATAGCTAATTGCTCCCATTTTCAATATGTATCCAGATTGAGATTTAGAGTCATCTGGATCAGTGTCAAAATTTGCACCGACGTAACCCTTTACGACGAACATTTTGTTACTTCCATAATCGAGAAACATATCCTTATTCCACTAAGGATAATTTTGACCAATGTCCAGTGATCTACTCCTAGATCACTATTGTACTCCTTTGCCAAACTCAGGGCAGGGTATACAATAGGTCTGGTACACAGCATGGCATACATTATAGAACCTATGGCTGAGGCATAGGGAATGACTTTCATTCTCTCTCTATCTTCTGCCGTGGTCGGGTTTTGAGTCTTACTCAACTTCACACCTTGTAACACAAGCAAGAACTCCTTCTTTGACTGTTCCATTTTGAACTACTTCAAAATCTTGTCAAGGTATGTACTCATTGAAAAACTTATTAAGCGTCTTGATCTATCTCTATAGATCTTGATGCTCAATATGTAAGCAGCTTCACCGAGGTCTTTCTTTGAAAAAACTCCTTTCAAACATTCCTTTATGCTTTGCAGAATAATTCTACATCATCTCCGATCAACAATATGTCATACATATACTTATCAGAAATGCTGTAGTGCTCCCACTCACTTTCTTGTAAATACAGGCTTCACCGCAAGTCTGTATAAAACTATATGCTTTGATCAACTTATCAAAGCGTATATTCCAACTCCGAGATGCTTGCATCAGTCCATAGATGGATCGCTGGAGCTTGCATATTTTTTTAGTACCTTTAGGATCGACAAAACCTTCTGGTTGCATCATATACAACTCTTCTTTAATAAATCCATTAAGGAATGCAGTTTTGTTTATCCATTTGCCAGATTTCAAAAAATGCGGCAATTGCTAACATGATTCGGACAGACTTAAGCATAGATACGAGTGAGAAACTCTCATCGTAGTCAACACCTTGAACTTGTCGAAAACCTTTTGCGACAATTCTAGCTTTGTAGATAATAACACTACTATCAGCATCCATCTTCCTCTTGAAGATCCATTTAATCTCAATGGCTCGTTGATCTTTGGGCAAGTCAATCAAAGTCCATACTTTGTTCTTATACATGGATCTCATCTCAGATTTCATGGCTTCAAGCCATTTTGCGGAATCTGGGCTCATCATCGCTTCCTCATACTTTGTAGGCTCGTCATGGTCAAGTAACATGACCTCTACAACAGGATTACCGTACCACTCTAGTGCGGATATCACTCTGGTTTACCTACGAGGTTCAGTAGTAACTTGATCTGAAGTTACATGATCATCATCATTAGCTTCCTCACTAATTGGTGTAGTAGTCACAGGAACAAATTTCTATGATGAACTACGTTCCAATAAGGGAGCAGGTACAGTTACCTCATCAAGTTCTAGTTTCCTCCCACTCACTTCTTTCGAGAGAAACTCCTTCTCTAGAAAGGATCCATTCTCAGCAACGAATATCTTGCCTTCGGATCTGTGATAGAAGGTGTACCCAACATTTTCTTTTGGGTATCCTATGAAGACGCACTTCTCCGATTTGGGTTTGAGCTTATCAGGTTGAAACTTTTTCACATAAGCATTGCAACCTCAAACTTTAAGAAACGGCAGCTTAGGTTTCTTGCCAAACCATAGTTCATACAGTGTCGTCTCAACGGATTTAGATGGTTCCCAATTTAACGTGAATGTAGCTGTCTCTAATGCATAACCACAAAACGATAGCGGTAAATCAGTAAGAGATGTCATAGATCGCACCATATCTAATAAAGCACGGTTACGACGTTCGGACACACCATTACACTGTGGTGTTCCAGGTGGCGTGAGTAGTGAAACTATTTCACATTGTTTTAACTGAAGGCCAAACTCGTAGCTCAAATATTTTACTTCTGCGATCATATCATAGAAACTTTTATTTTTGTTACGATGATTCTCCACTTCACTCTAAAATACTTTAAACTTTTCAAATGTTTCAGACTTGTGTTTCATCAAGTAGATATACTCATATCTTCTCAAATCATCTGTGAAGGTCAGAAAATAATGATACTTGTCGTGAGCCTTAACACTCATCAGACCGCATACATCAGTATGTATTATTTCCAATAAGTCAGTTGCTCGCTCCATTGTTCTGGAGAACGGAGTGTTAGTCATCTTGCCCATGAGGCATGGTTCGCAAGCATCAAGTGATTCCAAAATTCCATCAGCATGGAGTTTCTTCATGCGCTTTACACCAATATGACCTAAACGGCAGTGCCACAAATAAGTTGCACTATCATTATTAACTTTGCATCTTTTGGTTTCAATATTATGACTATGTGTATCACTACGATCGAGATCCAACGAACCATTTTCATTGGGTGTGTAACCATATAAGGTTTTATTCATGTAAACAGAACAACAATTTATTATTTTACTTAAATGAATAACCATATTGCAATAAACATGATCAGATCATATTCATGCTCAACACAAACACCAAATAACACTTATTTAGGTTCAACACTAATCCTGAAAGTATAGGGAGTGTGCGATGATGATCATATCAATCTTGGAACCACTTCCAACACACATCATCACTTCACCCTTAACTAGTCTTTGTTCATTCTGCAACTCCTTTTTCGAGTTACTACTCTTAGCAACTGAACCAGTATCAAATACCGAGGGGTTGCTACGAACACTAGTAAAATACACATCAATAATCTGTATATCAAATATACCTTTGTTCACTTTGCCATCCTTCTTATCCGCTAAATACTTGGGGCAGTTCCGCTTTTAGTGACCAGTCCCTTTGCAGTAGAAGCACTTAGTCTCAGGCTTAGGTCCAGACTTGGGTTTCTTCACTTGAGCAGCAACTTGCTTGCCGTTCTTCTTGAAGTTCCCTTTCTATCCCTTTGCCCCTTTTGAAACTAGTGGTCTTGTTAATCATCAACACTTGATGCTCCTTCTTGATTTCTACCTTCATCGATTTCATCATCATGAAAAGCCCGAGAATCATTTTCTTCATCCCTTGCATACTATAGTTCATCACGAAGTTCTACTAACTTGGTGATGGTGACTAGAGAATTCTGTCAATCACTATTTTATCTGGAAGATTAACTCCCACTTGATTCAAGCGATTGTAGTACCCAGACAATCTGAACACATGCTCACTGCTTGAGCTATTCTCCTCCATCTTTTAGCTATAGAACTTGTTGGAGACTTCATATCTCTCAACTCAGGTATTTGCTTGAAATATTAACTTCAAATCTTGGAACATCCATATGATTCATGACGTTCAAAACGTCCTTGAAGTCCCGATTCTAAGCTGTTAATCATGGTGCACTAAACTATCAAGTAGTCATCATATTGAGCTAGCCAAACGTTCATGACGTCTGCATCTGCTCCTGCAATAGGTCTGTCACCTAGCGGTGCATCAAGGACATAATTGTTCTGTGCAGCAATGAGGATAAACCTCAGATCACGGATCCAATCCGCATAATTTCTACTAACATCTTTCAACTTAGTTTTCTCTAGGAACATATCAAAAATAAAACAGGGGAGCTAAACGCGAGCTATTGATCTACAACATAGATATGCTAATACTACCAGGACTAAGTTCATGATAAATTTAAGTTCAATTAATCATATTACTTAAGAACTCCCACTTAGATAGACATCCCTCTAATCCTCTAAGTGATCACGTGATCCAAATCAACTATACCATAACCAATCATCACGTGAAATGGAGTAGCTTTCAATGGTGAACATCACTTATGTTGATCATATCTATTATATGATTCACGCTTGACCTTTCGGTCTCAGTGTTTCGAGGCCATATCTGCATATGCTAGGCTCATCAAGTTTAGCCTGAGTATTCTACGTGTGCAAAACTGGCTTGCACCCATTGTAGATGGACGTAGAGCTTATCACACCCGATCATCACGTGGTGTCTGAGCACGACGAACTTTGGCAACGGTGCATACTCAGGGAGAACACTTTTTATCTTGAAATTTAGTGAGAGATCATCTTATAAAGCTACCGTCGAACTAAGCAAAATAAGATGCATAAAAGATAAACATCACATGCAATCAAAATATGTGACATGATATGGCCATCATCATCTTGTGCCTTTGATCTCCATCTCCAAAGCATTGTCATGATTTCCATCGTCACCGGCATGACACCATGATCTCCATCATCTTGATCTATATCAATGTGTCGTCACATGGTTGTCTCGCCAACTATTGCTCTTGCAACTATTGCTATCGCATAGCGATAAAGTAAAGCAATAATTTGGCACTTGCATCTTATGCAATAAAGAAACAACCATAAGGCTTCTGCCAGTTGTCGATAACTTCAACAAAACATGATCATCTTATACAACAACTTACATCTCATCACGTCTTGACCATATCACATCACAACATGCCCTGCGAAAACAAGTTAGACGTCCTCTAATTTGTTGTTGCAAGTTTTACGTGACTGCTACGGGCTTAGCAAGAACAGTTCTTACCTATGCATCAAAACCACAACGATAGTTTGTCAAGTTGGTGTTGTTTTAACCTTCGCAAGGACCGGGCGTAGCCACACTCGGTTCAACTAAAGTTGGAGAAACTGACACCCGCTAGTCACCTGTGTGCATAGCACGGCGGTAAAACTAGTCTCACGTAAGCGTACGCGTAATGTCGGTCCGGGCCGCTTCATCCAACAATACCGTTGAACCAAAGTGTGACATGCTGGTAACCAGTATGACTTATATCGCCCACAACTCACTTGTGTTCTACTCATGCATATTACATCAACGCATAAAACCTAGGCTCGGATGCCGCTGTTGGGGAACGTAGTAATTTCAAAAAAAAATCCTACGCACACGCAAGATCATGGTGATGCATAGCAACGAGAGGGGAGAGTGTTGTCCACGTACCCTCGTAGACCGAAAGCGGAAGCGTTAGCACAACGCGGTTGATGTAGTCGTACGTCTTCACGATCCGACCGATCAACTACCGAACGCACGGCAGCTCCGAGTTCTGCACACGTTCAACTCGATGACATCCCTCGAACTCCGATCCAGCCGATTGTTGAGGGAGAGTTTCGTCAGCACGACGGCGTGGTGACGATGATGATGTTCTACTGATGCAGGGCTTCGCCTAAGCACCGCTATGATATGACCGAGGTGGATTATGGTGGAGGGGGGCACCGCACACGGCTAAGAGATCAAGAGATCAATTGTTGTCTTTGGGGTGCCCCCTGCCCCCGTATATAAAGGAGTGGAGGAGGGGGAGGGCCGGCCCTCTCTATGGCGCGCCCTAGGGGAGTCCTACTCCCACCTGTTGGAAATATGCCCTAGAGGCAATAATAAAATGGTTATTGTTATATTTATTTGTTCATGATAATTGTCTATTGTTCATACTATAATTGTGTTATCCGGGAAATCATAATACATGTGTGAATACATAGACCACAACACGTCCCTAGTGAGCCTCTAGTTGACTACCTCGTTGATCAAAAGATAGTCATGGTTTCCTGACTATGGACATTAGATGTCATTGATAACGGGATCACATAATTAGGAGAATGATGTGATGGACAAGACCCAATCCTAAGCTTAGCTCAAAGATCGTGTAGTTCGTTTGCTGTAGCTTTTCTGAATGTCAAGTATCATTTCCTTAGACCATGAGATTGTGCAACTCCCGGATACCGTAGGAGTACCTTGGGTGTGCCAAACGTCACAATGTAACTGGGTGATTATAAAGGTACATTACAGGTATCTCCGAATGTGTCTGTTGGGTTGGCACGAATCGAGACTGGAATTTGTCACTCCGTATGACGGAGAGGTATCTCTGGGCCCACTCGGTAATGCATCATCATAATGAGCTCAATGTGATCAAGTGGTTGATCGCGGGATCATGCATTACGGTACGAGTAAAGTGACTTGCCGGTAACGAGATTGAACAAGGTATTGGGATACCGACGATCGAGTCTCGGGCAAGTAACGTACCGATTGACAAAGGGAATTGAATACGGGATTGATTAAGTCCTCGACATCGTGGTTCATCCGATGAGATCATCGAGGAGCATGTGGGAGCCAACATGGGTATCCAGATCCCGCTGTTGGTTATTGACCGGAGAGGCGTCTCGGTCATGTCTGCGTGTCTCCCGAACCCGTAGGGTCTACACACTTAAGGTTGGGTGACGCTAGGGTTGTAGAGATATTAGTATGCAGTAACCCGAAAGTTGTTAGGAGTCCTGGATGAGATCCCGGACGTCACGAGGAGTTCCGGAATGGCCCGGAGGTAAAGATTTATATATAGGAAGTCTAGTTTTGGCCAGCGGGAAGGTTTCGGGGGTTACCGGTATTGTACCGGGACCACCGGAAGGGTCCCGGGGGTCCACCGGATGGGGCCACCTATCCTGGAGGGCCCCATAGGCTGAAGTGGCGTGGGAACCAGCCCCTGATGGGCTGGTGTGCCCCACCCAAGGGCCCAAGGCGCCTAGGGTTGGAAACCCTAGGGGGCCGTTGCCCCCCGAGGGGGCATGTGCCCCCCTGGTTGGAAACCCTAAGGGGGCCGTTGCCCCCAGGGGCCACCCCCCCTTTTAGATGGGATCTCCAAGGGGGCATGCGCCCCCTAGCCCCTATATATAGTGGAAGGGAGGGAGGGCAGCCGCACCTTGCTCTTGGCGCCTCCCTCTCCCTCCGTAACACCTCTCCTCCCCGCTTGTGCTTGGCGAAGCCCTGCCGGGATCCTGCTGCATCCACCACCACGCCGTCGTGCTGCTGGATCTTCATCAACCTCTCCTTCCCCCTTGCTGGATCAAGAAGGACGTCTTCCCAACCGTACGTGTTTTGAACGCGGAGGTGCTGTCCATTCGGCACTTGGTCATCGGTGATTTGGATCACGGCGAGTACGACTCCATCATCCCCGTTCACTTGAACGCTTCCGCTCGCGATCTACAAGGGTATGTAGATGCACTCCTATTCCCCTCGTTGCTAGAATACTCCATAGATTGATCTTGGTGATGCGTAGAATTTTTTTTAATTTCTGCTACGATCCCCAACAGTGGCATCATGAGCTAGGTCTATGCGTAGTTACTATGCACGAGTAGAACACAAAGTAGTTGTGGGCATCGATATTTTCAATTTGCTTGCCGTTACTAGTTTTATATTCATTCGGCGGCATCGTGGGATGAAGCGTCCCGGACCAACCTTACACGTACGCTTACGTGAGACCGGTTCCACCGACTGACATGCACTAGTTGCATAAGGTGGTTGGCGGGTGTCTGTCTCTCCCACTTTAGTCGGATCAGATTCGATGAACATGGTCCTTATGAAGGGTAAATAGAAATTTGCAATTCACGTTGTGGTTTTGGCGTAGGTAAGAAACGTTCTTGCTAGAAACCTATAGCAGCCACGTAAAAACTTGCAACAACAATTAGAGGACGTCTAACTTGTTTTTGCAGCAAGTGTTTTGTGATGTGATATGGCCAGAGGTTGCGATGAATGATGAATGATATATGTGATGTATGAGATTGATCATGTTCTTGTAATAGGAATCACGACTTGCATGTCGATGAGTATGACAACCGGCAGGAGCCATAGGAGTTGTCTTTATTTATTTATGACCTGCATGTCAACATAAACGTCATGTAATTACTTTACTTTATTGCTAAAGCGTTAGCCATAGTAGTAGAAGTAATAGATGACGAGACAACTTCAAGAAGACACGATGATGGAGATCATGATGATGGAGATCATGGTGTCATGCTGGTGACAACGATGATCATGGAGCCCCGAAGATGGAGATCAAAGGAGCAAATGATATTGGCCATATCATGTCACTATTTGATTGCATATGATGTTTATCATGTTTTACATCTTATTTGCTTAGAACGACGGTAGCTTAAATAAGATTATCCCTCATAATAATTTCAAGAAAGTGTTCCCCCTAACTGTGCACCGTTGCGAAGGTTCGTTGTTTCGAAGCACCACATGATGATCGGGTGTGATAGATTCTAACGTTCGAATACAACTGGTGTAAGACAGATTTACACACGCAATACACTTAGGTTGACTTGACGAGCCTAGCATGTACAGACATGGCCTCGGAACACAGAAGACCGAAAGGTCGAGCATGAGTCGTATAGAAGATATGATCAACATGAAGATGTTCACCGATGTTGACTAGTCCGTCTCACATGATGATCGGACACGGCCTAGTTAACTCGGATCATGTTATACTTAGATGACTGGAGGGATGTCTATCTGAGTGGGAGTTCATTTAATAATTTGATTAGATGAACTTAATTATCATGAACTTAGTCTAAAATCTTTACAATATGTCTTGTAGATCAAATGGCCCACGTTGTCCTCAACTTCAACGCGTTCCTAGAGAAAACCAAGATGAAAGACGATGGCAGCAACTATACGGACTGGGATCCGGAACCTGAGGATCATCCTCATAGCTGCCAAGAAAGATTATGTCCTAGAAGCACCGCTAGGTGATGCACCCGTCCCACAAAACCAAGACGTTATGAATGCTTGGCAGACACGTGCTGATGATTACTCCCTCGTTCAGTGCGGCATGCTTTACAGCTTAGAACCGGGGCTCCAAAAGCGTTTTGAGAGACACGGAGCATATGAAATGTTCGAAGAGCTGAAAATGGTTTTTCAAGCTCATGTACGGGTCAAGAGATATGAAGTCTCCGACAAGTTCTTCAGCTGTAAGATGGAGGAAAATAGTTCTGTCAGCGAGCACATACTCAAAATGTCTGGGTTGCATAACCGCTTTACTCAGCTGGGAGTTAATCTCCCGGATGACGCGGTCATTGACAGAATCCTTCAGTCGCTTCCACCGAGCTACAAGAGCTTTGTGATGAACTTCAATATGCAGGGGATGGAAAAGACCATTCCTGAAGTATTTGCAATGCTGAAATCCGCAGAGGTAGAAGTCAAAAAGGAACATCAAGTGTTGATGGTGAATAAAACCACTAAGTTCAAGAAAGGCAAGGGTAAGAATAACTTCAAGAAGGACGGCAAGGGAGTTGCCGCACCCGGTAAGCAAGCTGCCGGGAAGAAGCCAAAGAATGGACCCAAGCCCGAGACTAAGTGTTTTTATTGCAAGGGAAGTGGTCACTGGAAGTGGAACTGCCCCAAATACTTAGCGGACAAGAAGGCCGGCATCATGAAAGGTATATGTGATATACATGTAATTGATGTGTACCTTACCAGTACTCGTAGTAGCTCCTGGGTATTTGATACTGGTGCGGTTGCTCACATTTGTAACTCAAAGCAGGAGCTGCGGAATAAGCGGAGACTGGCGAAGGACGAGGTGACGATGCGCGTCGGGAATGGTTCCAAGGTCGATGTGATCACCATCGGCATGCTACCTCTACATTTACCTACGGGATTAGTTTTAAACCTCAATAATTGTTATTTAGTGCCAGCTTTGAGCATGAACATTGTATCAGGATCTTGTTTAATTCGAGATGGCTACTCATTTAAATCCGAGAATAATGGTTGTTCTATTTATATGAGAGATATGTTTTATGGTCATGCTCCGATGGTGAATGGTTTATTCTTAATGAATCTCGAGCGTAATGCTACACATATTCATAGTGTGAATACCAAAAGATGTAAGGTTGATAATGATAGTCCCACATACTTGTGGCACTACCGCCTTGGTCACATAGGTGTCAAACGCATGAAGAAGCTCCATGCAGATGGACTTTTAGAGTCTCTTGATTACGAATCATTTGACACGTGCGAACCATGCCTCATGGGTAAAATGACCAAGACTCCGTTCTCAGGAACAATGGAGCGAGCAACCAACTTATTGGAAATCATACATACTGATGTGTGCGGTCCAATGAGTGTTGAGGCTCGCGGTGGCTATCGTTATGTTGTCACCCTCACTGATGACTTGAGTAGATATGGGTATGTCTACTTAATGAAACACAATTCTGAGACCTTTGAAAAGTTCAAGGAATTTCATAATGAGGTTGAGAATCAACGTGACAGGAAAATCAAGTTCTTGCGATCAGATCATGGGGGAGAATACTTGAGTCACGAATTTGGCACACACTTAAGAAAATGTGGAATAGTTTCACAACTAACGCCGCCTGGAACACCTCAGCGTAATGGTGTGTCCGAACGTCGTAATCGCACTCTATTAGATATGGTGCGATCTATGATGTCTCTTACCGATTTACCGCTATCATTTTGGGGCTATGCTTTAGAGACTGCCGCATTCACTTTAAATAGGGCTCCGTCGAAATCCGTTGAGACGACACCGTATGAATTATGGTTTGGGAAGAAACCTAAGCTATCGTTTCTAAAAGTTTGGGGATGCGATGCTTATGTCAAGAAACTTCAACCTGAAAAGATCGAACCCAAGTCGGAAAAATGCGTCTTCATAGGATACCCTAAAGAAACTGTTGGGTATACCTTCTACCTCAAATACGAAGGCAAGATCTTTGTTGTCAAGAATGGGTCCTTTCTAGAGAAAGAGTTTCTCTCGAAAGAAATAAGTGGGAGGAAGGTAGAACTTGATGAAGTATTACCTCTTGAACCGGTAGGTAAGTGGCGCAGCTCAGGAAAATGTTCTTGTGGTTCCTGCACCGATTAGAGAGGAAGTTAATGATGATGATCAAGATACTTCGGATCAAGCTCCTACTGAACTTCGTAGGTCCACAAGGACACGTTCCGCACCAAAGTGGTACGGCAACCCTGTCTTGGAAATCATGTTGTTGGACAACGGTGAACCTTCGAACTATGAAGAAGCGATGGCGGGCCCAGATTCCGACAAATGGCTAGAAGCCATGAAATCTGAGATAGAATCCATGTATGAAAACAAAGTACGAACTTTGACTGACTTGCTCGAAGATCGGCGAGCCATAGAAAATAAATGGATCTTTAAGAAGAAGACAGACGCGGATGGTAATGTGACCATCTATAAGGCTCGACTTGTCGCTAAGGGTTATCGACAAGTTCAAGGGGTTGACTACGATGAGACTTTCTCACCCGTAGCGAAGCTGAAGTCCGTCCAAATCATGTTAGCAATTGCCGCATTCTATGATTATGAAATATGGCAAATGGACGTCAAAACGGCATTCCTTAACGGCTTTCTTAAGGAAAAATTGTATATGATGCAGCCGGAAGGTTTTGTCCATCCTAAGAAGCCTGTGTTTACAAGAAAGTGAGTGGGAGCTCTGTAGCATTTCTCATATTATATGTGGATGACATACTATTGATGTGAAATGATATAGAATTCCTGGAAAGCATAAAGGCCTATTTGAACAAGTGTTTTTCAATGAAGGACCTTGGAGAAGCTGCTTATATATTAGGCATCAAGATCTATAGAGATAGATCGAGACGCCTCATCGGTCTTTCACAAAGTACGTACCTTGACAAGATATTGAAGAAGTTCAATATGGATCAGTCCAAGAAGGGGTTCTTGCCTGTATTGCAAGGTGTGCGATTGAGCACGGCTGACTGCCCGACCACGGCTGAAGATATAGAAGAGATGAGTGTCATCCCCTATGCCTCAGCCATAGGGTCTATTATGTATGCCATGTTGTGTACCAGACCTGATGTAAACCTTGCCGTAAGTTTGGTAGGTAGGTACCAAAGTAATCCCGGCAAGGAACACTGGACAGTGGTCAAAAACATCCTGAAGTACCTGAAAAGGACCAAGGATATGTTTCTCGTTTATGGAGGTGGCGAAGAGCTCGTCGTAAAGGGTTACGTCGACGCTAGCTTCGACACAGATCTGGATGACTCTAAGTCACAAACCGGATACGTGTAAATTTTGAATGGTGGGACAGTAAGCTGGTGCAGTTGCAAGCAAAGCGTCGTGGCGGGATCTACATGTGAAGCAGAAAACATGGCAGCCTCGGAGGCAGCACAAGAAGCAATCTGGGTGAAGGAGTTCATCACCGACCTAGGAGTCATACCCAATGCGTCGGGGCCGATGACTCTCTTCTGTGACAAAACTGGAGCTATTGCCCATGCCAAGGAGCCCAGGTTTCACAGGAAGACCAGGCATATCAAGCGTCGCTTCAACTCCATTCGTGAAAGTGTTCAAAATGGAGACATAGAAATTTGTAAAGTAAATACAGACCTGAATGTAGCAGATCTGTCGGGTGGTAGGTGCGACATATGCCAACGGGTGGCTTATCATTGTGGGAGCCAGTAAGACGTCGCCGGTGCCTGGAAACGGGATGAGGCGAAGACATGCACGCCGGCGGATCTTACCCAGCTTCGGGGCTCTCCGTGGAGATAACACCCCTACTGCTGCTCTGCGGGGTCTCCGCATGATCACTAGATGGACAAGTAGCTACACAACGCTCCTTGAGCTGTTCGGTGGGAGGAGGAAGAAGGGCACGGCTAGCTTGCTCCTTCTCCTTCTATGGTGTCTAAGACTAGCTGGGGGTCGAACCCTTTGCATGGGTGCCCCGGGGGGTTTATATAGGCCTACCCCCTGGGGGTACAATGGTAATCCGACTGGGCGCGGGGCCCAGCCGTCTGTGACTGCGCTCGCCGGCTTCTGCGCCGGCTGCTGGGGCCCGCCGACTGGTGGGTCCCGCCGGCTGCCGGCCCCTTGGTCGACAGGCAGGCCCCACTGTCCAGGGCCTGGTCTGCGGCTGGTTACTGTTGCTCTATCTTGGTGACGTGGGCTTCGTCGTGGTAGGCGCGGCTACAGTGCCGCCGCCCGTCGGGCGACCGTTGTAGCCTCACCGCGTCTTGTCTCCTTAATGGGGCGTCTCCTACGAGGGAGGTGGCAAGCCGGCTGCGGGGAGCCGGCTCTGTCTTGGGCCGACTAGGGGGAGGCATGGCCGCCTTCGGTTGTCTCTCTGCCCGAAGGGGCCCACCGTCTGTGGGCCGCGCTGGCGGCCCATCGTGGGTGACACCAGGGTCAGCATGGCAACAGTGCCGCGCCGGACGGGTCATGCCTACTCCGTACGGCGCACTGTGCCAGGCGTGCTCCGGGATTCGGGGGTGGCAGGCTCCACTATAGCCACGCCCCGTCGCATCGCCGCTAGGTGGATGCAAACTTTGAGGGTACGGTCTCGACCGCTTTATGGGAGCCGGCTTCTTGGAGTCGGCCTCCTCACGGCCGGCTTCCCGAAGTCGGCCCTCCCATGGCTTTCTTCATTAGGGCTAAAGTCGGACCGCCTTCCGAAAGCCGGCCTGGATGACAGCCAGCAAGGGGAAGGCGGCCCCATGTCTTGGGTTCTTGAGAGCCGGACGGGCTCGTAATTTTTTCAGCAGGGCCAGGGGAAGCCGGCTAGGCTACCCATGGCTATTTACTCCGACAGTAGTCCCCGAAGCTGAGCGAGCTTCGAGGCTGATAAGGGGACGAGAAGCTTGGTCAGCTTCCTATCCTGCAGGGCCGGCTTTGCTTGTGCGCGCCGACTTTAGAGAGCTCTAGTTCTCGTAGGCAGGAACGCGGGCCACGTGGCGAGGGAATCCTGCCAACGCACACGCGCGACGGGACGTCGCCGCAGGCCCGGGCCCGCCACTCGCAGGCCTCGGTCCGAGCGCGGATCTTCCGTGGCCCACATGGACCACTCGCCTTCCCGCGGCGGTTTTATTTCGCCGTTAAGGCGCAATAAGCGCGGGATGTGGGGGAGTGGGCACGATCGATCCCCACGTTTCCCCATGCCGCGCCTCCTCAGCTACACCACGCGAGCTTATAAGTAGGGGGAGGAGGGGGAGCGACAGAGGTTCGCACGCTCTCTCTCGCTCCGCCCCTTCTCGTCCTCGTTTCTTCCTCTCGTTGCCGCCGCAGCCTCCCGTCTCAGCGCCGCCGCGCCTCCGCATCGTCTTGCTCCCATGGCGCTGTCGAGCTTGTGGGACGGCTCCAACGTCCATGAGGACCACGTTGAGTTCCTCCGGCAGACTCGGCGCAGCCCAATGCCAACCTCGTGCGGGTCCGCCTGGCGCCGGAGACGGAGATTTCGCCGGCACCGGAGGAGGGCGAGCGGGTCGTCTTCCGCTCGCACTTCCTGCGCGGCTTCGGCCTTCCGGCGAGTGGATTTCTGCGCTCCTTCCTCGAGTTCTACAACCTTCAGCCGCATCACCTCACGCCCAATGCGGTGATGCTACTGTCGGCCTTCGTCTCCCTCTGCGAAGGTTTCTTGGGGCTGCTCCCCACGCTGGAGCTCTAGGGGGAGTTCTTCCAAAGCAAACTTGGCACCGTCATCGCAGGCATGCCCGCCCCCTGCGGGACCTTCATCGCCATGAGGAGGGCGGGCGAGAACAACCCGTTCCCGCCCATCCCCCTGATCCAGTCGGTGAAGATCTGGTAGAAGTCATACTTCTACATGAAGAACGTCGCCGAGCAAGGAGACCACGTCAACCTGCCGGCTTACGTAGCCGGCCCGCCGGCTGGGAGGCAGCCCTCATGGAGTTTCCGGTCCCGGTCACTGTCTCAGGCCGGGAACGCCGCCGTCTCCCGGCATCGGGTGATGATCCAGTCAGAAAACCTGAGCGGGGCCGACTTGGTGGCCGCCTTCGTGGAGCGCCGGATATCTCCTCTCCAAAGCCAGCCCCACATGATGTGCCAGATGAGCGGCCGCTTCGACCCAAGCCGGCTGAGCACCAGGGAGATGCCTCATGCGGAGGTATCGTATATGGTAAATTACATCTCCAATTGCAAGCTCGCCGAAGACTGGCGATATGGCAAGGCGCCGTTTCTCGCACCAACCCTCTGCCCGTGGTAAGCCTTCCTCTCTTTCTTATTTATGTTGGTAGCCGGCTTTATGATGGCCGGCTTCTGATCAGTCGGTTCTTCTTAGCGGAACCCCCTTCTCCCGCCGACGACCGGAGCAGCGGGGATAGAACGCCAGTATGCCCCCGACCGCACGGCGGACGATGTCGACGACCCGGATTTGGGGGCGGCCGCCATGGAAGACGCCGTCATGGGGGATGACGCCGAGCCCGGGGGCTCAAGGCTTACCGCCAGCTTCGAGGACTGGCCGGATGATGCTGAAGCCGAAGTCGCCCCGCGTCGCCAGCCGGCGGCCGACCATCAGGGCGCGGGCTCGTACATCGCGCCGGCTGCCGGCGGCGGCGCACAGAAGCGCCGGGCCGCTTCAGGCCTCTTCGGCAGTCGGCCGAAGAAGTCCAAAGCCTCCACCGCGGCGACCAAGCGAGATGAGGCGACTGCGAAAGCGGCCCGCTTCCGCAAGGCGGTGAAGCAGCCTCAGGCGGTCTCAGCGTAAGTCGTCAATTGCCCTGTCGCATGCTTTTCATCATTCTCTCTTGTTCGAAAATTCTTCTTGACCCTATCCCGCTTGCTGGACAGGGCGCCGCTTTCCCTTGAGCGGGGTCCGGGCGGCTCCGTAGTGGGGTCGGCTGGAGGGTCTTCGAGCTCCCGCCGCGTGGACCCCCGCGCCGACCTCAGGGAGGCCACGGAGCGGAACGCCCGTGAGGCGCGGGAGGAGCTCGAGGCCGCGGAAAGAGCGGCCGCCCAGGCGGCGAAGGAGCAGGCCGACGCAGCAGCCAAGGCCCAGGCGGAGGTGGCGACCGCGGAGACGAAGGCGGAGGGCTCGCGTAACCAGCCTCCGCTGCTCGCCATTCCCCTCCGAGCCGTGGCCCCTGACACCCCATTGCCCTTGGCGGAGGAAATTGTCCAAGACCCGCCGCCGATGGAGAGGGGGGAGGACCCCGTGGCCTTCGCGAGGAGAGCGCCGCCAGCAGCGCCAACCGGAGCGGGCCAAGGCGGCCAATCGTCAGCGGCGCCAGAGGAGCCGGCCGGGGGCGAGCCGGAGGACAGAGCCGGCCTCGAGGTGCAGCCGGTGACGCGCCGGCGCGCAGGGGGGGGGGGGCGCCGCTCCGCCGGAGTCGCGCCGAGTCGTGGGCGCCGGTCAGTCGGCGGAGGCTCTGGAGACGGCCAGCACTGCCACGTCCGAGTGGACTCCCAGCGGGGGGACTGGCGAGCTGAATGTGGCGGCTCAAGAGGTCCGGAGCCGGCTTCGAGCTCAGTTCGCCCTTCTGCAGCAGTACACTCAGGAGTTCCTGTCGACGCGGACCGCCATCCGGGTGAGTCTTCCATTCTTGGCCGCTTTGATCTCTTGATTTCTTCCGTGGGGGCGCGTTAGCGTACCCACTGGGTGTAGTCCCCGAGATTCGTGCCGACTGCTGTGCAGTCGGGTCGGATCTTTCTTGATGGCTACCTTATTTTTGCTTGTTGTCTGAACTCCCAGGAATATCATAACTCCCGTGCAGCCGCCTTCAACTCCCAGGCTCGGGAGTTGGGTCGGAGGACCGACGACCTGGCCGACAGCCGAAGTAAGTACTTGATCTTGTCTGTCTCCTGTGGGGGCGCGTCAGCGCACCCACTGGGTGTAGTCCCCGAGATTCGGGCCGACTGCTGAGCAGTCGGGTCGGATCTTTCTTGATGACTTTTTCCTTATTGGTTTTTCTTTTTCTTTGTCTTCAGGGGCCAACGCCGACTTGAGGAAGGAGCTCGGCGAAGCGCAGGCCACCCTCCATACCAAGGATGCCGAGTACGCTGCCTTGGTCCAGGAGCGTGATCGCCTGGCCAAGAAGCTGGCCGACCAAGAGAAGAGCCACAAGGCGGCCCTGCAGAAAGCGCAGGATAGCGAGGCCACGCTGAAGGCAGAGTTTGAGACCGAGGCGGCGAGCTGGGTTGAGACCCGGCGAGCACTGGATGAAGGCTTCGGCCATATCGAGGACCTGATCGACGGTAAGCCGCCTTCCTCGCTCCTCTCCTGCCCCTTGCCGCCTGGGTTTTTGGCTTAACTTGTGCTGCTGCTTATTTTTTTGTGCAGACTACTTCCCCGGCTACTCCGCCTTCGCCGCCCAAAGCATCGAGGCCCATCACGAGGCGCGCCGTCAGGCGGGGGCCAACATCGCGCCGGATGCGGACCGGACGCTTGAGGAGCAGCTCTTGGCTGTCCAGGCGCGGTTGCAGCCGGCTCATCAGATGCTTCGCCGGCTCCAACGTGTCGGGGCGCAAGTGTTGGCTGCCCTCTGGCCCGGCGAGATGATCCCCCGCACCCCAAGCCGGACTGCCGACTGGCTGGAGGTCGCAGTCGGTCGCTTTGAGGCTTGGAAGGCGTCGGCGGCCCGCCTCAAAGCCGGGCGGGCGTTGGAGTTCGTTCGGGCTTGGTACCCAGGGCTGAGCCTGGACCAGCTGCGCACTTGGCGGATGGAGGCCGACGCAGAGCTGGAGGAGGTGAGGCCGGCTATCGCCCAGCGGGCTTCGACGATCGCCAAGTGCACCGACATCAGCGTTTTTGCACCCGAAATCGATGATGACGGTGTTGCCCAGCCGGAGGAGTGGTTCGGGCTGAACCCGGCGGTGGGTGAGGACTCGGCAGAGTAGATCGCCTCCAGCGACGAGGGCGAGGATGACGAAGAGGAGGACGGCGAAGACGTCGAGCCGGCTGGTGGAACAACCGACCGACCTCAGGCCGACCGTGCCTCCAGCAACGAGGCGCGTGGAAGTGCGCCCTCTGCGGGAGGCGGTGACCAAGCCGAGGTTCGCCAGCCGGCCGCTCCTTCAGCCGGCACAACCGTCTCCGCCAACCAGCCCGGCTCGTCGGTCGCTCCGCCAGCTTGACCTGTCGTCCTTATTTTTCCTGCTTGTTGTCTTTTGAACAATCTTCATTAAGTTTTTGCAGTTCCACCCACTGGGGGTGTATCCAAACTATGTTGAATGCTGGCCTCTCGGAGGTCTTTTATGTAAATATTGTTATGTGCATGTTTGGTTTCCATTCGCGTATGCTTTTTATCCTTAGGCCTTTTCCTTTGCCGCCTTCCCTCTTTGGGGAGGCAAGTACTCGAGCTTTCTTGGATTGTAGTGAAGTGAATGGAAACTGGCCGGCCGGCTACTCTGGTAGCCAGTCGGCGATGGGAGAAAAACCGGCTTTTGTTATATTAGTCCGTTAGTCCCTAGCCGTTTTTTTGTGGGCGCCCGTTCCTGCCTTTAACTCTTGCCAACGGACAGCCGGTTCTTCGAACTGCGACTTTTGGCAAGAGAAGGCTTGGGAGCCGGCACACTACTTGTCTGACTGCGGGTAGGACTTCTAATATAACTCCAGTCGGCCAGTCCCCGAGCCGACTAGTCGAACCCGGTGCCGGACGGAACAAGTAAATGAAATGACAAGGTCATAACCGTCTTGAATGGGCCCACCATGTCCAGTCCCCAAACGGCGAAGGGCCAAGTGAGGGGAATGGTCTTGAGTGCTGAAGCCGGCATGTGTTGCTTGGAGCTGAAGAGTTGGCACCCCTTGCAATATTTAACTAATTCTTTGGCGTCATCCAAAGCAGTCGGCCAGAAGAAACCATGGCGGAAAGCTTTGGCAACGAGTGATCTTGAAGCCGCATGGTGGCCGCATTCTCCTTGGTGAATGTCTCTGAGGCTTGCTTCTCTTGCTCGATGCACCATTGGAGGACTCCAGTGACACTGCGTTTGACGAGTTCTCTGTTGATGATTGTGTATGCTCCGGCTCGACGTTGGACTTGTCTTGCCTCTGTTTCGTCAGCCGGCAGATCTTGGTTTACTAGGAAGTTGAGGATGGACTGAGCCCATGACGGAGCCGCGACTTCTCCTACTGCCAATGTGGCTACTGCCACCAGGGTGGGCGGGCTGGGTGGTGAAATGCTGGAGTCGGCCACCGGCTATTGTGCTGGTGCAGTCCCTGGGCCGGCTACCGTAGTCCCCGAGCCGGGTCTGGCAGTCCCCGAGCCGGTTGTCGAAGTCCCCGGGCCGGCTACGGAAGTCTCGGGGTCGCCTGCTTGGTTCTTCGAGCCAGACCCGGCCGTGTCGGGGTCAGGCGGCACAAAGATGGAGTCGGACTCTGGAGACGGCTTGATAGATGGCTTGACGAGGCGTTGTAGAGCGACGCCGGTTGGTATTGCTTGCCGAGTAGAGCCTATTCGAGCCAGGGCATCGGCTGGCTCGTTGTCAGCTCGCGGTACGTGGAGGAACTCGCATCCTTCAAAGTATCCACTGAGTTGTTGGACCAGGAAGCGGTAGCTCGCCATATTTGCGTCCTTGGCGTCCCAGTCGCCGGATGATTGCTGGCCCACCAGGTCCGAGTCGCCATAACATAGGATCCGGCGAATGCCGAGTTCTTTGGCAAGCCGGAGCCCGTGTATGAGCGCCTCGTACTCGGCCACGTTGTTGGAGGCGGCAATGTGGATCTGTAGCATGTATCTGAGCTTGTCGCCTTTGGGAGAGGTAAGGACGACGCCGGCTCCCAAGCCGGTGCGCATCTTGGACCCGTCAAAGTGCATGCGCCAATGGGTGGAGTCGGGAGCCGGCGGCAGGTATTGGGTCTCAGCCCAGTCGACGAGGAAGTCGGCCAGTGCTTGGGACTTGATGGCGGTGCGGGGCTGGTAGAAGATCGTGTAAGGGGCCAGCTCGATGGCCCATTCCGCCACCCGGCCGGATGCGTCCCGGCTGCCTATGATCTCGGCCAGCGGGGCGGTGCATACGACCATGACGGGATGCTCTTGAAAGTAGGGCTTCAGCTTCTTGGCGGTGAAGTACACGCCGTAACACATCTCCTGGTAGTGCGGGTAGTTTTGTTTTGAGGCGGACAGCACCTCGCTCAAATAATACACCAGCCTCTGGACCGGCTGGGCTCGGCCTTCTTCTGGGCGTTGGACTACGATGACGGTGCTAGCCACCCGGCTGGTTGCGGCAATGTAAAGGAGCATGGGCTCTTTCTCAGTCGGCGCCGCCAGGACGGGCGGCGTGGCCAGCATCTTCTTCAGCTCGCGAAAAGCTTGGTCGGCCTGGTCATTCCACTCGAAGTGAGTGCTCTTCTTCATGAGGCGGTAGAGGGGGAGAGCTTTCTCTCCGAGCCGGCTGATGAAGCAGTTCAAGGAGGCCAAGCATCCGGTGAACTTTTGGATGTCTCGAAGCTTGGTGGGGATCGCCATTCTCTCGATGGCCTTGATCTTCACCGGGTTGCATTCGATGCCGCGTTCGGAGACCAGGAAGCCTAGGAGCTGGCCGGCTGGCACTCCGAACACGCATTTCTCGGGGTTGAGCTTGATTTGGAACCGGCGTAGGTTCTCAAACGTTTCCTTGAGGTCTCCCAGCAAGGTGCCACGCTTCTCCGTCTTCACCACAATGTCGTCCACATAGACGTGAGCGTTTCTGCCGACTTGCTTGAGGAGGCACTTCTGCATGCAACGTTGAAAAGTGGCACCAGCATTTCTTAAGACGAATGTCATAGTCAGGTAGCAGAAGGCTCCAAATGGCGTGATGAAGGCGGTCTTCAAGCGGTCGTCCGGATCTAGATTTATCTGGTGATATCCTGAGTAAGCATCCAAGAAACTCAACAGCTCGCATCCGGCTATGGAGTCTATCACTTGGTCAATCCTTGGCGGGGCAAAGGGATCTTTGGGGCAGGCCTTGTTGAGGCTTGTGTAGTCTATACACATGCGCCACTTGTTGTTCTTCTTTAGCACGAGGACCGGGTTGGCGAGCCACTCTGGAAAGAAAACTTCCATAATGAAGCCGGCTGCCAAAAGCCGGGCTATATCCTCCCCTACAATCCTGCGTTTCTCCTCCGACAGTCGGCGAAGGGGTTGTTTGACTGGCTTTGCGTCTTCTCGGACGTGTAGTTTGTGCTTGGCGAATTTCCTCGGAACACCCGGCATGTCCTTGGGGGACCATGCAAAGATGTCCCGATTCTCACGGAGGAAATCGGCGAGCTCGCCTTCCTATTTGCTGTTCAGGTTCGCCCCGATGACGGCAAACCTCTCTGGGTGCTCGGGGTCAAGAGGTATTTTCTTCGTCTCCTTGACCGGCTGGAAAGATCCTTGAGCATCATGCTCCTTGGGGTCGGGGGACACGGCCGACTACTTGCCGGCTATGGCCACGACTCGGTCCAACATCTTCTTTTCTTCGGCGATCACAAGGGACTCGGCCAGCCGGCTGCTGGCTGCTGCGCACTCAGAGGACTTCTTGTAATCGCCGGCTACGGTGATGACGCCTTTGGTGCTTGGTATCTTCATCTTGAGGTATGCATAGTGGGGAACTGCCATGAATTTGGCTAAGGCAGGTCGGCCAAGCAATGCATGGTAAGGGCTCTCCAGGTCCACCACTTCAAACCAGATCGCTTCCCGGCGGAAATGCTCCTTGTCCCCAAAAAGTACATCAATCTTGATCTGGCCAATGGGGGCGCAGGACAGGCCGGGTATGATGCCATGAAACACTGTCCGAGTAGGCATGAGCTGCTTCGTCTTGACATTTAGCTTCTCCAGGGTGTCACGGTACAGGATGTTGATGCTGCTCCCGCCATCTATCAGCACGCGGGAGAAGCGGGCGGCGCGTCTGTCCGTTGCAAGGGTGGCTTCCAGGACCAACGCATAAGAACCGGGAGACGGCATCACCTCTAGATGGTCGGCCCGGCTCCAGCTGATGGGCTTTTCTGACCAATGCATGTGTCCGGCGGGGTTGGCAGCGACCACGCTGACTTCCTGGTGCTCTCGGCGTTTGCTGCGCCGGTCTTCGGGCTGGCTTGTAAAGACGATGTAAGTTGCTTGCTCGTCGGGGAATTTGTCGTGCACAGCTCCGACTGCGGGCCGAGCGGCCGGAGGCGGCGGGGCCGGAGGCGGCGGGCCGGAAGGCGGAGGCAGCGCAAGCCCCTCGCCTTTGGAGATTCGGGTGAGCCAATGGCACTTCCAGGTTGTGTGGTTGGACAGCTTCGCGCCGCTGTGGAACTTGCTGGGAGCGTCGAGAGTTTGCTCGTAGGAGAAGGCCGGCTGCCAAGCCGGCCTGCCGCCCTTGGGCTTCTTGGGTGCGGGTCGCCCTTCAGGCGGCACGTCTTCGACTGTGGCCACCTGCCGACTGACGGGAGGCGACGCGGGGCCCTTGCGCTTGTGGTCGTTCGAGTGCGGGCGTCGGCCGGAATCCCCAGCCGGCGTCTTGGGCGCCGGGTTGAGTACTTTTCCGGACGCGTCTACCCGAAGCTCGGTCTTCATCGAGGAGTCGACGGTGGCGTACTTGTCGGCTATGTCGAGAAGCTCGTCGAGGGTAGTCGACTCGTCGCAGAGGAGCTTGTGCTTGAGGAGGGTGCCTTCTCGGCATCCGGCTGTGAAGTATTCTATGGCTTGCACCTCGTGCACCCCTTCGCAAGAGTTACGGAGCTCGGCCCAACGCGTGAGGTAGTCGCGAGTGGACTCGGCGGGGCCTTGTACGCACAAGGAGAGCTGTCTGGGCTAGGGAGCCCGCTTGTAGGTGCTGGTGAAGTTGCAGATGAAAGCTTCGGTGAAATCTAGCCAACTGTTGATGCTGCGCGGCTTGAGGCTGTTGAGCCAGGTCTGCGCCGTGCCTTGCAGCATGAGGGGCACGTACTTCACGGCAACGCGCCGGTTGCCGTTGGCTATGCTAACCGCCGTGGAGTAGTCGATCAAACAATCTTCCGGCTTCACGGAGCCGTTGTACTTGGGCGTGTCTCTTGGGAGCGAGAACCCTTTGGGGAAGGGTTCGTCACGGATGCGGGGGCCGAAGCAAGGCGGACCGACATCGTCTTCTTCTTCCAGCGCTAGGGATCGCACCAGGCGGTCGATCCGATGGCGGGCGTCGTTCTCGCCGACTCCTTCGCGGCGACCTAGTCGGCCGCTGAGAGTCGGGTGCACCACTGGCGGCGGGGTGGGGTATCTCTCTCCACGGGGGTGAGGCGGAGGCGGGTTGCCCCGCCATTCCATGGCTCGGGGATGGCCGTCTGCGTCTCGCTCGATGGAGATTCGGGTTTGCCTTCGGCTGGCAGCCGGCTCTTTATCGCGTCGCGCACGGTCTCTGCCCGCAGTCGGCGTTCGGGACGTCGCGCTGTGATCTCGGCGCGGGGGGGGGGGGGGGGGGGGGGCTTTCCGCACGGGCGTCGGCTTCATGCCGCTGCGCGGTTGCATCGATCAGCTGTTGGATGCGTCGGGCCATGTGGGGAAGCTCTTTGGCCCCCAGTCCGTCCAGCTCATCTACGACCGCCTGGGCGGCGCGCAGGTTCTCAAGCGGAGTGGCGTAGACTGGGCGGTCGACTCCCAGCGTGTCGGCGATGACGGCGCCGCGTTGCTTGACAAAGCCGGCCCGGCTTGGCCCGCCCGGGGCCGGCGTGCCGAAGGCGGCGCGGTCAGCTTCGCGCTGGTAGGCCTCAGTGAGGCGTCTCACGGAAGCCAGCCTCCGGCCCTCTGCGAGGAGGGCGAGGCGGCGCGCCTCCAGTGCTTCGTCGTCGGCATCAGCCGGGAGGGGGGTGGACAAGTCGTGGGCCGCCGCGTGCGGGGCGTTGTGGGCGCTTTCGTTAGCGGCGCCGTCGTTGCCGATGACCATCACCTCGATGGTGACGGCGTCGCAGCCACCGGCTCGAGGAAGCAGGTCGTTGTAGATCGCGACGTTGGTGGGGAAGGTGTCGAATGAGGCCGTGTCGGAGTCGACAGGCATCGGATCGGTGGAGCCAACCGACTCCAGATCCACAGCGAGCTCTCTGGAGACATGGAGCTGGTCGAGGAGGTTGGAGAGGTGGTCGGTGCCCGCATCGGAGGCGAGCTCGTCGGAGATGAGGGTCTTGTCAAGGAGATCAGCGAGGCTGCTCGCTGCGCAGGCGTTGGTGACGCCTTGCAGCGCGTCGTGGCAAGCGCCATCGGCCGTGCCGGGCTGGCTACGCTCGCGGGGGAGGAAGAGGGTTCCCGTCCAGAACAGGTCTCCGGACGACGGGGCACCTGGCCCCATGGTGGGCGCCAAATGTCGGGTGGTAGGTGCGACATATGCCAACGGGTGGCTTATCATTGTGGGAGCCAGTAAGACGTCGCCGGTGCTTGGAAACGGGATGAGGCGAAGACATGCACGCCGGCGGATCTTACCCAGCTTCGGGGCTCTCCGTGGAGATAACACCCCTACTGCTGCTCTGCGGGGTCTCCGCATGATCACTAGATGGACAAGTAGCTACACAACGCTCCTTGAGCTGTTCGGTGGGAGGAGGAAGAAGGGCACGGCTAGCTTGCTCCTTCTCCTTGTATGGTGTCTAAGACTAGCTGGGGGTCGAACCCTTTGCATGGGTGCCCCGGGGGGTTTATATAGGCCTACCCCCCGGGGGTACAATGGTAATCCGACTGGGCGCGGGGCCCAGCCGTCTGTGACTGCGCTCGCCGGCTTCTGCGCCGGCTGCTGGGGCCCGCCGACTGGTGGGTCCCGCCGGCTGCCGGCCCCTTGGTCGACAGGCAGGCCCCACTGTCCAGGGCCTGGTCTGCGGCTGGTTACTGTTGCTCTATCTTGGTGACGTGGGCTTCGTCGTGGTAGGCGCGGCTACAGTGCCGCCGCCCGTCGGGCGACCGTTGTAGCCTCACCGCGTCTTGTCTCCTCAATGGGGCGTCTCCTTCGAGGGAGGTGGCAAGCCGGCTGCGGGAGCCGGCTCTGTCTTGGGCCGACTGGGGGAGGCGTGGCCGCCTTCGGGTGTCTCTCTGCCCGAAGGGGCCCACCGTCTGTGGGCCGCGCTGGCGGCCCGTCGTGGGTGACACCAGGGTCAGCATGGCAACAGTGCCGCGCCGAACGGGTCATGCCTACTCCGTACGGCGCACTGTGCCAGGCGTGCTCCAGGATTCGGGGGTGGCAGGCTCCACTGTAGCCACGCCCCGTCGCATCGCCGCTAGGTGGATGCAAACTTTGAGGGTACGGTCTCGACCGCTTTATGGGAGCCGGCTTCTTGGAGTCGGCCTCCTCACGGCCGGCTTCTCGAAGTCGGCCCTCCCATGGCTTTCTTCATGAGGGCTAAAGTCGGACCGCCTTCCGAAAGCCAGCCTGGATGACAGCCAGCAAGGGGAAGGCGGCCCCATGTCTTGGGTTCTTGAGAGCCGTACGGGCTCGTAATTTTTTCAGAAGGGCCAGGGGAAGCCGGCTAGGCTACCCATGGCTATTTACTCCGACAATATCCGTTGACTAAACGTCTCCCTAGAGCAAAACATGAGCAACACCAGAACTGCATGGGTGTTCGATTCATCACAATGTAACTAGAATATTGACTCTAGTGCAAGTGGGAGACTGTTGGAAATATGCCCTAGAGGCAATAATAAAATGGTTATTATTATATTTCTTTGTTCATGATAATTTTCTATTGTTCATGTTATAATTGTGTTATCCGGGAAATCATAATACATGTGTGAATACATAGACCACAACACGTCCCTAGTGAGCCTCTAGTTGACTAGCTCGTTGATCAAAAGATAGTCATGGTTTCCTGACTATGGACATTAGATGTCATTGATAATGGGATCACATCATTAGGAGAATGATGTGATGGACAAGACCCAATCCTAAGCTTAGCTCAAAGATCGTGTAGTTCGTTTGCTGTAGCTTTTCTGAATGTCAAGTATCATTTCCTTAGACCATGAGATTGTGCAACTCCCGGATACCGTAGGAGTACCTTGGGTGTGCCAAACGTCACAACGTAAATGGGTGACTATAAAGGTACATTATAGGTATCTCCGAAAGTGTCTGTTGGGTTGGCACGAATCGAGACTGGGATTTGTCACTCCGTATGACGGAGAGGTATCTCTGGGCCCACTCGGTAATGCATCATCATAATGAGCTCAATGTGATCAAGTGGTTGATCGCGGGATCATGCATTACAATACGAGTAAAGTGACTTGCCGGTAACGAGATTGAACAAGGTATTGGGATACCAACGATGGAGTCTCGGGCAAGTAACGTACCGATTGACAAAGGGAATTGAATACGGATTGATTAAGTCCTCGACATCGTGGTTCATCCGATGAGATCATCGAGGAGCATGTGGGAGCCAACATGGGTATCCAGATCCCGCTATTGGTTATTGACCGGAGAGGCGTCTCGGTCATGTCTGCGTGTCTCCCGAACCCGTAGGGTCTACACACTTAAGGTTCGGTGACGCTAGGGTTGTAGAGATATTAGTATGCAGTAACCCGAAAGTTGTTCGGAGTCCCGGATGAGATCCCGGACGTCACGAGGAGTTCCGGAATGGCCCGGAGGTAAAGATTTATATATAGGAAGTCCAGTTTTGGCCAGCGGGAAGGTTTCGGAGGTTACCGGTATTGTACTGGGACCATCGGAAGGGTCCCGGGGGTCCACCGGATGGGGCCACCTATCCTGGAGGGCCCCATGGGCTGAAATGGCGTGTGAACCAGCCCCTGATGGGCTGGTGCACCCCACCCAAGGGCCCAAGGCGCCTAGGGTTGGAAACCCTAGGGGGCCGTTGCCCCCCGAGGGGGCATGCGCCCCCCTGGTTGGAAACCCTAAGGGGGCCGTTGCCCCCAGGGGCCACCCCCCCCCCCTTTTAGATGGGATCTCCAAGGGGGCATGCGCCCCCCTAGCCCCTATATATAGTGGAAGGGAGGGAGGGCAGCCGCACCTTGCTCTTGGCGCCTCCCTCTCCCTCCGTAACACCTCTCCTCCCCGCTTGTGCTTGGCGAAGCCCTGCCGGGATCCTGCTGCATCCACCACCACGCCGTCGTGCTGCTGGATCTTCATCAACCTCTCCTTCCCCCTTGCTGGATCAAGAAGGAGGAGACGTCTTCCCAACCGTACGTGTGTTTAACGCGGAGGTGCTGTCCGTTCGGCACTTGGTCATCGGTGATTTGGATCACGGCGAGTATGACTCCATCATCCCCGTTCACTTGAACGCTTCCGCTCGCGATCTACAAGGGTATGTAGATGCACTCCTATTCCCCTCATTGCTAGAATACTCCATAGATTGATCTTGGTGATGCGTAGAAATTTTTTTAATTTCTGCTACGATCCCCAACACCACCGGCAGTAGGATTCCCCTTTTCCTGGTAGAACTAGGAGCCCTTCCAAGTAGTAGGAGTAGGAGGGAAGGAAAGGGAAGGAAAGGGAAGGAAAGGGAAGGGAAAAGGAGAAGGAAGGAAGGGGGCGCCCCCCTCCCTAGTCCAATTCGGACCAGCCCATGGGGAGGGGTGCGGCCACCCTTTGAGGCCTTTCTCTCCTTTCCCGTATGGACCATTAAGGCCCAATACGAATTCCCCTAACTCCCTGTACTCCCGAAAATACCTGAATCACTCGGAACCTTTCCGATGTCCGAATATAGTCGTCCAATATATTGATCTTTACGTCTCGACCATTTCGAGACTCCTCGTCATGTCCCCGATCTCATCCGGGACTCCGAACTCCTTCGGTACATCAAAACATATAAACTCATAATATAACTGTCATCGTAGAGTTAAGCTTGTGGACCCTACGGGTTCGAGAACTATGTAGACATGACCGAAACACGTCTCCGGTCAATAACCAATAGCGGAACCTGGATGCTCATATTGGCTCCTACATATTCTATGAAGATCTTTATCGGTCAGACCGCATAACAACATACGTTGTTCCCTTTGTCATCGGTATGTTGCTTGCCCGAGATTCGATCGTCGGTATCTCAATACCTAGTTCAATCTCGTTACCGGCAAGTCTCTTTACTCGTTCTGTAATACATCATCCCGCAACTAACTCATTAGTTGCAATGCTTGCAAGGCTTATAGTGATGTGCATTACCAAGTGGGCCCAGAGTTACCTCTCCGACAATCGGAGTGACAAATCCTAATATCGAAGTACGCCAACCCAACAAGTACCTTCGGAGACACCTGTAGAGCACCTTTATAATCACCCAGTTACGTTGTGACCTTTGGTAGCACACAAAGTGTTCCTCTGGTAAACGGGAGTTGCATAATCTCATAGTCATAGGAATATGTATAAGTCATGAAGAAAGCAATAGCAACAAACTAAACGATCAAGTGCTATGCTAACGGAATGGGTCAAGTCAATCACATCATTCTCCTAATGATGTGATCCCGTTAATCAAATGACAACTCATGTCTATGGTTAGGAAACATAACCATCTTTGATCAACGAGCTAGTCAAGTAGAGGCATACTAGTGACACTCTGTTTGTCTATGTAATCACACATGCATTATGTTTCCGGTTAATACAATTCTAGCATGAATAATAAACATTTATCATGATATAAGGAAGTAAATAATAACTTTATTATTGCCTCTAGGGCATATTTCCTTCACATCCCCCATCCATAAGCACCTTGGTGAACTTATACCTCCCAACCTGAGGTGCCACCACTAAGGCCAGATGACCCGGATTATCAACCCGAGGTGGGTGATCCTCTCTACTCCATAAAATGGGCTGCTCAGACCAGCGCAGATACTGAGGCACCGCCAGTTCAACAGAGTTTACTGCCCTCTTGTGAAGCTTCTGATCGCGTTTACACAAGCTAGTGGTAAAAGCATGATACTGCCCACTATTCAGCTGCTTCGGATTGCTCTGATAACCTGACTGCTGCTGCTGCTGATTCCCCTAATGGTTATAATCTCCTTGATTGCCCTGGTTCCCTTGATGGCCGTGTCCGGTTTGATTGCCTTGGAATCCTGAACCAGAGTTGCTACCTCCATAACCTGGCCCATGAAAACCGCCTCCTGGACCGCCGGGCGGGCCATTGCCATATTGAAACATATTGGAATTCTTAAACTCCCGAATAATGAAACAATCCTTCCAAAGATGTGAAGTGGGCCTTTCTTTCGATCCGTGCTTTGGACAAGGTTGATTTAACAGGCGCTCCAGATTAGGGCCTGACCCTCAGCCCCTCTGGGGCTGTTTACCCTTGCGACGCTGACTGTTGTCCTGAGCATTAGTATTAGCCACGAAGTCCAAACTATTGTCTGCCTTGCGCTTACCGTTATTCCCATGACCTGCCGGATTGTGTTGCTGCCCCTTGGTATTGCCATTCTTTTTCCCTTTCCCCGGTTTGTCATCCTCAGACTTAGGGTCCTTGGCACTATCTGAATCGGCGTATTTCACCAAAGCTGCCATAAGGGTTGACATGTCATTGCAGTGGCGCTTGAGCCTCCCTAGCTTCAATTTTAATGGCATAAACTAGCAGTTGCCCTCCAACATTAAAACTAATGTATCTGCATTGATGCGGTCTGATGAATGCAAAATAGCTGAAACTCGCTTTACCCAATGCATCGTAGACTCCCCCTCCTCTTGAACACAGGCGGCTAGGTCCACAATTGACATAGGCTGCTTACATGTATCTTTGAAATTCTGGATAAACCGGTGCTTTAGCTCAGCCCATGACCTGACAGAGTTAGCTGGTAAGCTCTTTAACCAGGTTCAAGATGTCCCCTCCAACATCATGGTGAAGTATTTAGCACACACCTCTTCATCCATGTCTAGCATTTCCATCGCCATCTCATAACTCTCCACCCGTGACTCCGGTTGCAAATCGGCGGTGTAATTGGGCACCTTACGAGGTCCCTTAAAATCCTTGGGCAGTCTCACATTACGCAAAGCGGGGGTAAGACACGGCACCCCTAAAGAACTGAAGACCATGCCGGGCTCCACTGAGGTGGTAGGGGGAACCGGAGTAGGCTGACGAGTGGCATGCAGAGCTGCTAACTCGGCTTCTCGACGTGCACGACCATGATCCACCACATCCTGCGCATTAGCACCACCACCTGCTGGGTTGTGTCCTCGCGGCGAGTTACGGTGACATGCACTGCTTGATACAGCCGGCTCATCCTCAACGTTCCTGCTATAGCTCCGACTCGGACGGGGGGGTGGAATGAATCCTCTCGCGACTATGCGAATAAGCCTGCTACTGGTTTAAAGCTGTTTGAAGGAGCTCTCTGGCCTATCGTGTCTCGATCGCCACTGGTGACTCGCCGTCAGCTGGGAGGGCTGCCAATCATGAAGCGGCGGCCACAATGTTATCCAACGGGTTGGAGTAATGCCCCGGGGGCGTCGGAACATACTACGGCACAACATTGTTCTGACGAGGCGGGTTCATCGCGCGTGGTTGAACCGGCGCTCCTGTGCCCGGCGCCTCCGTCTGGTTTACCACTGGCTGGTTACTGGTTCCGGCTCCTGGCATGTTGAAGAGATTTCTTGGCTCATAACCTGGCAGGAGTTGCGACCGGTATCTCCTCCTCATGACCTCATCTGAGGCATTCTGGTCCAACCTAAGCCGATAGGCCTGAGCTTCCAACTCGGCCCGTTATGTAGCCATCCTGGCGTTTTCCGCTGCCAGGTCTACTTTAGCCTGAGTTATTTGATCCTTCACCTTTACAATCTCCCCGTTGTGCTGATCTCGAGCTACAGCGTACACCTCCGCAGCCATCAATGTTGCCAAGGCATCGAACAAATCAGATAAAACCTAAGCGGGAGGCGGCGTGGAGCCCCCTGCTCCTGCTGGCGTTGTTGTTGTTGAACCGGAAAACATCGCCGTGGCGGTAGAAGAATGCTGCGCTGGTTGTGTACCGGCCATGAAGGCCGCGACCCGGTTTGGCAGATCGAGGAGGTCTGGAATACTGTTGCCATCGGACCCTCCGCTAATCTGGCCATCCTGCAGTTGATACAGGGACTCGGTTTCTCCGGTTGAAGACTCGTCATCGGAACGGATGAGGGGTTCTCAATCAGATGCGGGTCCATCCTCATATTCCGCTCCATGGATGACCCCTATGAAAACATGCCTTGCTGCGGGCTGAACCGGGGCAGGGCTTGCACGCTGAGCCGTCTAGATGATGTCGGTGCAGGTGTCCAGCTCAGGGCCCGGTTCACCGATTTTGCCGATGAAGACGTGAATTCCTCCAAAGGGGACCCGGTACCCATATTCGATCGAACCAGCCTCGGGACCCCACCCTGCGTCGTCGACCTAGAGCTTGCCGCGACGACTCTTCGTCATCCGGCCCACAGCGTATCCCTTGAGGCCTTCGAAGCTGCCCTTCAAGAACTCGAAACCATCGTGCGATAGCCCCACGGTGGGCGGCAACTGTCGTGGGTTTGTCACGGCAGATGTCCTCGTGAAAGGACTTAGCCGTAGAGCCATCGCTACGGGTTAGCTTAAAGGGGTTAAACCGGACAAAGGACACGAGGGATTTTATACTAGTTCGGCCCCTTCGATGAACATAAAAGCCTACATCTAGTTGTGATTGGTACTCCCTTTATATACATAGGTTGACGCCCGCCGGTTTACAGAGTCCCGAAGCCAGATCATAAATGTGTCCGGCTCGGTCTCTATTCCTTCTAACTTACAATACAAGTTACATGAAAGAGTCAGTTTACATCTACAGGCCTTAACCCGCCTTTGGGCCTTGGGCCTTCGTAAAGCGCCACCATCCTCACGTCTCCATGGGCTTCTATATTCATGGAGTTAACCCAGCCACTCCTAGCCGGTTTACCTCCAGTAGTCATATCCCCAACAGGTACCAAAGTAATCCAGGAGTGGATCACTGGACAGCAGTCAAGAACATCCTGAAATACCTGAAAAGGACTAAGGATATGTTTCTCGTATATGGAGGTGACAAAGAGCTTGTCGTAAACGGTTATGTCGATGCAAGATTTGACACTGATCCGGATGACTCTAAGTCACAAACCGGATACGTGTTTTTATTAAATGGTGGAGCTGTTAGTTGGTGCAGTTCCAAGCAGAATGTCGTGGCGGGATCGACGTGTGAAGCAAAATACATAGCTGCTTCGGAAGCAGCAAATGAAGGAGTCTGGATGAAGGAGTTCATATCCAATCTAGGTGTCATACCTAGTGCATCGGGTCCAATGAAAATCTTTTGTGACAATACTGGAGCAATTGCCTTGGCAAAGGAATCCAGATTTCACAAAAGAACCAAGCACATCAAGAGACGCTTCAATTCCATCCGCGATCAAGTCAAGGAGGGACACATAGAGATTTGCAAGATACATACAGATCTGAATGTTGCAGACCCATTAACTACGTCTCTCTCACGAGCAAGACATGATCAACACCAAGACTCCATGGGTGTTAGAATCATTACAATGTAATCTCGACTATTGACTCTGGTGCAAGTGGGAGACTGAAGGAAATATGCCCTAGAGGCAATAATAAAGTTGTTATTTATATTTCCTTATATCATGATAAATGTTTATTATTCATGCTAGAATTTTATTAACCGAAAACTTAGTACATGTGTGAATACATAGACAAACAGAGTGTCACTAGTTTGCCTCTTCTTGATTAGCTCGTTGAATCAATGATGGTTATGTTTCCTAACCATAGACATCAGTTTTCATTTGATTAACGGGATCACATCATTAGAGAATGATGTGATTGACTTGGCCCATCTGTTAGCTTAGCACGATGATCATTTAGTTTGTTGCTATTGCTTTCTCCATAACTATACATGTTCCTATGACTATGAGATCATGCAACTCCCGAATACCGGAGGAACACTTTGTGTGCTACCAAACGTCACAACGTAACTGGGTGATTATAAATGTGCTCTACAGGTGTCTCCGATGGTGTTTGTTGAGTTGGCATGGATCAAGATTGGGATTTGTCACTTCGATTGTCGGAGAGGTATCTCTGGGCCTTCTCGGTAATGTACATCACTATAAGCCTTGCAAACAATGTAGCTAATGAGTTAGTTATGGGATGTAGCATTAAGAAACGAGTAAAGAGACTTCCCTGTAACGAGATTGAACTAGGTATTGAGATACCAACGATCGAATATCGGGCAAGTAACATACCGATGACAAAGAGAACAATGTATATCATTATGCGGTCTAACCGATAAAGATCTTCGTAGAATATGTAGGAACCAATATGAGCATCCAGGTTCCGCTATTGGTTATTCACTGGAGACATGTCTCAGTCATGTCTACATAGTTCTCGAACCCGTAGGGTCCGCACGCTTAACGTTCGGTGACGATCGGTATTACAACTTTATGTGTTTTGATGTACCGAAGGTAGTTCGGAGTCTCGGATTTGATCACGGACATGACAAGGAGTCTCGAAATGGTCGAGATGTAAAGATTGATATATTGGAAGCATATGTTTGGACATCGGAATGGTTTCGTGTGAAATCGGGAGTATACCGGAGCACCGGGAGGTTACCGGAACCCCTCGGGAGGTATGTGGGCCTTATTGGGCCTTAGTGGAAGAGAGGGAAAAGAAGCAAAGGAGGTCCCCCCCCCCTCCCAAGCCCAATCGGAATTGGGAGGGGGGCCGGCCCCCCTTTCCTTCCATCTTCCTCCTCCTTCCTTCTCTCCTAGAACCAACAAAGGGAAGGGGGAATCCTACTCCCGGTGGGAGTAGGACTCCCTTGGGGCGCGCATAGAGAGGCCGGCCCCTCCCCCTCCTCCACTCCTTTATATACGGGGGAGGGGGAACCCCATAGACACACAAGTTGATCATTGATCTTTAGTAGTGTGTGGTGCCCCCCTCCACCACAATCCACTTCGGTAATATCGTAGCGGTGCTTAGGCGAAGCCCTGTTCCGGTAGCAACATCATCACCGTCATCACGTCGTCATGCTGACGAAGCTCTACTGGATCGTGAGTTCGCGGGACGTCACTGAGCCGAACGTGTGCAGATCGCAGAGGTGCCATACCTTCGGTGCGAGATTGGTCGATTGTGAAGATGTACGACAACATCAACCGCGTTGTCATAACGCTTCCGCTTACGGTCTACGAGGGTACGTAGACAATACTCTCCAATCTCGTTGCTATGCATCACTATGATCTTGCGTGTGCGTAGGAATTTTTTCAAAATTACTACGTTCCCCAACAGGGAGGACACGGAGTGCCACTGCCGCCGCATCTCCAACGCCGCATGCAAGCGGGGGGGGGAGTGGCTCAACTATGGGAGCCGGCCGCCGCCGATGTTCGAACGCCATGAGCTCGACGATACGAACGCGAGCTCGTGGTCCGCCACCGCGCCTCCTCCAGCTCCTCTGCCACGGGGAGCTCGTCCGTGGGCGCCTCGAGCTTGCGGCTCACTTCGGTCAAGAGAGAGCCGGAGGAGCTCGGGCCGCTCGTTGTCAAGCTCGAGGCCGACGCGGACCCGTCATGTCGAGGCGTCATCGTCCCCAAAGACTACCTCCCCCCAGGGTAGGAGGACCACCTCGAGCGCACCATCATGGAGCGCTCGACGAGGGAGGAGGAGGAGGCCGAGACGCGCCGCCGTGAGCTCGAGATCGAGGAGATCTTCCTCGAGCAGGGCGTCACATCGTTGCAGGCGCACGTGTCCAAGGAGGCGGACCTGCGCGTCACGAAGGCTGAGCAGGCCAAGGTCTTGATCGACCTCGACTCCGACGAGGACTGACTTCCTCCGGCTCCTCCGCCGCATCGTCGCCGCCGCACCCGTCGATTTTGGTGGCCTAGGCATGGGTACGCTGCATGGCCCGCAGATCCTCTCCGCCCCCCCCCCTATGTAGTACTATGATGTAGTATGATGACCAGCTATCTATGATGTAGTATGATGGTCAACTATGTATGATGAATGTCGTTGCAGGTTTCTCCCACGAATGTTTTTTTTTTAAATTTATAGTTTCATATACGGGGTCTGATCTGCAGCACACGAATTCGCCTCGCAAATCTGATATGCGGCGAACTATATACGTGTTTTCCGGGTCCGACTTTTATGGAGTCAGCTAAAGATGCTCTAACACAGCTTCTACCTAGCGAGAGACAAACTCGATATTAAGAATCAAAATTTTCTTTTAGCTCCTTCTGCAACAGACTCAGCACAAGGAGATGGAAAAAAATTCCATCTTCAAGATTATGCTTGCACTATCTGCGCAGAGACCACTGAAGAAACCCACCATCTGAGTCATTTTTGGAGTGTACTTTTGCTCAAGAATGTTGCCATGTTGGGGCAATATTATATTCCCTTCGTATCATAATATAAGAGCGATTTTGACAGTGGTGATCAAATATCAAGATAAGGTTCTCCTTTTTACATCGGGTTCAGTTAGCTAGAGATGGCCTTCAATAGACTTTTGGATGGTGGTTATCATTTATGCCTTCTGGAACCTGTGGAAGCAAAGGAATAACAAAGTTTGTCATAACACCATGCCAACACTTCAGAACTGGCACAATAACCTCAGAGAGGATCTTATCTTTTTCTTTTTTTGTGAAAAGAAAAGATCTTATCCTTGTCAACCAATAGAATCAAGCAGAAGCACATGGCTAGCATATGAACACTTGGATTTAACAGCATCTTAATTCTTAGATACGAGCTCTACTCTCCCACTTCCCCTGCACATGCTCGCTTCTACGGTTCTGCCCCTTATCCTGCTCTCTCTGATTAGTGACTTTTGTACATAAACCTTTTGATTACTTCTACATTATAAAATCACACTAGGATCTTTTCTTACTGTTTTGGAGTTGAAAAAAAAGACAACCTCGATTGGTAGCTAACCCCTAGCTAACCCCTATTTTTTACCGGACAATAGTCTTTTTTTCATTATTAAGTGTGTTTTCAAAGATCATTAGTAAGTGTGTGGTACTACGAAGAAACAATATCAACGATTGATATCATAATAAAAATGATCAAATATCACATTTCACCCCCTCTCCATTTCTCTTTGCCTCGATGATCTAATATGTTTCTCCCTCTCTTTGCCCCCTCTCTCTTTTTCTCTCTATGAACCTTTCCTCTCCTGGCATGTCTCTCGGCACCATTGTCGCCCCGCTATGCTTTGTCTCGCATTCATAGATTTCTCACTCCCTTTCCCGGCTTTGACAATTGTTCTATTCATTCATGTTGAAATATATTGTCTACCCCTCTCTATAAGTTTAGACTTTCGAAGTAACTAGCTAGAGCAATATGGTATTAGAGTTGAGAGGTCTCAAGTTCAAGACCCCGTGAACGTGCTATTAAATAAAAATATTTGTGGTGTACATCGATCTCACATCTAAATCTTAGAGGAGCCTAGATATGAGGAGGGGTGTTAAATATATCGCTTGTCTCTCTCAATCAGTACAGATATTTGGGTAATTGACTGGTACATCAATCTTCTATATCCAAATAGCTAATCCTCACTGGCTAACACATTCCTCTTGACATGCAAGCATGTCACCTCACCATGTAATATACATAGAAAAATGTCCACCTCAACATGCAACCATGCATAAGAAAAATACCATCTCAACATGCAAACATGCATGAGAATTTCCAATCTACTAGAACTTTATATACATGTTGTGTGAATTAATTTCATATGATTTGACGCTCTAGTTCAAAATATACTACTCCCTCCATATATGAAAAGAAGGACTATAAAATTTGACCGGAGTCTAAAGGTGCATAGTTTGACCATGTTTGTCAATACACCATCAAAAACTACAATACTAAATTACCAGGTTTATTGAGCGAGCTAAATATCGAGCAAGCGCTAGTGCACGCATTGTTGTGGAGTTGGCGTGTGCCAATTAATTCCCCCCCCCCCCCCCCCACACACACACACACACATTCTGGCAAGCTCTAGTCATGTATTGTGCATGCCACTCGGAGTAATAAGTTAATGACAAAATATAACAATAGGTCCTTGGAAATTGCCACACAATGAAACCCAACTACCATGCGGCGGTAATGGATTTTTAAAATCCTTTCTACATCCAACGAACAATAATTTTTCCCTATTGAATTGTTCATCCCATCCCCTGAAATTGGATCAACCAGGTCATGCACCATTTCAAGAAGACATTGGTCCGGGGGTAATAACTTTTCTATGTGCTAGAGGGAATCCAGTGATCATCCTGAATGTTAATAGTTAGACCATTTCCTGGTTGCCAAATCGCTTCACTCTTAAAAGATTTTAACTCCTGCCATGATACTTTGCCAAGTAAATGAAGATCCTATTTTTAACACTGCATTGAGCAAATCATGGTCGCTTAGGAGGCATCAACATTTCTTTGCCAACATCTGGGTTTAAAAATAGGGACAATTCCATTTATCCCCCTAACTTGAGCCACCACCTGGCATTTGCCCCTAATTTTCAGGTATGCTCAAAAATACCCCTCTTCCATTAAGTCACCTTACAGAAATGCCCTTTTCTGCCGTTACCGTCCGGTCAAAGGGGTTTGACCGTCCGATGAACAGTAACATGGTGAACAGTAAATTCGAAAAAAATAGCAAAAAAAAATCAAAAAAATCTGATATTTTGTGGGATCGAAGATACTCAAGGGAGCAAGGTGCGTACAAATTTTGGCATAGTTTGAACATTCCAGGAGAACGTGTCAAAAGAAAAACTTTAAAATGTACGCTGTAAATAGTAAATTCAAAAAAATAGTAAGAAAATTCAAAAAAATATGAAAAAATTTGGCATCAAAGAGGCTGGGGTGCACAAGGTGCGTGCAAATTTTTGTTGTGTTTCGACACTGTAGGAGCTCATGGAGAAAAAAACTATATTTGGCGCAGAAAAAAACTCTGAAAAATGCACTATTTTGTTTTTTTTTTTGCTAGAGCACCTCGCATGTCATTTGATCAAAAAATTGCAAGCGCCTTGTGCACCCAAGCCTCTTTGATGCCAAAAAAATTCATACTTTTTAAATTTTTCTTGCTATTTTTTTCTAATTTACTGTTCACAGCGTATAGATTTACATTTTTTCCTTTTCCACGAGTTCCTGGAATGTCCAAATAGCTTGAAAATTTGCACGCACCTTGCGCCCTTGAGTATCTTCGAGCTGACAAAATTTCAGATTTTTTTGAGTTTTTTTGCTATTTTTTTCGAATTTACTGTTCACCATGTTACTGTTCATCGGACGGTCAAACCCCTTTGACAGGACGGTAACGGCAGAAAAGGGCATTTCTGTAAGGTGACTTAACGGAAGAGGGGTATTTTTTAGCATACCTGAAAATTAGGGGAAAATGCCAGGTGGTGGCTCAAGTTAGGGGGATAAATGGAATTGTCCCTTAAAAATAATGCAAAACATTAAATCGCATTCCTCCTTCTCTCTTTGGTATGCACATCTTCCACCATGCTTTATAGTGAGTTTTCCTTTCGTTTTTGGTACCACCCCACCAATATGTGGCAATAGCGTCACAACTACCTTTTCAAATTTTTTTGGAATATTGAAAACTAACATAGCATGTATTGGAACTATGATGTTGGGCATGTGAATTTAATAAAATTGTGTTGAAATGTGGTCCATTTATTTGAAATGTCTGTACAAACATTTGGAATAAAATAGCAAAAGAAATATTTAGTAGACTGAGTTTTGAGGAAAGAGCTAGCTACACAAAAGTTTAGTACCTCAAATTTTAGGGATTAAAGTATACAGGTTTAGTAAATTAAAGAACAGGGCAGCGGCAGACATGCTCCTAGGGCAGGGGGCATTGTCCCAAGCTACATGTTGCACCTCATCACACTATTTATTTGCTATATATTATAATCGTCATTTGTATCACATAATCATGTCACCACATCACGCTCAAAATACTATAATGCGGTCTCTGGTTCCGCGTCCCGATGGCACGAACGTCACGTGAACTCTGTAAGTGGATTTTCAAAGTCAAGCATCGTCATCATGGCTCTCTTGACAAGTATAAAGCTCGTGTTGTTGCTCGCGGGTTTACGCAGCGGTATGGCATCGACTACCTTGACACATTTAGTCTGGTGGTCAAGAAAGCCATAGTTCCTCTTGTGCTCTTGCTTTGCTACCTTTCGGGGTTGGTTTCTTGGGCTGATTGATACCATCACTACTTCCCAATGAATGCATTTTTACACTCATTCCATCATTGTTTAAACCGAATAATCCTGGATATTCCAAGAAAATCATTTTGATTTTATCACTAATGGCTGATAAATACTAAAAATCACAAATCCCTTTGTGTAATTTGTTTCCACAGAAAATGGACCATAAAACGAAAGGAAATGAAGTTACATTGAAATATAAAGTGAGCAGATCAAGTAAGGTCATCCTGACGCGTCACAAAAGATCCAAAGGAAAAGGCATCGCCCGGTATGAGCGCGCCCACTCGTACCAGCGGGCGTATAGCCTACCAGCAGCTCTGTGACGTCATCCCTAACACACTTTATAAAATGAGCGAGGTCCCATTCGGAATAGAACAATCGACAGCACCGTGAAAACCATAACATGATCACCACCACAATTCCCAGTAACCCTAGCCATCATCTCCATCTCTATAGTCATTCTTCCCATAGTTTTTCATACTTGTAATTGAACAATTGCATACGGCGATATTGTAAGACTTTATACAATCATTCATCTATAAGTGCCATGATTGCGATGTGTGAGTGATCCCTTCAGGTCATGGGCTGATGCATAGCCGTGTAGCACTATGTACTTGTGCACATGATCATTGGTAGTTACTTTGCTTAGTTGAACGTTATTTATATGTATTATTTGCAACGGTTTGTCTCTTTTCAGAACTGTGTGGGGATCATCGCTAGAGTGATGTCATGTTGATGCAATCGTGTCGTTGTAGATGACGTGGTCAATTTCATTATCGTGACACGGTCTTACCATTGTTGATGTCGCATCTTGTAGAAATGTCTATCAAAGGACACTAAAGGTCTTCATCTTGTAAAGGCATAGTCGTGTTAACAAAGCCATGTCGATGAAGACCTTGGCGATGAGTGTCCGTAATGGCATAGCGATAAACGTGTAGTGTAGACGATGATACGCCACTTGAAAGTGTCCCTTGCGGTGACGAGTGTCGATGCCCTGTCATGATAAGTCATTAAATTAGGAGTGTGTGCCAGGAAGAAATTCATGGAAAACAACATTCCAAGAATAATAAGTTGGCATTTTCTTTTAAGCCTAAACCATTTATTGAGGGAAAAGATAAGAAAAAATTTAGAGTGTAGTGAATAATTGCATCCTTTCCACATCTCGTGTGGATGGTGCATGTCGGTGACATCTCTCGTAAATGTGCTAGATGATGATTTTTTTCGTGGGCGTGCATGTACAGTGGATGCAGAGATAATGTAGCACGTCCAGGTTGACTCTATGTAGATGATCACGGTGTCATGGAGTTTGTTGTGCCTATGGTGAAGACACCATGTGTCATGTTGATGTAGGTGCAAGATGTCGATGATGGGACTGGTGTCGATGAGTCCTGGTTGTTCGTTGGTTGTGCGTGTGTCGGTGTTCTAGGAACAGGGGTCCCCAGACTTGCCTGCCTGCGGCCCACGGCATGGCTTTGCTGGCAGGCCTGTACGGCCCATCTTCATCAACGAGGAATCAAGATCCTCGCGAGGGGCCAAGCCTCACGAGGCGGACGACACAAGACCTCCTCAGGAGCGGCCTCACCAGGCTGGCTCGTGAGGGGCGGTGAGTTCAAGGCCGGGCAAGCCTCGCGAGGTTCTCATGACGTAAGACATGACGATCGAGACCAGGCGGGCGCCAGCCCGCGCAGCGTCCTTGTATCCTCTTTGGTGCTAAGGGGGCAGGCGCAGGCGCGGAGTACCGAGGCGTCAAGCAAAGGTTTCCATATAGGTGCAATGAGACCAAGACCGGAAGGACGGCAAGACGGAGGTCACCGTGGAGCCCAAGACGGCGTCACCGCCAGAGCCTTTGGCAGGCGAAGACTGCTTTTTTCAGGATAGCTTGTACTAGATGTCCCCTTTCAAACTGGTCGTTGTTGGCTCCCTTCCCACTCAATATTTTGGGAGAGGACGAGGGCCTCGATAAATAGAACTAGCCACCACCGTAGCTAGGGGAGAAGGAGAAGATAAGAGGAGACGGGTCAAGAACAAAACCCTAGACTGCATCCTCACACACACAAGAACACCTCAACCTCAGGAGGCTATTTTTCCCTTTGTATTGTTCATCCTCAGCCCAAGAGGCAATCCGCCATCGCACTGGAGTAGGGTATTACCCCACAACGGTGGCCCAAACCAGTATAAATCTTGTGTCCTTGTGTTGCGAGTTCGTCGAGTTAGTTCATGAGATCTAGGCTAAGTTAGGACGCGGATCGATAGGAGGGAGATCTTCGCGCGCACCCCAGTGTTCGAACCTTAAGGGTTTTGTCAGAACCCACGATCTGACATTTGGCGCACCAAGTAGGGGTGTGCCGAAGCTTCCTTCCCGTCGTTCCGCATCACATCGCTTCATCGTCTCCATGGCGGACGCACGTCGCGCCCGTGCCGAGCATCGGGTTGTCCTCGCCACCCACGTTGCTCAGACGGCCCCTGTCGGTGAGCCACCCTGTCGCTCTCCATCGCCTACGGCCTACGCCGCCATCGGCCTGGCGGGGAACGAGCAGCAAGCATCCTCAATGCACCCCTCGATGCGGCAGGACGGCCGCACCGCCACTCCATCGCTTACTCCCGCGGGTTCGTCGTCTAACGCTCGTCGCGTTCCCACCGACACACGGGCCGCGCTTCTCATGGCGCACGAGCTCCTGCGCTACTGCCCAGTCGACGACCTCTACGAGGACTGGCTTGACAGCATCGCCGAGCTTGTCCGCGCCGCAGGGGCTCCCCTGCGTCGTCCCACTCTCTGCCTCGCCCTCCGCCAGCCACGGGTGACGCAGCTCAAGAAGCACCTCCGCCACCTCTACCCCAAGATGGCGCCCTAGCGCCAAGGCACGCGGCTCCACGGCGCAACGCACCAGGCCCGGCGCCCGCGCGTGAAGAAAGAAGTTTTCAAGAAGTCCCTCGATCGCAAGCGAACGCTCCGCCAGTCCTCGCTCCGTCGCGCCAGAATCGTTTGCTGCAGCAAGGCCTCGCGCCGCTGGCCGTGGTGGCGCGCGGGGGCCAAGGCCAAGCTCCACCTCCGAGGCAGGCCCCGGTGACCACGGCCGGCTGCCGCGCCTTCACCCCCGAGCTGTGCAGCGTCGCCTAGCTGGGGAAGTTCAAGCCGAATCTGCCTCCTCGCTACGACGGCACACCCGAGCCCACGAAGTTCCTGCAGCTCTACGAGCTGAGCATCGAGGCGGCCAACGGTGATGAGAAAGTCATGGCGAATTGTTTTCCCATGGCTCTCAAGGATGGCCCCCACTCCTGGCTCCTGAACCTACCTCCATGCTCAATTTCCTCCTGGGACGAGATGCGGAACCTCTTCATCGCCAACTTCCAGGGCACTCGCGACTGCCCCCCGGTCGCGGGTGACCTGCGCCGCATCAAGCAACAACGAGGAGAGACCTTGCAGAAGTACATTCAGCGCTTCAACATCGCGTGAATCAAGATCCCCAAGGTAACCGATGAGGCCATCATCTCGGCGTTCTCCGACGGCATCCGCGATGTCAAGATGAAGGAGGAGCCCGCCATCCACGAGGAGCTATGCACGACCTTGGAGTTGTTCAACATCACAACCAAGTGTGCTAGAGCTCAGGAAGGGCGCCTCTCCCTCCTCGAGCTCCCTACTGCGGACCTGGAGGAGAAGAATACCAAGGCCAAGGACGTGAAGCGTAAGGGAGCAGTCGTGCTCGCGGTGGAGTCAGGCACCAAGCGCGGCAGAGACCAGCCCGTGTCATCCAAGGGCAGCCGACCGTTCTGCGCCTTCCACAACCTGCATACCCACAACACCAACGACTGTTAAGAGCTCAGAGCCATCCAAGAAGGACGCTTCGGCCGACGCCCCAAGCGCGGCGACCGGGGCTACGGCCGAGGAGGAGGACGTGGCGGCAGACGCTGGGACGACCGTGGGCCACGCCAGGAGTGGCACGACCGGCCTCGTGAGGACCGCTGGCAGGATCAGCCTCGCGAGGGCGCCTGGAGGGACTGGCCTCGTGAGGCTCGTCCTCAAGGCAACGCTGGCCTTCCTCCGCTACCGCCACCACCCAGAAGGAATGACGACCACCATCAAGATGAGGGGGCTGGGGGCTTCCAGGAGCCACGCGCTATCGCCTGCATCTTGGGCGGAGCTCAAGCCCCAGCCTCGCAACGTATCTTCAAACAATTTGCTTGTGAAAGTGAATGCAGTTCTCCCCAAGCTTGAGGCCACACGCCCGCTCAGATGGTCCAGGTGCCCCATCACGTTCAGTTTGGCAGATCAGCTCAAGTGCACGACTACTGCAGGTGTTCTCCCAATGCTCTGTTCGCTAGTCATCAGGAACGTGCAAGTTACCAAGACCCTCATCGACAGCGGCGCAGGGCTCAATGTCCTGTGCGTCGACACATTTGACAACCTTCAAGTGCCATATGACCAGCTTCAGCCTACCAAGCCTTTCTCATGAGTGACCGATGGCTCAACTACCCTGATCGTGCTGGCCCGCCTCCCTGTCACCTTCGGAGAACGTAACAACTACCGCATCGAGCTCATCGACTTCGACGTCGCCTACATCCACCTGCCGTACAACGCCATCCTCGGGTATCCAGCCCTGGCCAAGTTCATGGCAGTGACCCATCACGGTTTCAACATCCTCAAGATGCCGGGAAGCGGCGGAATCATTACAGTACCGTGCGAAGAAAGAGACACTGTGTGCTCCCTCGAGCGTGCCTTCCAAGCTGCAGCAATTAACGACCCCGACAGCCAGGGCGGGCGCCCTCCTGAGGCCACCCCCAAGAAGAAGAAGAAGAAGTTGCCCCATGAAGGTCCTTAGGGAAGTGGCGCCTCATCAGGATCGGCGCCCGCGCCTAGGGCGCCTCCCTCCATCGCATAGGAAGGCGCCCCCAGCGCCCCTCTCAGGGCAAGGCTCGGGGGCTCTCTTCCGGAGGGCCTCAGACTTTGCCAACGTCACGAGGGAGGCGCTTGGGCACCACTTGGAGGCATGCTTCGCGGCACGTTTCCCTCAGGAGAACGCAGGGCAAGGAGTGCCCATTGCTCAGGAGTTCATCACCCCAGGACCGCTTAGGAACTGCAAGACGCAAGGGCCATGCGCGGTGGCCGCCGCTCACCAGGCGCAGCTCCCCATCCAGGCGAGGATGCCGGGCTGCGCGTCTGCATCAACGTTCCAGGGCTCAATCGGGTAGCTTCTCAAGAGCTTCTCTGGCCTTCGCGCATGGGACGTTGCGAGGCCCACCTCACAGCTATGTTCGCATGCCCTTTGGCCTGCCGAGCATGGCGGCCACCTATCAACGCAATCTACGGAGCATCCTAGCATCTCAGGAGGACATGCACCACGCTGTGCTGATAGAGATGAAGACGGTCCTCAGGGAACCCCCTGGACCCCCAGATCCTTCCGAGGCTTAGGGCCCCGGTGGCTCATGAGGGGCAGACCCTTCGCCGCACGCCTTCAGCTACCCCAACTCTCCTTCATCGACAAAACTAGGTGACATTTTCCAAGTTCATTCAGCTGGGTGCACCCCCAGGGCTGCATCATTCCCAGGTCGCGTCGGTCCGTCCCTGTGGCATGTATCTTTCCTTTTCTGTCTTTAGCTTACTCTGTTGGGGCGCCCCTCGGGCTGCATCATCCCCAAGCCGCTCGGGCCGGACCCAGTGGCATGCATCTTCCCTGCATTTGCTTGAGATAGGTTGCTTTCCATGCTTAATCTACCTATGACTATCGCCTGCTTGATTGTCACCCACCATGGGAGCCGCGCGCCAGCCGTCTTTCGTCAGGACCCTTCGCGTTGTCTAATGCTACCTCTTGAGTACTGCGTTGGTTTTCCCTTGAAGAGGAAAGGGTGATGCAGCAAAGTAGCGTAAGTATTTCCCTCGGTTTTTGAGAACCAAGGTATCAATCTAGTAGGAGGCTACTGCAGGATCAAAAGTATGTCTAGAGGGGGGTGATTAGACTACTTGACCAAATAAAACTTATCCTTTCCCCAATTTTAGTTCTTGGCAGATTTTAGCAACTTTGGACAAGTCAAGCAATCTTAACACAATTCAAGCAAGCATGCAAAGAGTATATGAGCAGCGGAAAGTAAAGCATGCAACTTGCAAGAATGTAAAGGGAAGGGTTTGGAGGATTCAAACGCAATAGGAGACACGGATGTTTTTGTCGTGGTTCCGATAGGTGGTGTTATCGTACATCCATGTTGAGGGACTCCTGGATTAGGGGGTCTTCGGACAGCCGGACTATATCCTTTAGCCGGACTGTTGGACTATGAAGATACAAGATTGAAGACTTCATCCCGTGTCCGGATGGGACTTTCCTTGGCGTAGAAGGCAAGCTTGGCAATACGGATATGTAGATCTCCTCCCTTGTATCCGACTCTGTGTACCCCTAGCCCCCTCCGGTGTCTATATAAACCTGAGGGTTTAGTCCGTAGGACAACATACAATCATACCATAGGCTAGCTTCTGGGGTTTAGCCTCTACGATCTCGTGGTAGATCAACTCTTGTAATACTCATATCATCAAGAACAATCAAGCAGGATGTAGGGTATTACCTCCATCAAGAGGGCCCGAACCTGGGTAAACATCCTAACCCCTGCCTCCTGTTACCATCCGCCTTAGACGCACAGTTCGGGACCACCTACCTGAGATCCGCCGTTTTTGACACCGACATTGGTGCTTTCATTGAGAGTTCCACTGTGCCGTCACCATAAGGCTCGATGGCCCCTTCGATCATCGGTAATGATGCGATCCAGGGTGAGGTTTTCCTCCCCGGACAGATCTTCGTATTCGGCAGCTTCGCACTGCGGGCCAATTCGCTTGGCCATCTGGAGCAGATCGAGAGCTACGCCCCTGGCCATCAGGTCAGGTTCGGAAACTTAAACTACACTGTCGACATCCGTGGAGACTTGATCTTCGACGGATTCGAGCCCATGTCAGGTGTGCCGCACAGTCACGATGAGCACGACGTAACTCTGCCGTCGGACAGTGTTCGGGAGATCACATCTGCAAATACTCCGGCCTTCAATCCAGAGCAAATTGCGTCATCCGAGAGCGGAGGGATAGACCCCGCCATGGAGGCTGCACTTTCAGTGGCGATGGAGCCGGATACTGACTTCACCCCTTACGAGAGCCATGCCGCCGAACCACTGGATTCGTCCCTGGTCACAAACTCTGAGCAGCCTGCATCCGTGCCTATCAAATCCGACTGGGCGCCGGTCATGGAGTTCACCTCCGCAGATATCTTTCAGCACTCGCCTTTCGGCGATGTGCTAAATTCATTAAGGTCTCTCTCCTTGTCAGGAGAACCTTGGCCGAACTATGTCCAGCTAGGATGGGATGCGGACGACAAAGAAATTCGCTGCCCACCCACCACCCATTTAGTAGCCACTGTTGATGATTTAACCGACATGCTCGACTTTGACTCCGAAGACATCGACGGTATGGACGACGATGCGGGAGACGAACAGGAACCACCACCCACAGGGCGCTGGACCGCCACCTCATCATATGATATATACATGGTGGACACCCCCAAAGAAGGCAATGGCGACGAGACAGCGGAGGATGACCCCTCCAAGAATCAACCCAAGCGCCGACGTCAGCGGCGCCGCTCTAAGTCCCGCCACAACAAAAGTAATGATACCAGCACAAGAGAAAATAACAATCCGGATAGTGCCGAAGACAACCACAATCCCCTCCAACACGATGTAGAGCCGGAGGATGAACAAGCTAGCCCTCCAGAGCAGGCAGCAGATGGAGAACCGGAGGAGGACAATTACATGCCTCTCTCCGAAGACGAGGCAACGAAGAATTTATCGTGCCTGAGGATCCCGTCGAACCGGAGTGCTTCAAGCGCCGACTTATGGCCATAGCAAATAGCCTGAAGAAAAAGCAACAACAGCTTCAAGCTGATCAAGACTTGCTAGCAAACAGATGGAGCGAAGTCCTTGCGACCGAGGAATATGAACTCGAGCGCCCCTCCAAGAGTTACCCAAAACGCAGGTCGCTACCTCACCTCGAGGAGGAAGCATTGAAACCTCCATCACCAGTGTACGATGCGGCTTACCGGCCACCACGTGGCCGAGCCAGAGAGGCGTTTCAGCCCGAAGTTCAGCCCGCACCCCGCCGCCACTCAATCAAAAATACCAAGGCCCGGGGCAACACACGGGACCTGCGAGACGTATTGGACAGCAAGGCAAAACTTGCAAGGTCAATATATGGGTCATGGGGGCGCGCGCCAATGTGGGACGATGACCGTCGCGCCGGATACACTAAAGGTAAATCCGGCCGGGCCGAATACAGCAGACAAGACTCATATGAACTGTGTCGTGATATAGCCCGGCACAGAGGCGCCGCACACCCCCTATGCTTCACTAATGAAGTTATGGATCACGAATTCTCGGAGGGTTTTAAACCCGTAAATATCGAATCGTATGATGGTACAACAGATCCCGCTGTATGGATTGAGGATTTCCTCCTTCACGTCCACATGGCTCGCGGTGATGATCTACATGCCATCAAGTACCTCCCACTAAAACTCAAAGGACCAGCTCGGCATTGGCTGAATAGCTTGCCAGCAGACTCCGTCGATAGTTGGGAGGATTTGGAAGACGCATTCCTTGACAACTTCTAGGGCACTTATGTGCGACCACCGGATGCTGATGACTTGAGCCATATAACTCAACAGCCAGGGGAATCGGCCAGGAAATTCTGGACACTGTTCCTAACTAAGAAAAACCAAATTGTCGACTGTCCGGATGCAGAGGCCTTAGTGGCATTCAAGCATAACATCCGTGACGAGTGGCTTGCCCGGCACCTCGGCCAGGAGAAGCCGAAGTCTATGGCAGCCCTCATGACACTCATGACCCGCTTTTGCATGGGCGAGGATAGCTGGCTGGCTCGCAGCAACAACACATCCAGGAATCCAGGCACTCCGGATACCAATGATGCCAACGGCAAACCACGATGCAACAAACACAAGCGCCGCAAATATGGTGATAAAACCAAAAATACGGCAGTTAATGCTGGGTTCAGGGTCTCAAAGTCCGGTCAGCGGAAAGGGCCGCCCAAAAATACAAATCCGGGTCCATCCAGTCTGGACCGCATACTCGCTCATCAATGCCAAATTCATGGCACCCCAGAAACGCCAGCCACCCATACCAATAGAGAATGATGGGTCTTCAAACAATCTGGCAAGGCAGGCGCCAAAAACGAAGAGGGATTTCAAAGCGATGATAGCGACGAAGAGCCCAGATCGCCGAACACAGGAGGGCAAAAGAAATCCCCCCCCCCATAGTCAATCGGTAAATGTGGTAAATACCACCCAAATTGCCCACTTGGACCAGATATTATCCCTTAGGGACGGCGGCTCAACGGAACTCGCCGTCCCACAATATAAACTAGGGCCGGTCACCTTCAACCGCACGGGTCGTCTGGTCAACGCCAATCGGGGCAATCCAGTCGCACTAATCCTCGACCCAATAGTAGACGGGTTCCACCTCACTCGAGTCCTTATGGACGGAGGTAGCAGTTTAAATCTGCTTTACCAGGATACAGTGCGCAAGATGGGCATCGATCATTCAGCGATCAAGTCCACTAAAGCCACTTTTAGAGGCATCATACCAGGTATGGAGGTCAGCTGTACAGGCTCCATTGCCCTCGAGGTAATCTTCAGATCACCATAAAATTACCGCATCGAAGAGTTAATCATCGAAATTGCCCCTTTCCGCAGTGACTATCAAGCACTGCTCGGGCAAACCAAGTTCGCTCGATTCAACGCGGTGCCACATTATGCCTACTATAAGCTCAAAATGCCCGGTCCACACGGCGTCATCACGGTTCATGGCAAGGCCGAACCTTCCTTCGGCACCAACAAATACATCACTGCCTTAGCAGCAGGAACACCGAGCAGCACCTTGCAGCTGAACCTCGAGTCGACACCTAGGCTCCCGGACACCGTCAAGGGGCTCCGAACTACTTTGCGGAATGATACCCCGGCTCGTCCAGGGCTCAATTAAACACTCCGGCGAAGGCCACGACAGGCCGAACTCAGCGGCTCAACCGCCCTCCGGCATGCAAACATTTCTTATATTTCCTTCGCAGGTTCACCTTTGCACCAACCAGGACGGACTCCACAGAGGCAGCTCGAACGCGTCTGGGGATCCTCAGATATTCCCCCGCAGTGAACGTTCGGCTACAATAAAGATCCACACTCAACCTCTTCCCCCTGGTCACAGCAGGTTCTACTATCACAACTCCTTTTTTATCACATTACTTGTACCCACACGCATAGACGTATTATTCAAATACAACATTTGGATTTATATGACGTTTACCTGCTGATTATTTCTTATCGAAATCATTTCGTCAAATGGCATCCGTACACAGCGATATGCCTTAAATACGCCAGGGGCTTCATTTTCCCCGTAACACGGCAATAAAAGTTCGAACACCTTCATGGAAGTTCGGCACCCCGAACTTATAGCATTATATGCATCAGCTCCGAATCATGTCTTGAGTCAATAGTTGGGTTTGCCCGGCTCCCTTGTTTTGGTACCTTATGTTCCGCTATATCGGCTAAGGTAGCACTGGGAGAACTACTGCGATTGTGTCCTGATTCTTCCGGATGAGCACCTCAGTAGAGAAAGCCGAAAACTGACTGTCATGATACGGTGAGAGCTGGTCAGCTATTCGAGCGGTCACAAAATCTTTAAGGATTTCTCCCGCATAATGCCATAACCAATGGAGCGTGCGATGGATCAGCTTTTTCTCTGATCAGGCGCTTATAGAGCCCCTAGTGCGGTCATCTGAACACAAGGGGCTGCGCCGACCATACTAAAGCTCCTATGGCTAAGTGAGAGTGATAAAGCCCTATAGTCCAATTGCCTGGTTCGTTGTGCTGAGCACCTCCTTCGGAGGACCCAAAACTGGGATAAAGAGTGCTCAGGTTTATCCCGAACACCCCCATACTCTTTACGTGGGGGAAGAAGCCGACGAATGGCCAACTCTCAGCCTTAACATACAAACGGCCGCACAGGAGGGTAAACTTTTATATAACAGGCGACATATCAACGACCTTGTTCAAACATTACAACGGACAACATGATCAGCATTCATGGAAATATAATGTCCTTGGTACATAGCTCCGCTGCAAGGTAGGATCCTTTCAGGACACTCTTATAATACAATTCGGGCTTGCGGTGCTCCTTCCCCTCCGGCGGTCCCTCGGTCACTAGCTTTTCGGCATCCATGTTCCCCCAGTGCACCTTTGCGAGGGCGAAGGCCATTCGCGCTCCTTCTATACAGACCGACCGCTTGATGACGTCAAGTCAAGGGCAAGCGCTTACAAGTCGCCTCACGAGCTCAAAGTAGCTTGTTGGAATCAGCTCGGCAGGCCATAGCCGGATAACCACATCTTTCATGGCTAGTTCCGCCGCCTTATGCAGTTCGATCAGCTGTTTCAGTTGATCGGCAAAAGGCACCAGATAATTCAGTGCCAAATACTGTGACCAAAAGAGCTTATCGGTGGTGTTCCTTCCTTCAGCTCGGTAGAAGTGAGTGGCACCTGATATACTGTGAGGTAGCTCGGCAAATACAGCTGAAAAATCCGGATTCACAATCAGAAACATAGTTTTCCCTTCAAATATTTGCTTTACATGGGAAAAGCTTACCCACCGCGATCTTCCTCGCCTCTTGGATCCCCTGCAGGGCACTTTGGGTTTCCCCCTGGGCGTTGCTCGTGGCTTGACGCACCTTGGTGAGTTCGGACTCTTTCTTCATTAAACTCTGCTCCAAGGCCTCGCATTTACTTACGGCCTCTTGTAGCTCCTGCTCAGCTTTAATAGCTCTAGCTTCGTGCTTCTCACGAAGAGTCCGCTCCATGGCCGCCTTTTTGTCGGCCTCGGTAACAACCCTTTTGAGGGCCTCGACTTTGGTCATAACCCCTAGCACAAATTAAGCGGCTTATTTCATACTGAACATTTATTTCACAATAAATGCACGCAATGCTCGTGCATACCTTGTTTATCCCTCAACTGCATTTTTAATTGGCCAATTTCTTCCATGGCGTACTCCAGACTTTGATTCAGTCCAGAGATCTCCGCAGTGCGAGAGGCAGCGGCCGCTACTGGTATCTTCTTGGAATAGAAGAGAAATCAATATCACGCAATGAGTCTTCCTGTGATCATCAATGCGATCCCCTGTCCGGTTCCTTCTTTCACGAACAGGGTATCAGGGGCTACTATCTATACTATGACACTCTTCGGCAAACTTATAAAACATACCTCAAAGCCTCTTATAAGGATGATACAGGCTTCGTTCAGTACACTCTTGGTTGACTGAATCTTCTCAATCACCGCACCCATAAGGGCACGATGTTCGTCAACAATGGAGCCATCTCGTAATGCCGCCAACAAAGCATTCGACACCTCGGGATGGACAAAGGTAGCCGGCGGGACAGGCACGCCCCCTCCAACCGAAGGAGGCTGCCTTCTTGATTCTGGAGCCGTACAAACCTCTGGAATCGCATCCAGTGAGGAGCCGAACTCAGGGTCGCCCCCGTCCTCAGGCCCTGTGGGAATCTTTTCCCCCACGTGTCCGACCCTTGCGTTCGACCTCCAGGCGCCGCCTTCACGGTTTCTTCCTTTCCTCCTTGGCCGAGGTCCTTCTGGGATGAAACCTCGATGTTATGCACCTGTTCGGAGGAAGGGGCCTTTTAGGGCGTCCCACTCTCCATAGCATTCGAGCTCAGCAGGTCCTCTAATGAAGATTGTTTGGTACAGGACCTCACCGGACTGCCAAAAAATATGGCTTAAGGTTAAAATACTAAGCCACGATGAGTCCGGACGCTTAAACTTACTCGGATTTTATATACTTACCAGTTGACCAGGGGCTGGGCCCTGGGATCCCATGCCAGGCCGCTGTCGGCGGCGGCAGTGGACTCCTCCGGAAGAGAAGCCCTTCCCCTTTTGGGCAGTTCTACCTCCAAGGGTGCGGAGCCCGTCCTCTTCCTCCTTCCCGCTGCAGGGGATTCATCTTCCTCCTCCTTTTCATCCTCTTCGGAGGAGGAATGGGCATCAGAGCCTTCGGGTATTGTGTCTGAAGTGTCGCGACGACGAAGGCTGCCCCGGGTCTTTTTGGCCTCCTTTTCGGCCGTCTTCTTCGGCACCTTGTAGGGCGCCGAGACCAGCATCTTCGTCAGAAGTGGAATGGTTGGGTCTTCGGGAAACGGGTCAGACAATGGATCCGGTCCGCCTTCTTTGTCCAGCTCTGGGGGAGTTGAATAAGCATGCATTAAGCGCTTCCTTTGGGTCATGTGGATAGAAAAGTTTAATAAACTCACCGAACTTGCAGGGCGGGACAGTTGGTACCCGCGGTCTTCGGCGGAGTCTGGCCGTGATTCGCTGGACTTGAAAAGCACCTTCCAAATGTCCTCGTGCGAGGAGCCGAAGAACCTTCACAAAGTTTGGTGCCTGGCCGGATCGAAGTCCCACAGATTGCAAATCCGGTGTTGACAAGGCAGTATACGGTGGACTAACATCACCTGGACTACGTTGACAAGTTCAATGTTCTTATCTCCCATATCTTTAACGCGCGTCTAAAGCACCGACAGTTCGTCGGACGAGGACCAGTCCAGTCCTTTCTTGACCCAGGATGTAAGCCGCAGAGGGGCGTCGGATCGAAACTCAAGAGAGGCGGCCCATTCCTTATCGCATGGCTCGGTGATATAAAACCACTGTTGTTGCCACTCCTTGACAGAATCATCAAAGGTTCCCGTTGGCCACACGACGTTGGGCATCTTGCTCACCATAGCGCCCCCGCACTTGGCGTGCTCGCCGCCTACCACCTTGGGCTTCACATTAAAAACCTTCGGCCATAAACCGAAGTGCGGCGAAATACGGAGAAAAGCCTCGCACACGACAATGAATGTTGATATGTTGAGGAAGGAGTTAGGGGACATATCGTGAAGATCAATCCCGTAATAATACATAAGGCCATGGACGAACGGGTGGAGGGGAAACCCTATCCCGCGGACAAAGTGAGGGAGGAATACAACCCTCTCGTGGGGTTCCGGAGTAGGGACGACCTGTCCCGCCGTCGGGAGACGATGGCTGATTATCTTGACCAGATACCCGGCCTCCCAAAGCTTTTTGATATCCTTCTCTCGGACGGTAGAGGCCATCCATTTGCCTCCTACTCCGCATCCGGACATCTTTGGAAGACCTTTTGTGGGTAGAGAAGGTGAACGCTTGGGGGCTGGAGCTTGAGCAGAATGGAATGAATTGGAAAGAAGGTGTGGGTGAAAAGAATGAATCCTAATCCCTTTATAAGGGTGGAAGAGGCGATGTGCCTCCCCACTCGCCTGGTAAAACCTCTCATTCCCCAAGTGCCGTAATTGATGGCGCAGTTGGGTTACCCGCATTCGTATTGATGAGAACCCCGTGATAAGGGGACACGATCTCTGCTTCAACAAGACGTGCTAAGGAAACCATCTCGCGATGTGTGCAGTAGCTGGTTGAGGAAAATGGTTCAAATAATGACCGAGCCGTGGCATGATGTCATGCTATCAAACATGTCAGCAGATTAGATCTATGGAAATATTATTCTCCCTACGGTGGTATGTGGAACTTGTTTTGCAGAGCTGGACACTAGCCAGGTGCTTAAAATCTTCTATGGAGTATTCAGAGGAGGAACCCGCGTTGCAATGCCGAAGACAATACTGCGCGCCGGACTCATAGTCATTGAAGCCCGGTTCAGGGGCTACTCAGGGAGTCCTGGATTAGGGGGTCTCCGGACAGTCGGACTATATCCTTTAGCCGGACTGTTGGACTATGAAGATACAAGATTGAAGACTTCGTCCCGTGTCTAGATGGGACTTTCCTTGGCGTAGAAGGCAAGCTTGGCAATACGGATATGTAGATCTCCTCCCTTGTAACCGACTCTGTGTAACCCTAGCCCCCTCCGCTGTCTATATAAACCGGAGGGTTTAGTCCGTAGGACAACATACAATCATACCATAGGCTAGCTTCTAGGGTTTAGCCTCTACGATCTCGTGGTAGATCAACTCTTGTAATACTCATATCATCAAGAACAATCAAGCAGGACGTAGGGTATTACCTTCATCAAGAGGGCCCGAACCTGGGTAAACATCCTGTCCCATGCCTCCTGTTACCATCCACCTTAGACGTACAGTTCGGGACCCCCTACCCGAGATCCGCCGGTTTTGACACCGACACACGTTGATGGAGACTTCAACCCACAAAGGGTAACGGCTGCGCGAGTCCACGGAGGGCTCCACCCATGAAGGGTCCACGAAGAAGTAACCTTGTCTATCCCACCATGGCCGTCACCCACGAAGGACTTGCCTCACTAGCGGTAGATCTTCACGAAGTAGGCGATCTCCTTTCCCTTACAAACTCCTTGGTTCAACTCCGCAATCTTGTCGGAGGCTCCCAAGTGACACCTAGCCAATCTAGGAGACACCACTCTCCAAGAAGTAATAAATGGTGTGTTGATGATGAACTCCTTGCTCTTGTGCTTCAAATGATAGTCTCCCCAACACTCAACTCTCTCTCACGGGATATGGATTTGGTGGAAAGAAGATTTGAGTGGAAAGCAACTTGGGGAAGGCTAGAGATCAAGATTCATATGGTAGGAATGGAATATCTTGGCCTCAACACAAGTGTAGGTGGTTCTCTCTCAGAAAAAGTAAGTTGGAAGTGTAGGTTCGTTCTGATGGCTCTCTCCACAAATGAAGATGAGGTGGAGGGGTATATATAGCCTCCACACAAAATCTAACCATTACACACAACTTGCCAATCTCGGTGGGACCGAATTGATAAACTCGGTCGGACCGATTCAGCAAATCTAGTGACCATTAGGATTTTCGGTGGGACCGACATGCAACTCGGTAGGACCGATACGGTTAGGGTTAGGGCATAACGTAATCTCGGTGAGACCGATTACACAAACTTGGTGAGACCGATTTTGGTAATAAGCTAATCAGAGAGTTGGTCAGGTAAACTCGGTGGAACTGATTCACTCATTTCGGTGAGACCGAAATGTTACGAAAGGGAAACAGAGAGTTTACATTGCAATCTCGGTGGGACCGAAACATTACGAAGGGAAACAGAGAGATTACAATCCCATCTCGGTGAGACCGAGATCCCTATCGGTGAGACCGATTTGCCTAGGGTTTGTGGCAGTGGCTATGACATATGAACTCGGTGGCGCCGGATAGAAAGAATCGGTGGGGCCGAGTTTGACTATTGGTTTAGGTCATATGTGGATGTGAGAAAGTAGTTGAGGGCTTTGGAGCATATCACTAAGCATTTTGAGCCAGAGCCTCATTAAGCAACACCTCATCCCTCCTTGATAGTATTGGCTTTTCCTATAGACTCAATGTGATCTTGGATCACTAAAATAGAAAATGTAGAGTCTTGAGCTTTGAGCTTGAGCCAATCCTTTTGTCCTTAGTATTTTGAGGGGTCCACTTTTCTCATCCATGCCATGCCAATCATTGAGCTTTCCTGAGATATTAATCTTGAAATAGCATTAGCTCAATGAGCTATATGTTGTTAGGAATTACCAAAACCACCTAGGGATAGTTGCACTTTCAATCTCCCCCTTTTTGGTAATTGATGACAACATATAGATCAAAGCTTCAACAAATGATAATAAGAGTGAAAAACATTGTCGCTTTGAGAAGTATGTGAAAAGCAAGAGCTCCCCCTAAATTTGTGCATAGTTTAAGATTTGCTTTAGACTGCAAATGCACAAAATGAGTTAGGATCATGGGTTACTCTTCCATGTCACATACATCTTGGTGGAGAGCTCAAAATGATAATAATTAGATACATGCACTCATCACCAAGCAAAGTGAATGATCATATGGGGATATAAAATGATAATGACATCCAACAAGCATTAAGGTAGCATATGATCAACCACATGATCATCCAAGTATCACACGAAAGCATAAAGTATCTCAAACAAGCAAATAAGAAAGTCCAACCACCAAACAATAAGAGAGAACAAAAAGCAACACTCTCTCTCGAAGCCTATGATCTATACATTTTCTCCCCCTTCGGCAACAAGTTACCAAAAAGTTCATAAAAAATGCATGGTGCTAGATCGACTCTCGGGCTTGGTCTTCAGGTGGTGGTGTAGATAAAACTCCAAGGACGATGGCATCAGTTGATGTAGATGGAGCTGGTGGAGTGGGTGCTGGAGCTGGTGGCACTAAAGCTGTAGCTGGTGCAGATGTAGTTGCTCTGGTGTCTGTAACTGGCACTGCAGCAGATCTCTGTCCTCTTGGCACTGTAGCAAAAGCATCAGTGGTAGACTTTCCCTTCTTCTCCTGCACTTCATCCTGAAGTTGCTCAACAACTGACTGTATCTCTGTGACCTTCACATCTAAATCATAGAACTTCTTCTCCATGATCCTCTCCAAGCTCTCCTGGTTTTGAGTCAGGGTGGCCAATCCCTTCTCAATCCTCAGAGTGGAGGCAATCAAGTAGCCAAGCTGATCTTGCTTGCTCTTCAGAAGATACTGAGATGCCTCATCAATGGTTGGCATCTTTACAGCCTTTTCCGTCCTTGCCTTCTCCCTCTTTGCTTGTGCTTGCACGGAAGATGGTTCATTCGCATCCATCACCACAGTGTTGTCCTCAAAGTCTGGGGACATGGGCATATGTTCCTTGTCCAAGAGATATGTGCCGGTGCCCATCTTGGAGTTGATTTGCTCCTGGATCTCTGGGGCATACCCACAACTTCTCTTCTGATCTGCAGCTGTTCTCTTTATTGTATCCATAATTAGGCTCATGACTTTGAACTTTTGAGGCACATCAAATATGTGAAGCAGGTTAATTGCATGGCCTCTGATCATCTTGTGATCACCTGACTTTGGCAATAGAGTGTGCCTGAGGATCCAGTTGATTGTTGGCAAACCTGACAGAAGGTAATGTACTGATCCAAATTTGTGTGTCTCAAGAGCAGCATCTGGGATCTCTTTGTACATATGTGCCATGGTGTTGTGATCATTCTTCTTCTTGGCATAGACATCCAAGTCATCTTCATTCTCCTCAGGAGCATTGATCAATTTTGCCCATTCTTCAACTGTTGACTGGTACCTAGTACCTTCAGACATCCAGACAATCCTTCCATCTGGGTAGAAATGAGCTGTGGAGTAGAACTGCATAATAAGCTCATCATTCCACTTTGTGAGCTTCTGAGCCTCAAACTCATCAACTCCCACATGCCTTGAAGCTGTCATATACACCAGGGAAGTGATCCTCATTTTCCTCAATGAATTTCCAATCAACCCATCTCATGTCACACACTATGGGCTTCTTGTCAAGTAACACTGTCTCATAGAAGTCCTATTGTTCATTTGTATGGAACATGTAGTCCACAACAGTCCTTCTCCTAGTGGCATATGGATCAGACTCTCTCCATAGCCTCAATCCTGAATCCTTCCTGATTTTCATATTCTTTGCTACTGGATGAGCATCATTGTGATCTGGGATCTTGGGCTTCAACTTCCTCAAAACAATAGAATCCTCTTCTTCTTCAGCAGCTTGATGCACTGGGGCCTTGTTCTTCTCCTCGGCAGGGATGTTCCTGGTGCTCCTCTTGGGTTTTGGCTTTGGAGCTGGAGCAGGAGTCTTAGGAGCAGTTTTGGGCTTAGATGGAGCAACCCCTGCCTGAATTGCATCTCCCATAAGCTTTTAAGCTTTGGGTGTTGGTGCTGCATCCTCTTCCTCTTCTTTAGAATCTCTCATAATTGAGGATCTGCCAAGCACTCTGGCAGTGGTCTTCTTGACCCTTTCCTTCCTTTTCTTCTCGGCCACAACATGTTCTTTGGGTGCAGATCCCTAAGTTTCTTGAGTGGATGTTCTGGCCTTTGACATAGAAACTCTCTTGGCAGGGATCTTTGTCTTCATTCCTGGCTTAGTGGCAGTAGCTGTGCCATATTCCTTTTTCAGTACTTTCCTCTTTGAGGTGGCCTCTTCCTCAACAGCCACATAGTCCTCATCCTCGGAATCTGTGGTTCTCTTCTTTCTGGTCCTGGTGGCTGCCTTAGGCAAGTTGCTGGGTGTACTCCTGCTTCCCTCATCAAAGCTGCTAGAGGGACTAGTGCCCTCACTTATGTGAACTTGCTCCTCAGACTTGTTCTGACTGTCACTCTAATCTGACATGATGCAAACACTGACAGCAGACCCTGTGAATAGATTATAGATGAGGTAGATTGGATGAGCATCACAAAGTACAGAGGTTTTTGCAAAAGAATGAGTCAAAAACTTAGTTTTAGTTTTCCACAGAAAGCATTTCGGATCTACCGATTTGAAACTCGGTGGTACCGAAGCAGCTTTTGGAACCTAAAGTTGTGAACTCGGTCAGACCGAGTCACAGTTCGGTGGCACCGAGACTGCTAGGGTTTCACAAAGAATTGAACTCGGTCACACCGATTTGCAATTCTTGGTCAGATGGAGAATCACATGTGCAATGGCCTTAGCCAAATCGGTGGAACCGATTTCAACAACTCGGTTGGTCCGAGATGATTTCGGCAAAAACCTAACCCTAAATTTCCAATCCATAACTAAACTACGGAGTGATTTCGCTGGATAGAGTGATCTCAATCGTGGCAAGATACATGGAAAAACAATGTTCTAGGAATTGGAGTGAGATTAGCACAAGGATCAAGTCCATACCCTAAGTGCAACGATGGACCTGCTACGGCGGCAACGGCGGAGACAGTTTCCGTTGACGGCGGAGGAGACCAGCGGCGGGAGGCAGCTGGCGATGAGGAGGACGATCCGGAGACCCAGGGAGGCAGAGCAGGCTGAGCGCGGGCGAAGGGGTTCGGAGAATTTTCCAAATTTTGGCCCGAGGATATATATAGCCTGACCCTGTCGGTGTGACCGAGTGGAACAACTCGGTGGCACCGAGATGCATAACTGCAAGCAGTTACTGCAACTCGGTGTGACCGAAAAGTTCAAATCGATTGCACCGAGATTGAAAACCTAGATCGACTTAGTGATCTCGGTATGATCGAAATGGATGAATCGGTCAGACCGAAACGCACAAAGAAGTTTTGGAAGTTTAAGTCTATGACGAGTCAGGGACTCCGAGTGCTCCTCACACAGAGTGGTTCGAATCTGACTTGATCAAACTTTGTGATGTAGCATGAATAGAGTTTGAGACAATAAAATCATAGATAGCTAGAGAAGGTTCTTACGCATTCTTGTCCATCCACTTAGCAAAAGAAAAAGGAACCAAGCAATCAAAACAACAAGTGGATGTCCTCGAATGAGTAAATTATGCAACCAACATGCTCACACAATAAAATGGCAAATGAAATATGTGGCAAAGCATGCACAACCAATTCTAGCATCTATCAAGCAATTGGTGATGACTAGGTGATACGTCCATTTTGCATCATGCTTTTATATCAATATTTATTGCATTATGGGCTGTTATTACACATTATGTCACAATACTTATGCCTATTCTCACTTATTTTACAAGGTTTACATAAAGAGGGAGAATGTCGGCAGCTGGGATTCTGGCTGGAAAAGGAGCAAATATTAGAGACCTATTCTGCACAGCTCCAAAAGTCCTGAAACTTCACGGATGATGTTTTCCAAATATATAAAAAAACATTGAGCGCAAGAACTTCACCAGGGGGCCACACCCTGCCCACGAGGGTGGGGGCGCGCTCTACCCCCCTGGGCGTGCCCCCTACCTCGTGGGACCCCTGGTGGCCCTCCGGTGACCATCTTCTGCTATATGGACTCTTTCGATGGAAAAATAATGATAATCCATCTTCTCAGACAAAACTCCACCGCCACGAGGCGGAACCAATCTAGGGTTCTAGCGGGGCTGTTCTGCAGGGGAAACTTCCCTCCCGGAGGGGGAAATCATCGCCATCGTCATCAGCAACGCTCCTCTCATAGGGAGAGGGAAATCTCCATCAACATCTTCATCAGCACCATCTCATCTCAAAACCCTAGTTTATCTCTTGTATATAATTCTTGTCTCCAAGTCCGGGATTGGTGCTAGTAGGTTGCTAGTAGTGTTAATTACTCCTTGTAGTTGATGCTAGTTGGTTTAATTGGTAGAAGATCATATGTTCAGATCCTATATGCACATTAATACCCCTCTGATTATGAACATGTTTATGCTTTGTGAGTAGTTACTTTTGTTCCTGGGGACATGGGAGAAGTCTTGCTATTAGTAGTCATGTGCATTTGGTATTCGTTCGATATTTTGATGAGATGTATGTTGTCTCTCCTCTAGTGGTCTTATGTGAACGTTGACTACATGACACTTCACCATTGTTTGGGCCTAGAGGAAGGCATTGGGAAGTAATAAGTAGATGATGGGTTGCTAGAGTGACAGAAGCATAAACCCTAGTTTATGCGTTGCTTCGTAAGGGGCTGATTTGGATTCATATGTTTCATGCTATGGTTAGGTTTACCTTAATACTTTTGTTGTATTTGCGGATGCTTGCAATAGAGGTTAATCATAAGTGGGATGCTTGTCCAAGTAAGGGCAGCAGCCAAGCACCGGTCCACCCACATACCAAATTATCAAAGTACCGAACGCGAATCATATGAACGTGATGAAAACTAGCTTGACGATATTCCCATGTGTCCTCGGGAGTGCTTTACATCATATAAGAGTTTGTCCAGGCTTGTCCTTTGCTACAAAAGGATTGGGCCACCTTGCTGCACTTTATTTACTTTTGTTACTTGTTGCTCGTTACAAACTATCCTATCACAAAACTATCTGTTACCACTTATTTCAGTACTTGCAGAGAATACCTTGCTGGAAACCGCTTATCATTTCCTTCCGCTCCTCGTTGGGTTCGACACTCTTACTTATCAAAAGAACTATGATAGATACCGTATACTTGTGGGTCATCAAGACTCTTTTCTGGCGTCGTTGCCGGGGAGTGAAGCGCCTTTGGTAGGTGGAATTTGGTAAGGAAAAATTTATATAGTGTGCTGAAATTTACTGTCACTTGTTACAATGGAAGGTAATCCTCTGAGGGGCTTGTACGGGGTATCTTCACCCCGACCAGTAGAGCAAAGAGTTGCTCCTCAACCTACTGAAAATGAAAATGAAAATGCTTGTTTTGAAGTTCCTTCGGGTAAGATAGAAAAACTGCTAGCTAATCCTTTTTAGGAGATGGAACAAAACATCCTGATGAACATTTGATATATGTGGATGAAGTTTGTGGATTATTTAAGCTTGCAGGTGTACCCGGAGATGTTGTTAAGAAGAAGGTCTTCCCTTTATCTTTGAGGGGAGATGCATCGACATGGTATAGGCTATGTGATGATATGAGGTCTTGGAATTACAAACGATTGAAATTGGAATTTCATCAGAAGTTTTATCCTATGCACCTTGCTCATCGTGATCACAATTATATATATAATTTTTAGCCTCATGAAGGAGAAAGCATCGCTCAAGCTTGGGGGAGGCTTAAATCAATGTTATATTCATGCCCCAATCATGAGCTCTCAAGAGAAATGACTATTCAAAATTTTTATGCTTGGCTTTCTGGTAACAATCGCACCATGCTTGATACTTCTTGTGTTGGCTCTTTTATGATGAAGACTATTGAATTCAAATGGGATTTATTGGAAATAATTAAATGCAACTCTCAAGATTGGGACCTCGACAATGGTAAGGAATCAGGTATGACACCTAGTTTTGATTGTGTTAAATCTTTTATGGATACCGATATTTTTCGTAAATTTAGCACTAAATATGGACTTGACTCTGAGATAGTAGCTTCTTTCTGTGAATCTTTTGCTGCTTATGTTGATCTCCCCAAGGAGAAGTGGTTTAAATATCATCCTCCCATAGAAGTAAAAGTAGCTGCACCTATTAAAGTTGAAGAAAAGACTATCACTTATAATGATCCTATTGTTCCTACTTCTTATGTTGAGAAACCACCTTTCCCTGTTAGGATAAAGGATCATGCTAAAGCTTCAACTGTGGTTCGTAAAAGCAATATTAAAACATATACACCTCCTAAGCAAGTTAAAGTTGAACCTAATATTGCTATTGTTAAAGATCTCTTGTCTGATAATATAGATGGGCATGTTATTTATTTCTGTAATGAAACTGCTAGAATTGCTAAACCCCGTGATAAAGATAAACCTAGACATGTGGTAGGTATGCCTGTTATTTCTGTTAAAATAGGAGATCATTGTTATCATGGCTTATGTGATATGGGTGCTAGTGCTAGTGCAATACCTTATTCCTTATACAAATAAGTTATGCATGATATTGCACCTACTGAGATGGAAGATATTGATGTCACAATTAAACTTGCCAATAGAGATACTATTTCACCAATGGGAATTGTTAGAGATGTTGAAGTCTTGTGTGGGAAAACTAAATATCCTGCAGATTTTCTTGTTCTAGGTTCCCCACAAGATAGCTTTTGTCCCATTATATTTGGTAGACCCTTCTTAAATACTGTTAATGCTACCATAGATTGCAAAAGAGATGTTGTTACTATCGGTTTTAGATGATATGACTCATGAATTTAATTTTTCTAAATTTAGTAGACAACACTGATGCGTCTCCAACGTATCTATAATTTTTGATTGCTCCATGCTATATTATCTACTGTTTTGGACATTATTGGGCTTTATTATCCACTTTTATATTATTTTTTGGACTAACCTATTAACCAAAGGCCCAGCCCAGAATTGTTGTTTTTGCCTGTTTTAGGGTTTCGAAGAAAAGGAATATCAAATGGAGTCCAAACAGAATGAAACCTTCGGGAACGTGATTTTCTCACCGAATACAACTCAGGAGACTTGGAACCTACGTCAAGCCAATCAACAGGAGGCCACGAGGTAGGGGGCGCGCCTGCCCCCCCCCTAGGCGCACCCTCCACCCTCGTGGGCCCCCTGTTGCTCCACCGACGTACTTCTTCCTTCTATATATACCCACGTACCCCCAAACGATCAGATACGGATCCAAAACCCTAATTCCACCGTCGTAACTTTTTGTATCCACGAGATCCCATCTTGGGCCCTGTTCCGGAGCTCCGCCGGAGGGGGCATCGATCACGGAGGGCTTCTGCATCAACACCATAGCCTCTCCGATGAAGTGTGAGTAGTTTACTTTAGACCTACGGGTCCATAGTTAGTAGCTAGATGGCTTCTTATCTCTTTTTGGATCTCAATACAATGTTCTCCCCCTCTCTTGTGGAGATCTATTCGATGTAATCTTCTTTTTGCGGCGCGTTTGTTGAGATCGATGAATTGTGGGTTTATGATCAAGTCTATCTATGAATAATATTTGATTCTTCTCTGAATTCTTTTATGTATGATTGGTTATCTTTGCAAGTCTCTTCGAATTATCAGTTTGGTTTGGCCTACTAGATTGATCTTTCTTGCAATGGGAGAAGTGCTTAGCTTTGGGTTCAATCTTGCGGTGTCCTTTCCCGGTGACAGTAAGGGCAGCAAGGCACGTATTGTATTGTTGCCATCGAGGATAACAAGATGGGGTTTTCTTCATATTGCATGAGTCTATCCCTCTACATCATGTCATCTTGCTTAAGGCGTTACTCTGTTTTTAACTTAATACTCTAGATGCATGCTGGATAGCGATCGATGAGTGGAGTAATAGTAGTAGATGCAGGCAGGAGTCGTTCTACTTGTCTCGGACGTGATGCCTATATACATGATCATACCTAGATATTCTCATAACTATGCTCAATTCTGTCAATTGCTCAATAGTAATTTGTTCACCCACCGTAGAATACTTATGCTTTCGAGAGAAGCCACTAGTGAAACCTATGGCCCCCGGGGCCAACTTTATCATATTAATCTCCTACTACTTAGTTATTTACTACTTTGCCTTTATTTTACTTTGCATCTTTATCATAAAAATACCAAAAATATTATGGTATCATATCTATCAGATCTCACTCTCATAAGTGGCCCTATAGGGATTGACAACCCCTATTTGCGTTGGTTGCGAGGATTTATTTGTTTTCTGCAGGTACGAGGGACTCGCGCGTAGCCTCCTACTGGATTGATACCTTGGTTCTCAAAAACTGAGGGAAATACTTACGCTACTTTGCTGCATCATCCCTTCCTCTTCAGGGAAAACCAACGCAGTGCTAAAAGAGGTAGCAAACACCATGAAGAAGAATTACCTAGTAAGGATTAAATTATTGGTCTTGCTTCTATTGCCGTACCTCCTAGTGATCCTCTAGAACAATACTTGCTATACCATGAAAATGATATGTTTATGAATGAAAGAAGGGAATTAGATGAAGTATTCTTTAAACAGGAACCTATTCTGAAAAACAATTTACCTGTTGAAATCCTAGGGGGTCCTCCTCCACCCAAGGGTGATCCCATGTTTGAGCTTAAACCATTACCTGATACTCTTAAATATGCTTATCTTGATGAGAAAAACATATATCCTGTTATTATTAGTGCTAACCTTTCAGAACATGAAGATGAGAGATTATTGAAAACTCTAAAGAAGCACTGTGCTGCTATTGGGTATACTCTTGATGATCTTAAGGGCATTAGTCCCACTCTATGTCAACATAAAATTAATTTGGAAGAAGATGCTAAACCAGTTCGTGATCATCAACGCCGGCTGAATCCTAAAATGAAAGAAGTGGTAAGAAAGGAGATACTAAAGCTCCTTGAGGCAGGTATAATTTATCCCGTTGCAGATAGTCAGTGGGTAAGCCCTGTCCATTGTGTCCCTAAGAAGGGAGGTATTACTGTTGTTCCTAATGATAAAGATGAATTGATTCCTCAAAGAATTATTACAGGTTATAGGATGGTAATTGATTTCCGCAAATTAAATAAGGCTACTAAAAAAGATCATTACCCCTTACCTTTTATTGATCAAATACTAGAAAGATTGTCCAAACATACACATTTTTGCTTTCTAGATGGTTATTCTAGTTTCTCTCAAATAACTGTGTCAGCCAAAGATCAATCAAAGACTACTTTTACATGCCCTTTTGGTACTTTTGCTTATAGACGTATGCCTTTTCGTTTATGTAATGCACCTACTACCTTTCAAAGATGCATGATGGCTATATTCTCTGACTTTTGTGAAAAGATTTGTGAGGTTTTCATGGACGATGTAGCAACCAGACCTCAAACAGTCTGATCTCTGTGCTCCGGTGTCATCCCTCGATCAGTAATGCTGACACCACACAGTACTCGGAGGATTTATAACAGAGTAGCAATCACACACTTATTACATCGAGTGTCTCAAAAGAGAACTTACTACAATAAGTATGGCTTAAGGCCATCTAATAACGATAATAGCGGAAGGCTTGGAAGATAAGTGAGTCCATCAACTCCAACGGCATCACTGAGTATAGAACCACGACCTAAAACTCCTTAATCGTCGTCTGAAAAGTCTGCAACATTAACGTTGCAGCCCGAAACGGGTCAGCACATGGAATATGCTAGCAATGTAACACATAGAGAGTAATGGAATGAAACGGCTATACTATATGCATATTTCCTTGGGTTCTTTGTCTTCATCTACTGGTTCTTCCACTTCATAATCTTCACGTGTAGCCTTGAGTTCTTCCTCCAGTTCCTTGATTCTAGTCTTTGCCTTCTTCAGGTCTATCATGTCGGCGCACATCTGGTTCTCCTTTCGTCGAATGTGCTGGTTTAGCTCCTGGATAAAAGTTGCGATTGATCTATCCTTCCTGGTGCTGATCATCTCCCAGTGTTCATCTCGGCGCCCACAAATCTGGTAGATAGTATCCTTGAGATCCTTGCGGTAGACTTCTCCAATGCGTCCCATGGCGATGTGAGCTGACATGCTCTTTCCTAGACTCCAAGTTGGTGCATCAAAAGAAAACTCTATGGGCTCAGTGACTGGCATGAACGTCCTTCCTGGAACTTGAACTTGAATCATCCAGCGCTCATCTTCAGGTAAAGTGGCGTTGTAGGTTCCCGTGAAGCTTGGTACTCCTATATTCAGGTATCTAGTGGCTTCCTTCAAGTAGCGTCCAAAGGGTGTATCTTCATCCGGTTGTGTGAACTTGTTCCTTGCATCTACCATCCTAAAGAGTAGAAAAGATGAGAGGTCAGAAGAGAAGAGAGTGAATAGTGATCTAGGTCTTTAGCTTAGTGGTCGTGTCCTACAGTCAGCGTGTGCTCTGATACCATCTCTGTAGCGACCAGACCTCAAACAGTCTGATCTCTGTGCTCCGGTGTCATCCCTAGATCAGTAATGCTGACACCACATAGTACTCGGAGGATTTATAACAGAGTAGCAATCACACACTTATTACATCAAGTGTCTCAAAAGAGAACTTATTACAATAAGTATGGCTTAAGCCCATCTAATAACGATAACAACGGAAGGTTTGGAAGATAAGTGAGTCCATCAACTCCAATGGCATCACTGAGTATAGAACCACGACCTAAAACTCCTTAATCGTTGTCTGAAAAGTCTGCAACATTAACGTTGCAGCCCGAAACGGGTCAGCACATGGAATATGCTGGCAATGTAACACATAGAGAGTAATGGAATGAAACGGCTATACTATATGCATATTTGGCTGGTGGAAAGCTCTATGGTTACAGTTTTGCGTAAAGCAATTTTTCCCTACTTCAAAGGAATAAAATTTAATTACTATCATGGTGGTTGTTAAACATTGAGAATGGTTGACAGCATTCTCAATCCCAATTTAGCATCATCATTAAACATAACCCAACAAAATTAATTTAGAGTAACATGTTGAGATTCACATGAAAATCCAGGTACTAGATACTCAAGATGTCCATAACCGGGGACACGGCTAACCATGATTAGTTTATTACACTCTGCAGAGGTTTGCGCACTTTTCCCCACAAGACTCGATCGCCTCCGTTTGGTTTCTCACACTACATGGTGTTTGAGAAGACGGATGACCGAGACATAGTCTTTCAGAAGCGCTAGCACCTTACGATGGGTAGACCGTACCACCTACATCCCCTACATCTGCTAGTCTACCACTGTAAGAGTTTGCACGACTTAGTCAACTATGTTAGAGCCCATAATAGCTTGTGGCTGCACACGGAAGATTCTAGTATGAATAGTCTCATGATCCCTTTGAGCCTGGGTGGCGGTCCAAAAGAAAACAGGCAAGTCCTGGAATACCCAGGTGCCTCAATCCACCCAGATGTGTGTTTAAGTTGCCACCTTAGATAAACCATTAATTAACAATCTCACATCTGCCATGGATATCACTGACCCAATCCACGTCTACTAGCATAGCATGGTATAATAAGCAAACGTAGAAGTAACTCCCAAAGATTTAATAATAACAGGTAATAGGTACTACCTCATCTACTTCCCCTCCCACAATTTAATTAGATCCTAATCATGCAATGTGTAAGGATTGATCTAATGCAATAAAACTGGGTAGTAGAAAAGGTATGAGCAAAGTGTTACTTGCCTTGCTGGTGATCCGCAAAACCTAACGATTCGAAGTAACAGGCGGCGCACTCCGGGTACTCTATCGCAGACAAACAAACAAGCATACAGTAAGTACTCATCTAATGCACAGGTAAAACTCAAATAAGAGATCTAACCAGAAGGTTCAACTTAAGAACTCCGGTTGGCAAAAAGAATCAAACCGAACGAAGCAACGAAAGTCAAACGGCGAAAGAAAACAACTTCGTTCTAGTAATCTGGATCTAGGGCAAATTTTACAGTAGCAAAATCTTATTTAAGTTGGTTAAACGGATAGAGGGTTTCGAGAGGAAACTCTAGGCGCTTGAATCGCCTGATTCCGATAAACGAGCGAAAAGTTAAACTAAAACGAAAATTGAATCAGGAATCGCGATCAGAAAAATCGCGGATTTAATCCGAGAAAAAGAAAAACGACGAACGCCATTTTTTTTAATTTTTTCTCTTTTTTTTGGCACGGAAAACGAGGCGCAACGAACCTCGGGCGGCGGGATCATCGGCGGCGGCGGTGGCGGCTCCGGTGGCGCGCACGGATCGAGGCGGGGCTAATGTGCTGGGGCGGCTCGGGGCGGCGCTATTTAAAGGCTTCCCCCAGGCGGTGTCCCGCTCGGGTACGGCCCGAAGTCGGTTCGTTTTTTTTAATTATTCCGCTCAGAAGAAAAATAAAAAGAAATACTAAACGGACTCCAAAAATTCTGAAATAAATTTTCACGGGCTTCTAAAATCAAGCCGCACAAGGTGAACATTTATTTGGGCCCTAAATGCAATTTTGAAAAATGCACATTTTTCCTAAATTCAAATAAAACACCGAAAAACTCCGAAATAAAATCTTATTTGATTTTTTTATTAAATCCTCCATATTTCTTTATTTTGGGAAAGTCATTTTATTCCCTCTCTCATATTTTTGTAATAGAAATAATTGATGATAAAATAAATAAAATCAAATGATCCTATTCTCAAAATTTGAGAGAACTCAAATATGAAAATAACGAAATCCCCAACTCTCTCCGTGGGTCATTGAGTTGCGTAGAATTTCTAGGATCAACCAAAATGCAAAATAAAATATTATATGCATGATGATCTAATGTATAACATTCCAAATTGAAAATTTGGGATGTTACGAACCTACCCCCCTTAAGATGAATCTCGCCCTCGAGATTCGGGTTGGCTAGAAAATAGGTGAGGGTGGTCTTTGAGCAAATCTTCCTCTCGTTCCCAGGTGGCTTCATCCTCCGTGTGGTGGCTCCACTGAACCTTGCAAAACTTGATAACCTTGTTGCGAGTAACTCGGCTGGCAAACTAAAGAATCTTAACTGGTTTCTCCTCATAGGTCAAATCGTTATCCAACTGAATAGTTTCCAATGGCACTGTGTCTGTCAACAGTATGTCAGCCATCTCCGCGTGACATTTCTTTAACTGAGAAACGTGGAACACATCATGTACTCCTGACAATCCTTCGGGCAATTCCAACTTGTAGGCTACTTCTCCCATATGCTCCAAAACTCGATATGGTCCTACAAATCGTGGCGCTAATTTCCCTTTAACTCCAAAACGCTTTGTTCCTCGAAGTGGAGATACTCGAAGATAAGCTCTATCTCCAACTTCGTAAACTGTCTCCTTGCGTTTAGAATCCGCATAACTCTTCTGTCTGGACTGGGCTACCTTGAGCCTATCGCGAATCAGCTTCACCTTCTGTTCAGACTCTGTAATCAAGTCAGGACCAAACAACTGGCGGTCTCCAACTTCATCCCATGACAACGGTGTCCTGCACCTCCTTCCGTACAAAGCTTCGAAAGGGGCCATCTTTAAACTGGTTTGATAACTGTTGTTGTAAGAGAACTCTGCATATGGCAAATTATCGTCCCAACTAGATCCATAATCTAGCGCACAAGCTCTCAGCATATCCTCCAAAATCTGATTGACTCTCTCGGTCTGTCCATCTGTCTGTGGATGAAAAGTTGTACTGAATTCTAGCCTGGTTCCCAAAGTTTCATGCAACTGCTTCCAGAACTTTGAGGTAAACTGGGTTCCTCTATCTGATATGATACTCCTTGGAACTCCATGCAAACATACTATCCTGGTCATGTATATCTTTGCCAACTTAGCACTGGTGTAAGTGGTCTTTACTGGGATGAAATGAGGTACTTTCGTCAATCAATCAACTACAACCCAAATCGAGTCATAGCCTGAACGAGTCCTGGGCAATCCCGTGATAAAATCCATGCCTAGCTTATCCCACTTCCATTCAGGTATTGGCAATGGTTGTAACAATCCTGCTGGCTTCTGATGCTCTGCCTTTACTCTCTGGCATACATCACAAACTGCTACATACTCCGCTATATCCTTCTTCATTCCGGTCCACCAGAAAATATCCTTCAAATCCAAATACATCTTGGTATTTCCTGGGTGAATTTAATACGGTGAATCGTGTGCCTCTTGCAAAATCAACTTCCTGATCTACGGGTCATTGGGGGCATAAACGCGGTCTTCAAACCATAGGGTGTCGTGCTCATCCTCACGAAATCCTTTAGCTTTTCCTTTGCTCAGTTTCTCCTTTATAGAGGCAATCTCTTTGTCATCTTTTTGAGCTTCCCTGATTTTATCCATCAAGGTTGACTGAATCTCCATTGCTGCTACATAACATCTCAGAACTATTTCCAAACATAGTTCACAAAGATTTTCGGCTAACTCCCTTGGTATTCCTCCCGTCATTAACGTATTGACATGGCTCTTGCGACTTAATGCATCAGCTACTACATTAGCCTTTCCGGGGTGATAATGCAATTTCATATCATAATCCTTGATAAGCTCCAACCATCTCCTTTGTCTGAGATTTAACTCCTTCTGGGTGAAAATGTACTTCAAACTCTTATGATCCGTGTACACCTCACAATGGTTTCCAATGAGGAAATGTCTCCATGTCTTCAATGCATGCACCACGGCTGCTAACTCCAAATCATGCGTAGCATAATTCAACTCATGAGGTTTCAGTTCTCTTGAGGCATATGAAACAACTCTCCTTTCCTGCATAAGCACTGCTCCAAGTCCTCGACGTGAAGCGTCGCAATACACCTCATAATCCTTGGTCTCGTCTGGCAAAATCAACACTGGTGAGGTAACCAAACGTTTCTTCAACTCCTGGAAACTAGCCTCACATTCCTCTGTCCATATGAACTTGGTATCTTTCTTCAACAACTCAGTCATAGGCTCCGCAATCTTTGAGAAATTCTCAATAAATCTCTGGTAGTATCCTGCGAGTCCAAGGAAACTCCGGATCTCTCCAACTGTTGTTGGGGCTTCCCACTTGGTCACGGTTTCAACTTTAGCAGGATCTACTGCTATACCTTCTCCAGATATAACATGTCCAAGGAATCCTACTTCCTTCAACCAAAACTCACATTTGCTGAACTTGGCATATAATTGATGTTCTCTGAGCTTTCCAAGTACCAAACGCAAATGCTCCTTATGTTCCTCTTCATTCTTCAAATAAACCAGGATATCATCAATGAACACTACGACGAACTTATCCAAAAACTCCATAAACACTTTGTTCATCATGTTCATAAAATAGGCAGGTGCGTTAGTCAGACCAAATGACATAACGGTATACTCGTACAGCCCATACCTGGTGGTAAAAGCTGTCTTCGGAATATCCTGTTCTCGAATCTTCAACTGGTGGTATCCTGATCGCAGATCGATCTTGGAAAATACCTTAGCTCCTTGTAATCGATCAAACAGATCGTTGATCATAGGTAGTGGGTACTTGTTCTTGATCGTTACTTCATTCAATCCTCGATAATCAACAACCATCCTTAACGATCCATCCTTCTTCTCCACTAGAAGTACTGGCGATCCCCAAGGCGAAGAACTTGGGCGAATATATCCTTTATCCAGTAACCCCTTAATCTGCTTCTTAATTTCCACCAAATCCTTTGCTGGCATCCTATATGGTCTCTTTGATATTGGACCTGTGCCTGGCAATAGCTCAATCAAAAACTCAATATCTCTATCCGGTGGCATGCCTGGCAACTCCTCTGGAAATACATCAGGGAAATCCCTTACTACTGGTACTTCCTCCTGCACAACTCCTGTTAGGCAATTTACTTGAGTCCTCTTTGGCACATGCCGGGATACATACTTGATCCTTCTCCCTTCTGGTGTGGTAAGAAAAATTGACTTACTAGCGCATTCAATATTCCCTTCATACTTTGATAACCAATGCATGCCTAATATCACATCCAATCCTTGGGATTCCAATTAGATCTGAGGGAAAAACATAGTTACCAATCCTTAATGGTAACCGATCACACCATAGACTAGCCACATACTCTGCTCCGGGCGAGGTTAGATAGGTTATACTTATCCACAAATCCCCTTGAGATGTATGAATGCGATGCACCAGTATCAAAAAGAACGAGTGCAATAAATGACTTAACCAAAAACTTACCTATTACTGCATCGGGCTGAGCTTCAACCTCCTCCACGCTAACGTGGTTCACTTGTCCCCTGTTGAAAGGGTTCGGCTTCTTCCCAGAACTTCCATTGCTATTTCCATTTTGTAATTCAGGACATTCATTGGCATAATGTCCTGTCTTCGAACACTTAAAGCAAGTGACTTGGCTTAGGTCCTTCTTGGCTGGGGTTGATGGGTTGGTCTGGTTCTGGCCGTTGCTTCCTCCGTTGCCATTACCATTCTTGGTGCCATTGTGATTGTGCGAGCTACCTCCTCCATGAGTATGCTGAAAATGTCCTCCCGGTCTAGGAGTAAAACGTGGCTTCTGCTGAGCTCCTGAATTGTACTTTCCTTGTCCATACTTCCTCTTGCGATTCTCAATCTGTTGTTGCTTCCCTTCAATCATAAGAGCACGATCTACCAACTCCTGGTAGTTGTTGAAGGTGGCTACCATCAACTGCATGCTCAACTCATCATTCAGTCCTTCTAGAAACTTCTCCTGCTTAGCTGCATCCGTAGCGATGTCATCTGGGGCATAACGTGCTAACTTACTAAATTCCTCCACATACTGGCCAACTGTCCGTCCTCCTTGGCGCAAGTTGCGAAACTCATGCTTCTTCATGGCCATAGCTCCTGCTGAAACATGTGCAGTACGAAAAGCCTGCTGAAACTGGTCCCATGTGACAGTGTCAACTGGGAAAGTGGCTGTGAAATTCTCCCACCATGATGCTGCTGGTCCTTCTAGCTGATGTGCGGAAAACTTCACCTTCTACACATCTGTGCATCCTGTTGTGGTCAACTCCCTAGCTGTCTTGCGGAGCCAATCATCCGCTACTATCGGCTCGGTGCTACTGGAAAACACCGGCGGATTCAGCCTAAGAAAACGAGCTAAGTGGTCAACAGGTGGTGGTGGTGGTGGTGGGTTGTTGTTGTTGTTCCCCTGATTCTGATTCTGGACTAGCAACTGCATCAATGTGTTCTGCTGCTGGATCAACTAGGTGAGCTCCAGTGGAAAGGTAAATCCGGGGTCACGTCTCGGAGGCATCTGAGGGTTTAGAAAAGATGAGATATAAGAATAGAGGGGGTCTAAAGAGAAAACACTACCCATATGCACATGAGGCAAAAGCAAACAATTCACTTCAATCAATCAAACAAGGGCATACAATCGATCTAACTATCGCAAAAGTGCTCGGACTACTATATTTACATGGTGGACTACTACTACTGATGAGGTGGTCTACTAGAAATATTCTTCGGTTGTTGACTCCATAATATCTGCTCCAGCTTCATCAACATAGTCATCATCGCTACTATCTGCTTCTGAGTCGGTGCCGTCGATGATGATGTAGTCTTCCGGGCTAATTTCCTTGGGTTCTTCGTCTTCATCTACTGGCGTAGGGTCTCCCATAAATATTACAATCTTCTTGATCAGGTCGTCATTCTTCTCCACCAATACTTCAATTTCCTCTTCATAATCTTCACGTGTAGCCTTGAGTTCTTCCTCCAGTTCCTCGATTCTAGTCTTTGCCTTCTTCAGGTCTATCATGTCGGCGCACATCTGGTTCTCCTGTCGTCGAATGTGCTGGTTTAGCTCCTGGATAAAAGTTGCGATTGATCTATCCTTCCTGGTGCTGATCATCTCCCAGTGTTCATCTCGGCGCCCACAAATCTGGTAGATAGTATCCTTGAGATCCTTGCGGTAGACTTCTCCAATGCGTCCCATGGCGATGTGAACTGCCATGCTCTTTCCTAGACTCCAAGTTGGTGCATCAAAAGAAAACTCTATGGGCTCAGTGACTGGCATGAACGTCCTTCCTGGAACTTGAACTTGAATCATCCAGCGCTCTTCTTCAGGTAAAGTGGCGTTGTAGGTTCCCGTGAAGCTTGGTACTCCTATATTCAGGTATCTAGTGACTTCCTTCAAGTGGCGTCCAAAGGGCGTATCTTCATCCGGTTGTGTGAACTTGTTCCTTGCATCCGCCATCCTAAAGAGTAGAAAAGATGAGAGGTCGGAAGAGAAGAGAGTGAATAGTGATCTAGGTCTTTAGCTTAGTGGTCGTGTCCTACAGTCAGCGTGTGCTCTGATACCATCTCTGTAGCGACCAGACCTCAAACAGTCTGATCTCTGTGCTCCGGTGTCATCCCTGGATCAGTAATGCTGACACCACACAGTACTTGGAGGATTTATAACAGAGTAGCAATCACACACTTATTACATCGAGTGTCTCAAAAGAGAACTTATTACAATAAGTATGGCTTAAGGCCATCTAATAACGATAACAGCGGAAGGCTTGGAAGATAAGTGAGTCCATCAACTCCAATGGCACCACTGAGTATAGAACCACGACCTAAAACTCCTTAATCGTCGCCTGAAAAGTCTGCAACATTAACGTTGCAGCCCGAAACGGGTCAGCACATGGAATATGCTGGCAATATAACACATAGAGAGTAATGGAATGAAACGGCTATACTATATGCATATTTGGCTGGTGGAAAGCTCTATGGTTACAGTTTTGCGTAAAGCAATTTTTCCCTACTTCAAAGGAATAAAATTTAATTACTATCATGGTGGTTGTTAAACATTGAGAATGGTTGACAGCATTCTCAATCCCAATTTAGCATCATCATTAAACATAACCCAACAAAATTAATTTAGAGTAACATGTTGAGATTCACATGAAAATCCAGGTACTAGATACTCAAGATGTCCATAACCGGGGACACGGCTAACCATGATTAGTTTATTACACTCTGCAGAGGTTTGCGCACTTTTCCCCACAAGACTCGATCGCCTCCGTTTGGTTTCTCACACTACATGGTGTTTGAGAAGACGGATGACCGAGACATAGTCTTTCAGAAGCGCTAGCACCTTACGATGGGTAGACCATACCGCCTACATCCCCTACATCTGCTAGTCTACCACTGTAAGAGTTCGCACGACTTAGTCAACTATGCTAGAGCCCATAATAGCTTGTGGCTGCACACGGAAGTTTCTAGTATGAATAGTCTAATGATCCCTTTGAGCCTGGGTGGCGGTCCAAAAGAAAACAGGCAAGTCCTGGAATACCCAGGTGCCTCAATCCACCCAGATGTGTGTTTAAGTTGCCACCTTAGATAAACCATTAATTAACAATCTCACATCTGTCATGGATATCACTCACCCAATCCACGTCTACTAGCATAGCATGGCATAATAAGCAAACGTAGAAGTAACTCCCAAAGGTTTGATAATAACAGGTAATAGGTACTACCTCATCTACTTCTCCTCCCACAATTTAATTAGATCCTAATCATGCAATGTGTGAGGATTGATCTAATGCAATAAAACTGGGTAGTAGAAAAGGTATGATCAAAGTGTTACTTGCCTTGCTGATGATCCGCAAAACCTAACGATTCGAAGTAACAGGCGGCGCACTCCTGGTACTCTATCGCAGACAAACAAACAAGCATACAATAAGTACTCATCTAATGCACAGGTAAAACTCAAATAAGAGATCTAACCAGAAGGTTCAACTTAAGAACTCCGGTTGGCAAAAAGAATCAAATCGAACGAAGCAACGAAAGTCAAACGGCGAAAGAAAACAACTTCGTTCTAGTAATCTGGATCTAGGGCAAATTTTACAGTAGCAAAATCTTGTTTAAGTTGGTTAAACAGATAGAGGGTTTCGAGACGAAACTCTAGGCGCTTGAATCGCCTGATTCCGATAAATGAGCGAAAAGTTAAACTAAAACGAAAATTGAATCAGGAATCTCGATCAGAAAAAACGCGGATTTAATCCGAGAAAAAGAAAAACGACCAACGTCGATTTTTTTTATTTTTTCTCTTTTTTCGGCATAAAAAACGAGGCGCGACGAACCTCGGGCGGTGGGATCGTCGGCGGCGGCTCCGGCGGCGCGCGCGGGTCGAGGCGGGGCTGATGGGCTGGGGCGGCTCGGGGCGGCGCTCTTTAAAGGCTGCCCCCGGACGGTGTCCCGATCGTGTACGGCCCGAAGTCGGTTCGTTTTTTTTAATTATTCCGCTCGGAAGAAAAATAAAAATAAATACTAAACGGACTCCAAAAATTCCGAAATAAATTTTCAGGGGCTTCTAAGATCATGCCGCACAAGGTGAACATTTATTTGGGCCCTAAATGCAATTTTGAAAAACGCACATTTTTCCTAAATTCAAATAGAACACCGAAAAACTCCAAAATAAAATCTTATTTGATTTTTTATTAAATCCTCAATATTTCTTTATTTTGGGAAAGTCATTTTATTCCCTCTCTCATATTTTTGTAATCTCTTATCTCTTATCTCTTACTATACTAATCCTAGACTCTCTAGAAAATCCCACGTTAATTAGAATTTACAGGCCGTTAATTTGGTGGGACCAAATTATTACGGTGTAGATCAACCTGAAAACAGAAGAAAAAAAACTCATCCCAATCTTTATATTTTTTTTCCTTCGAAGGGTCAATCTCAATCTAAACAGAAGAAAAAAAATCTCATCGCAATCTCCATCTTTTTTTGAGGGATCAATCTCAATCTTCTTTTTTTTTGAGGAAGAATCAATCTCAATCTTTTTTCTGAGGAAGGATCAATCTCAATCTTTGTAATGCTCCAAAAATCACATCTCAATCTGAATTTTTTTTTTCAGGCACCAATCTCAATCTTTTTTTTTAGGAAGTATCAATCTCAATCTTTCTAATGTTGTGCACGACAGGTTGATCTTTCCCTAACCTCTCTCTTCACGTCATGTACCCGCCGCCCATATCCATCTAAATTGGCTATAGGCGCAAGCCTCTACAGCCACGGCCAACAAATCCTCCTCCACCTGATCTCTCTCCCATCCTCTAACCTACTTGCTACAGTAAATCACATCATGTTCCGTCCGCGTGTGTTTCGTTTCTGTCCACAAGGCTTAATCAAGTGCATGCTGGATCAGGACGTTGTGCATGTATATGTTTAGGTTGACCTCCATGCATGATCGTGGCAGTTTCCAAGGCGAAACTGCAAGCATGTAAGATTAAGAAAACCTATTGCTACCAATTGTGCCTCTCATGCGTGCCTGCTGGAAGAAATCTCTGTTACCTGTACGGCTGTGCATACCTATCTACTGATGTATCTATAGCCAGAATAGATCAACCTGCTTTGGGAATAAGTTTGGCTATGTGTACGTGCATGGCAGCCGGGCGTTTGTGCGATGTGAGTCATTACTCAGCAACTCCAGTCCTCCTCCTCTCTTTATAACTATTGTTGTTAAATACGATGGTCTTATCCAGCTTTTCCTCCTCCAGCACGCCGCCCTGTTCATGGCAGCATTGAGCCCTCGATCTGTTCGTCAAGAGCCAAGAGGCGCAGAAGGACACCCCACATATGGATCTTCCTCTGGTATGATTCAATCACCTGTTTTTTTAGATCAGGGGTCTCAACTCTCAATTCCTTTGTGGATTTAGTAGAGGCCGCAGAATATAAGCTCCCGCATGGCTCTTTGCCAGGTCGTCCTGTACACCAAAGTTGCATGGAAGCCACAATTCAATCTGGCTTCTCACCAATCCCTTCTTCTCTGATGTTTGAATCTCTTCATGTTTAAAGTTCCAACCACCCTCCAAACTGCAACACAACATCGAGATTGTTGGTGTGGCACAGGAGGAGGTTTATTGGCGCCACTTTTAACTAGATCACACTGCCCTCTCTTGCTGCAGAGGCTGCCAACTGGAGAAAGTGGAGTAGATGACAGGTGGTGTAAGTCTATTCTCTGGCTATTAAATCCTCTCACGAACACAAAATTGTCTTGGTCCGATCCCTATTGTTTGATCAAGCAAAAAGCAATTGCATACATTTGTATCTATGAGAACTCTAATCTGTATATCACAGACAAGCCACTCACTTTTTTATAGGAGGCTTTAATTTCAGATGTTTTGTTATCTTAACCCATATTAGACAGCCAAATTTATTGATATTTTTTATGTATATAGAAACAACATATTGTATGTTTCTTAAAATAAATGCTAATTAAAGTTCTGATTATCTGTGTGGTAATATTGAATCATTTTTTCTTTGGCCATACATTACGAGAATCCAACCTATCAGCTTCATATATTTTCAGTTACAGTATTCCTATTGTACAGGAAAAAGGCTCTGGATTGACACAAAGAAGAAAATTCATATGATATTTTCCTGCTATTCTAACTGGGATCAGAGTGAGTTTTTTCTTCTGAATCGTAATGTAATTTCCCCTTCTCTTTGACTTCTCTGTGTAAAGCAAATTGCGTTGGGTGATATTTATATATATATATATACATATATATATATATATATATATATATATATATATATATATCCCGCATCAATTAAGTTCAGTTCATTCCAAACCTGCGGATTTGCTAATGGAATTTTAAGTTTATTCTCATCGACAATAAAAATACTTGCATCACATAGCAGACTAAGGTTATATCAGCTCTATTGCTCTACTGGTACCCTATGCAAATTCCGCACTCTTTATTACTGCTAACAGCGGTCCCTTATAGTTTCGTGTATTATTTTTAGCTTTAGAGATGTCAGTTAGTCATTTCATTGCTCTTAGAACATTCAGAATTAGTGCTCTCTCTAGCTCAGTATACTATATAGCAGCTGCTTTTTCAAGAGTACCTTTTTTTGTATCCATGAATTCACAAGTTAGCTTGATGTTCTTAATAAGATAGTACTACTATATGTTGAATATTTATCCAAGGACCAGGAACACATATGATTAGTAGGGAGGCAATCCCCTTCCAATAATATAATGAAAGAAATTGGAAGGGTATAATAATTCCTTTTTCCCTAAGGACAACTCCTATAAAATATTACATCCTCAAGCTTTACGTCTTTCATAATTTTCACTAAAATAAATTTTTTTGTATGAAAATATTTGATATGTGTGTTCTTTAGAAGATGCTAGCCTGTGCAGTCGGCATAGGTTGAATGATAGCCTCGAGCCCTCACCAGCAACAAGGAGCTGCGCAGGCACACATGCGTGCATAGATCGGCTAAATTTCAATCTGATTCTTTTTGTTCCATGCTAAATCAGTAAATCATTATTACATTAATCTAACCATTGTTCTACTATTGATTTCATGGCTAGGTGATGGGATCTATACGGATGGGGGATATGGTAGATTTGAGTGAAAGCACGCCGCACATCTATAGGATGGTCAGTCTGACCATGCGTACCAAAGGGTAACAGGATCATCCGGATTCGATAAAGCACACGAATATAAAATATAACTAGACATTAATCATCAGTTATATAACCTACTCAGCAGCTATATATGATTTTTTACAGTCATATTTATTAGTTACAGTCATCGATGCCAGCCATTAGACGTTGTCCAATGCATAAAATCTAGCAATTCATCAGGTAAGCTAGAAGAACAATCATGCCTACCATCGACTCCAACTGCGAGAGCAATGAATCAACCCATCAAGTACTGCCTAAGTGTGGCTGAACGACCAGGATTTCCGGATCCTGCCGCAACCACAACGGTCGAGTCCACCAGGACATGCCCTTTGCTGCAGGTCATAGATGCGTGTGCGCGTATAATGATGAGATGTGATTAGCAGGATGTTAGGACAGCGGGTCAGTATATTTTTATAGTTGGGCCTCTGTTCTGCTCTTATGGTTCTACTGATCCAAATCCTCTCATGTGTCACTCATCTTCTGTCCTCCGCCACACAAGAGTGAAATCCATGTAATATTCACATGCCAATGATCATGCTGATTTGATCGTGAAGAAGAATAGAAGTGACTTCTAAGCCAAGCTGTCAGCACGGACGAAATGTTTGTGTTCCACCATGTGGTGATGGTTTCTAGGATAAAACAATAATTTATCCACATAAAATCGAAGTAACAAACTAATCATGTGCAAATATAATTGTTAGCGTATTCATCCATATTTATATGTCTAACCTATAGTATAAATTGGAAAATTATAGTCAGAATTGTTTTGGCATATCTGGTATTATTGTTACAAAAATGAAAGGTGGTAGAGTATAATTGAGGAAAACAATATACATTAGACTCTTATTTTGTTCAGGAAAAAAGTGAATGCTCATGGGGTCATCAGAACAATTTGTTTTCAAGTATATAGCCATAAATACATGTCAACTATAATCGAAGTATCAGAAATAATCATGTGAAAATATAATTATTAGCATGTCTAACCTATAGTATAAATTGGAAAATTGTAGATTGTTTCGGCATATCTGGTATTATCATTGCAAAAATGTAATGTGGTAGAGTATAATTTAGAAAAAGAATATAAATTAGACTCATATTGTTCAGGAATAAAATGAATGCTCATGGACTGTCATAAGCACAATATATTATTCACGTATATGACCATATATACATGTCTTACTATAAATTAATTTAGTTCAGACTTACTATTTATTTTAGGTAGTCTCATTATATACTTCTGTTTATGATTTTCACCGCAATTCCAGTTTACATATCCTATCTACAAATTGATTTGGTTTGGTAGGGTGGATTTTACAAACATTTTTCGCCGATTCTCACGTGGATTTATTTCTTAATTAAGTAGTCGGCTACATAGTAGGAAGTCTCGATCGCTCATACTATACTTCATAATAATGTTTTTTTTGTATGAAAGGAAAATAATTATTCTATGAAGCTGTTATATGTTTAGCTCACCATATGTAATATGGTCAACCATGATTATTTTGAGGTGCCCGTGCGAATGCACAGGTTGACGACTAGTAGAAATAATTGATGATAAAATAAATAAAATTAAATGATCCTATTCTCAAAATTTGAGAGAACTCAAATATGAAAATAACGAAATGCCCAACTCTCTCTATGGGTCATTGAGTTGCGTAGAATTTCTAGGATCAACCAAAATGCAAAATAAAATATTATATGCATGATGATCTAATGTATAACATTCCAAATTGAAAATTTGGGATGTTATAGACGACTTTTGTTGGGGAACGTAGCAATAATTCAAAAAATTTCCTACGTGTCACCAAGATCAATCTAGGGGATGCTAGCAATAAGAGAGAGGGAGTGCATCTTCATACCCTTGAAGATCGCTAAGCGGAAGCGTTACAAGAACGCGGTTGATGGAGTCGTACTCGCGGCGATTCAAATCGCGGAAGATCCGATCTAGCGCCGAACGGACGGCGCCTCCGCGTTCAACATACGTACTAACCCGGGGACGTCTCCTCCTTCTTGATCCAGCAAGGGGAGAGGAGAAGTTGAGGGAGAACTCTAGCAGCACGACAGCATGGTGGCAATGGAGCTCGTGGTTCTCCAGCAGGGCTTCGCCAAGCACTATGGAGGAGGAGGAGGTGTAGGAGGAGGGAGGGCTGCGCCAGGGAAGAGGTGTGGCTGCCCTCCCACCCCTCCACTATATATAGGGGCAAGGGGAGAGGGGGAGGCGCCCTAGGGTTTCCCCTAGGGGGCGGCGGCCAAGTAGATTGGATCTCCCTAGGGAAAATCCTAGGGAGACTTGCCCCCCAAGCCAAGCAGGTGGAGGCTTGCCTCCCAAGCCTGGTGGAGGCGCCCCACCTCCCCAAGTAACATGAGAAAGGGTGTGGGGGCGCACCACCCCTTAGTGGGCTGGTTTGCCCCTTCCCCTTTGGCCCATGAGGCCCTCCAACACTTGCCGGGGCTCCCGAAACACCTTTCGGTCATGTTGGCCATAGCCTGGTACCTCCAGAACACTTCCGGACTCCGATACCCTTCGTCCAATATATGAATCTTCACCGCCGGACCATTCCAGAACTCCTCGTGACGTCCGGGATCTCATCTAGGACTTCGAACTACCTTCGGTAACCACATACTATTTCCCATAACAACTCTAGCGTCACCGAACCTTAAGTGTGTAGACCCTACGGGTTCGGGAACCATGCAGACATGACCGAGACACCTCTCCGGCCAATAACCAATAGCGGGATCTGGATACCCATATTGGCTCCCACATGTTCCACGATGATCTCATCGGATGAACCACGATGTCGGGGATTTGATCAATCTCGTATTCAATTCCCTTTGTCAATCGGTATGTTACTTGCCCAAGATTCGATCGTCGGTATCCCAATACCTCGTTCAATCTCGTTACCGGCAAGTCACTTTACTCGTTCTGTAACGCATGATCCCGTGACTAACTGCTTAGTCACATTGAGCTCAGTATGATGATGCATTACCGAGTGGGCCCAGAGATACCTCTCCGTCATACGGAGTGACAAATCCTAGTCTTGATTCGTACCAACCCAATAGACACTTTCGGAGATACCTGTAGTGCACCTTTATAGCCACCCAGTTATGTTGTGACGTTTGGTACACCCAAAGCACTCCTACGGTATCCGGGAGTTGCACAATCTCATGGTCTAAGGAAATGATACTTGACATTAGAAAAGCTTTAGCATACGAACTACACGATCTTGTGCTAGGCTTAGGATTGGGTCTTGTCCATCACATCATTCTCCTAATGATGTGATCCCGTTATCAACGACATCCAATGTCCATGGTCAGGAAACCGTAACCATCTGTTGATCAACGAGCTAGTCAACTAGAGGCTTACTAGGGACATGGTGTTGTCTATGTATCCACACATGTATCTGAGTTTCCTATCAATACAATTCTAGCATGGATAATAAACGATTATCATGAATAATGAAATATAATATTATAATAACCAATTTATTATTGCCTCTAGGGCATATTTCCAACAGTCTCCCACTTGCACTAGAGTCAATAATCTAGTTCACATCGCCATGTGATTAACACTTACAGGTCACATTGCCATGTGACCAACATCCAAAGAGTTTACTAGAGTCACTAATCTAGTTCACATCACTATGTGATTAACACTCAATGAGTTCTGGGTTTGATCATGTTATGCTTGTGAGAGAGGTTGTAGTCAACGGGTCTGCCATATTCAGATCCCTATGTATTTCGCAAAACTTTATGTCATATCGTAGATGCTGCTAACACGTTCCACTTGGAGCTATTCCAAATTGTTGCTCCATTATACGTATCCGGTATCTCTACTCAGAGCTATCCGGATAGGTGTTAAGCTTGCATCGATGTAACTCTTTACGTTGAACTCTTTATCACCTCCATAACCGAGAAACATTTCCTTATTCCTCTAAGGATAATTTTGACCGCTATCTGGTGATCCACTCCTAGATCACCTTTGTACCCTCTTGCCAAACATGTGGCAAGGCACACATCTGGTGCGGTACTCAGCATGGCATACCGTATAGAGCCTATGACAAAAGCATAGGGGACGACCTTCGTCCTTCCTCTTTCTTCTACCGTGGTCAATCTTCGAGTCTTACTCAACTTCACACCTTACAACTCAGGTAAGAACCCCTTCTTTGACTGGTCTACTTTGAACTCCTTCAAAAACATGTCAAGGTGTGCGTTCTTTGAAAGTATAATTAGGCGTTTTGATCTATCTCTATAGATCTTGATGCCCAATATGTAAGCAGCTTTATCCAGGTCTTCCTTTGAAAATCACTCTTCAAACAACCGTTTATGCTTTCCAGAAATTCTACATTATTTCGAATCAACAATATGTCATCCACATATACTTATCAGAAATGTTGTAGTGCTCCCACTCACTTTCTTGTAAATACAAGTTTCTAGCAAACATTGTATAAACCTAAAAGCTTTGATCACTCCATCAAAGCATATATTCCGACTCCGAGATGCTTGCTCTAGTCCATAGAAGGATTGCTGGAGCCAGCATACCTTTTAGCATCCTTAGGATCGACAAAACCTTTTATTGTATCACATACAACTTTTTCTTACGAAAACTGGTAAGAAAACTTGTTTTGACATCCATCTGTCAGATTTCATAATCGAAAAATACAGCTAATGCTAACATGATTCCGACGGACTTAAGCATCTCTACGGGTGAGAAATTCTCATCGTAGTCAACTCCTTGAACTTGTGAAAAGACTCTTTCCCACAAGTCGAGCTTCATAGACGGTAACATTACCGCCCACGTCCGTCTTCTTCTTAAAGATCCATTTATCTCAATGGCTTGCCGATCATTGGGCAAGTCCACCAAAGTCCATACTTTGTTCTGATACATGGATCCTATCTCAGATTTCATGGCTTCTAACCATTTGTCGGAATACGGGCCCACCATCGCTTCTCCATAGCTCGTAGGTTCATTGTTGTCTAACAACATGATGTCTAAGACAGGATTACCGTACCACTCAGGAGTAGTACATATCCTTGTCGACCTACGAGGTTCGATAGCAACTTGATCCGAAGCTTCATGATCACTATCATTAACTTCCTATTCAACAGACATAGGCGCCACAGAAAACATCTTTTTGTGTTGCATCACTCTCCGGTTGAAGTAAAGGTTCGACAACCTCATCAAGTTCTATCTTCCTCCCACTCAATTCTTTCGAGAGAAACTCCTTCTCGAGAAAGGACCCGTTCTTAGTGACAAACAATTTTCCCTCGGATCTGAGATAGAAGGTGTACCCAACTGTCACCTTTGGGTATCCTATGAAGATGTGTTTGTCCGCTTTGGGTTCGAGCTTCTCCAGCTGAAGCCTTAAGCATCGCAGCCCCAAACATTAAGAAATGACAACTTTGGTTTCTTGCCAAACCAATGTTCGACGTCGTCTCAATGGACTTAGATGGTGCCCTATCTAAAGTGAATGCAGCTGTCTCTAACACATAACCTCAAAATGAAAATGGTAGATCGGCAAGAGACATCATAGATCGCACCATATCTCATAGGGTTTGATTACGACGTCCGGACACACCATTACCCTGTGGTGTTCCTGGTGGCTTCAACTATGAAACAATTCCACAATGTCTTAAGTGTTTGCCAAACTCATAACTCAGAAATTCTCATTGATCAGATCGTAGGAATTTGATCTTCTTGTTATGATGATTCTTAACTTCACTCTGAAATCGCTTAAACTTTTCGAACGTTTCAGACTTGTGCTTCATTAAGTAAATATACCTATATCTACTCAAATCGTCAGTGAAGATGAGAAAATAGCGATATCCACCGCACGCTTCAATTCTCATTGGATCACATGCATCAACATGTATGATTTCCAACAAGTCACTTGCCCGTTTCATTGTACATGAAAACGGGGTCTTAGTCATATTGCCCATGAGGCATGGCTCGCATGAGTTAAGCGATTCAAAATCAAGTGACTCCAAACATCCATTGACATGGAGTTTCTTCATGCATCTTACGCCAATATGACCTAAGCGGCAGTGCCACAAGAAAGTAGTACTATCATTAATAACTCTACATCTTTTGGCATGAACATGTGTATTACCACGACCGAGATTCAATGAACCATTCACATAGGGTGCATGACCATGAAAGGTATTATTCATGTAAACAGAATAACCATTATTCTCTAACTTAAATGAATAACCGTATTGCAATGAACATGATCTAATCATATTCATGCTCAACGTAGACACCTGATAACATTTATCTAGGTTCAATACTAATCCCAAAGGCAGATGGAGCGTGCGATGGTGATCTCATCAACTTTGGAAACACTTCCAACACACATCGTCACCTCGCCCTTAGCCAGTCTCCGTTTAGTCCGTAGCTTTTGCTTCAAGTCACCAATAATAGCAACTGAACCGGTATCCAATACCCAGGTGCTACCAGGAGTACTAGTGAGGTACACATTAATAACACGTATATACTTTGTTGAAGTTGCCAGCCTTCTTATCTACCATGCATTTGGGGTAATTCCGCTACCAGTGACCGTTCCCCTTACAATAGAAGCACTTAGTCTCGGGTTTGGGTTCAACCTTGGGTTCCTTCACTGGAGCGGCAACTGGTTTGCCATCCATGAAGTTTCCCTTCTAGCCCTTGCCCTTCTTGAAACCAGTGGTCTTGTTAAACCATCAACACTTGATGCTCCTTCTTGATTTCTACCTTTTGCGGTCTTAAGCACCGCGAACAGCTCCGGGATCAACTCCATCCCTTGCATGTCATAGTTCATCACGAAGATCTAGTAGCTTAGTGATAGTGTCTAGAGAACTCTATCAATCACTATCTTATCTGGAAGTTTAACACCCACTTGATTTAAGTGATTTTAGCACCCAAACATTCTGAGCACATGCTCACTAGCTGAGCTATTCTCCTCCATCTTGTTGGCAAAAGAACTTGTCAGAGGTCTCATACCTCTCAACACGGGCATGAGCCTGAAATCCCAATTTCAGCTCTTGGAACATCTCATATATCTTATGGCGTTCAAAACGTCATTGGAATCCCGATTCTAAGCCGTAAAGTATGGTGCACTAAACTATTAAGTAGTCATCGGGATGTGTCTGTCAGGTGTTCACAACATCCACAGATGATGTTGTAGCGGTTTGCACATCGAGCGGTGCATCAAAGACGTAAGCCTTCTGTGTAGCAGTGAGGACACTCCTCGGACTACAAACCCAGTCCGCATCATTGCTTATAATATCTTTCAACTTGGTCTTTCTCTAGGAACATATTGAAACAAGGAGCTACAACGTGAGCTATTTATCTACAACATATTTGCAAAGACAATTTAGACTATGTTCATGATAATTAAGTTCATCTAATCAAATTATTTAATGAACTCCCACTCAGATAGACATCCCTTGTCACACCCTGCATTTTGTAACATGTCATTTGCATTATTAAAGCAAGAAAAGTTGGGCCAACAAAAACTTTTGCATTATTTTGCTTTTATTTTAGAGTTGGTTTCCTCTTTGTGATTTTTTCAAGTGCTCTTTAAAGTCAACTACTCCACCTTCTGTACTTCATCATCTTGCCCCAAACTTCTGCCCAATGATCATGCCATGTGTATAGTACAATACAGTATTTTCTTACAAAAATAATTTGGCCAAATAGTACTTTCAAAAATTAGTTTTCCAAAAACCCCTGGATTGAGGTTTGCACTGCAAGTACCTGATTTGGGGTATGAAAAATATTTCAAAAGGTATATTTGAAACCTATTAGATATAGGATTCCCATAAACCCCAAAAATATAATTTTAAAAGTTATTTTTCCTATTTTATTTAAAAGCTTTTTCTAAAGGCCAGAAATGGTCTTTAATAGGGAAAAATTATTTTATTATTTTAAAAATATTTGACAAAAATCAGGGAAACTCAGTGGGCATATATTTCCCATATATAAGAGTTTCAACACATGGTCATGTTCAGAATATTGGACAAAACCTCCCAAAATCATTTCTGCCCATTTCAAGGATTTGAAATATTTCTACAGGAAATATTTCCATAAAAATCCAAGAAAAATCTAGCAAGTCACAAATGCATATTGTGATGACATTGCAAAGCCTCACTTCAATCAAGGTCATTTTGGTCCACCAAAATGCCCCATAACCCTTTCTATTCAGAACCTAATTTGAGCAAGTTTGTACTACCAACTTTCTCCCCTTAACCCCAACTTTTGTGAGCATGTTCACATGTCCAAATGAGGCCACTACAACAAGTAGTGCATCAAGGAGAAGTGTTATGCTCAACTAGATCTACACAAGTCTATTTCTGCTCATTTCTAGGGTTTACAAAAGTTGCATTGCCAACTTTGCCCAAATAAGCTCCAAATTGGTGAGAGGCCCTAATTATATGTGTCATTTCACCCTGTGGAGTCTCATGGCAATTGGAAATCATTTGCTTTCCAAAACCTTTATCAAACACCTTCTGCCACTTTTCAAAAATCACCATTTTGACCACTAAAACTATTCTCCTTGAGCTCAACTTTTTACCACAGCCCCTCCTAGACCTCCTCTACCTCCAGTAACAATGGCTGCACCTCAGCTCAATGATTGAGGGGTGAAACCACTTCATTTACCCCTCTGGACAGCCCCTGTACCCCTCTTCCTCACCTCCCTCCTCACTCCAGTGGCCATCCATGGCATCCAATGCACCACCCCGTTTCTTTACTCACTCCTAGACCTGCTAGACACCAAAAGACGCGCTCAGCATGCATAAAGAATGGCCATGCCAGCCATTTGGGCGCTCTGGAGCGCGCTACAGTGCGCTCCCGCACTGTAGCCGCCCCCTTCCAACCACCTCCGGCCACCTCAGGCCTCCCCCGTGCGCCTGCCGATGCGCCTCGGCGTCCGCAACACGCTACGCGGTCGGCCCCCTCCTCTCTCCTCCTCCCCGTGCCTCCGCGCTAGCAAACACCGGCCGCCTGAGCGTGCCAATGGCGGGCCTCACACGCGCGCGCGCCTCTGACCTCTCCCCACTCCCTCTCTCTATCTCTCCCGATGTAGTCGACGTCCAGGAACACCCCAGATACCACGCCCTCTTCCCCGAGCCTTGCAGCGACGAGCAGGAGCCCGCCGGCGCATGAGTCCACGGCACCCCGCCGTTCGCCTATTTAAAGGCCTCCCCAAGCCCTCCTCTCCTCACCACTCGCTCTCTCACTCCCCTAAACATCCCCCTGCACCCCAGTTCCTCTCCAGAGCCACCCAAGCTCGAGATCGAGCTCGAGCTCCGCCGCTTCGGCTCGCCGGAGTTTGCGAGGTATAGGCCTCCCTCGCTCCTCCTCTGCCTCGATCTGGAACCCCTGCAGCCCTCTGATCCTTTCCCCCTTGTTTCCCCTCTCTGTAGCTGCCGGAAACAGTCGGAACCATCGACGCCCGAAGCCCCTCCGCCGTGTGACCTCGTCGCCGGCGAACCAGGCCACCCCGGCGACCGGTTCCACCTCCACCCGAACGGTGACGCCACGCTGAGTCCGTCCCTGCCCTTGTCCAAGCTCGCCGTGCCCTGCATCATCGCCTGTGAGCTCGCCACCCTCTCTGACCCAGGGTTGACGACGACGGCCGTGGGGCCCGTCCGTCAGCCTCACGTCCTGACGCCTGGGCCCCGCCCGTCAGGTTCAAACCTGGCGCGCGCGTGCACCAGTGCGCTGGGCCGCCTCTCTGGCTAGGCCTGCTACCCTGCGGCTGTTCTGGCCCAGCAGGCACAGAGCCCTTTTTCCTTTTCTTTTTCTGTCACTTTTCCAAATATTCCACAGGATAAAATATATGTCCAAATAAATTAATTCAAATTCCTAAATTCCTAAAATATTGCAACCTATTTAAATGTGCAACTTTCATTCAAATCCAACAACCTTTTCTTCACTGTAAATATTTAAATGTGATTTTAAGCATTTAAATATGCCCTTGTAAATCCATTTCTCCTGTTCTGCTACTCCAAATCCAAAACAAGGAATTTTCCCCTTCTTAGTTTTCACCCTAGTATTTAACAAAAATGAGTTGACATTTTTCTGAGCACTTTGGTTTTTCTGTTTTATTATTGCCTTATTTTTTCTCGTTATTATTTTGTGACGATAGATTGCGTTGCTGACGAAGGAGTTGGACCAGAAGACTTTGAAGACCAAGAAGACTTTGTTGAGCCTGGCAAGAAGCCCTTTGACCATGTCTAAGAAACCCCTTTTATGCATGTCATATGGCACTTTTATTGCTTGCATCGAGTCATGATAAAATGGTGACCACTTGGGGTGGTTTGCCTCTGTTGCTTTTCTCGTTGACACTTGCATGATGCATGACCCTACCTTTCTATGAGGGTTATGCCGGTGGGAGTAGATAGGATGCTAAAGTAGTGCTACGCAAAAAGGGACGGGTATATGCATAGTGATGGAGACAAAGTATTTTCAAAGGACTTTTCGAAAACCCCGTCGGGTGCCACTTATGCCCGAGGGAGATGATGAGTTGGGTAGCCACTTGATGACGAAGTGGTGTACCGAGGCAAGTGTGTGTGTTGTTTTCAAAAACGGATTGGTTTAAGTTGCGACCGTTATTCCAACCTTGCATGCGCAACCACTCTACCCTTATATGGGAAAGGGCATTATTGATTACCTAGGCCGATACTAGCTTGGAGCCCGCATTACTAGTGACGGGGGAGAGTTGGTGCTCTCTCTCGGGACGGGGTCGTGCCAGGTAGGGCGGCCATGACTGTTTTCACAGGGCACCGGATACACCGTTGTGTCCCCTCTCGGATGTTATGATCTCGAGTGAGTCTCGTATGATGTACATCGTGAGGATACAGAACAACGAGTGGACTCCTTGTTAGTGTCGTCTAGGGAAAGATAGTGATCGGGTGCTTACCCCGGGTACTTGAGGTACCGCGGGTCGTGGACGACACGGAAGTTCCCCAGATCTTGTGGGTAAAGTGTGCAACCTCTGCAGAGTGTAAAACTATTCGAATAGCCGTGTCCACGGTCAAGGACAGTTGGGTAACCGCTCTTGGGCTACGTCCACATGTTTACAAACCAGTGTGTGTGTTTGGATAAGTGGGAAGAACGACTTGGGTCAAGTCAGAGGACTTGACATGATTGAGTTGGGTTGATGCCCACTCTATTTATGTTGATATCTGTAACCTATCCTCATGGTTAATTGAATTCTCCTGATGCATGTCTTACAAGTTGTTGAACATGTCATTGCACTCAAAATTAGCTTTCCGCAAAAATTTACCTATATCGTGCATTTTTGTACCTTGAACCAAAACATGGGTTGCTTGCGAGTACATTCAAAGTACTCATTGGCTTGCCACTGGTTATTTAATTGGCCAGGCATGGAAGAACAGGAGTTCGAAGAAGAGTTCTTTGGAGACGAACATGCGAACTAGGACGTTTCCCAGTCAGAATGCCTGTATGGTTAAGGCGGATGGCATGGGTTCTACTTATCGACGAAGATTTCCGCTGCTTGTGTTTCATTTGATGTTCAGCCCTTAAGGCTTTATCAATGTAAGACTTGACCGTAATGGTCATAATTTGTGTAAGACGGTATGTATGGATGTAAGACTCTTGTTATTCAGCTTCTGTGTGTTCAGTGAGCACTGATCTCTGGGATCACTGTACACGTGCATTCGGTGATCTCGACTTATGAGTCGGGGTACCCACAGAGCTGGTATCAGAGCCATCCTGACTGTAGGAAGCCTTAGTTAGCATGGGCGTTAGTTAGCTTGAGACCGTCTAAACTTCTCTTCTTTTCTAAAGCTTACCCAACCCAAGATATATTTCCCTTATTGACCTCTCCCATTCAACCTTTCTAGATGGCTGCCGTACCTGAAGACTTCCTGACCACAGGATTTCCCGTGCTTCTCGAGGATAGCCTCAAGAAGTGCTAGTTTCACCGAGCCCCCATTTTCACCTACCATGAGCATTGGATCAATGACACCGAGACGGAGTATCATGTGGAAGTGATCGTGAAGGCCAATGACTCTCCAACAAGTTGGTTCTTCGAGGGACCCCAAATGGCAACATTGGTTCTTGTCGTCGAGACAGCAACCCTCAAGGCACTCACCCGCCTCCGTGACCTTCTTCCGGAGATGGCAGACGAGTTGGCAACCCGTTTCTTGCCTTATCGGAAGGAAGGTGAGGATGAGAGCAGTGCACCAGCTCCACCATTAGAACAAGGACTTCCACTCTGATTCCAGACCTACTTCAGCCTTTGTGCCGATAGTTTGGCACAACACTTGGCCTCTGAATCAATGGAACTCCGAAAGGAACTTCATGAGACCAAGGCACTTCTTCTTCAAGCACAAGGAAAGACGGATAGGATCAAGAAGGAAGGTGCTCCCCCTGGACAACCCGCAATCGCATACAGAGGCGGAAGACCCCCAAAGGATGGAGAACCACCACAGCAACACCGCATGAGCGCAAAGGAATACCGCAAGCTCTTCGCACCACCAGCAAAGCAACACCGTGTTGAGCTCCTCCACTCCCCCACCCCTTCAAGTGAAGAGGAAAGTCAGGCCACCGATGACGAGGAGGAAGACCCAGAAGAGCCAGACTACACGACCGAGCATTCCACCACTTAAGCATCATTCGCAACCCGGATATGCCCGTTAGTAACCCTTAAGGTAGGATAGGTCGTGTACCCCTATGCGAAGTCGAGTCCTTGTAATGGTTCATATGAAACCATGTAATATTGTGTTTTCTTTTGATGTGTTTGATGGACGTCGTACTTTCCTTCGGGAACTTGTAAGCGACTACATCACCCATTTGGATTTTAATGTATGTGTTTGGCCTTTTGGCCCTTGCATGAAAACAATTAGTGTCATACCAACCCCCTTACTAGGCGTCCCATCTATATTGCTTTCCCCATCTTTCCCAATCATGAGACCTTGACCGCTCCAACAAGATGCCTGTTGTAACTCGTACTGGTACCTCTACCTAGCAGCAAGAAGCCGGAGAAGGAGCCAGTCAGGACCAAACCCAAGGACAAGCTCCACCACCGCCACCACCTCCAAACATGGACATGGCTCAGCTTCTCCAAGCATTCCGAGAGGAAAGCCAAGCCAAAACTGCAGCCCTCCAGATGATTGCTCAAGCTGTCAATCGCCAGCCGGTGGGAAACGGCAATGGACGTTCCACGTTGGTGGAGTTCAAGAAGCATGCACCACCCACCTTCATCGAGACTGATGAACCCCTGGATGCAGACGACTGGGTCCGCACCATTGAGGATCTATTGGAACTAGTCGGACGCACTGAGGACCGTGAGAAGGTGGCATATGCTGCTCACTGTCTCGGGGGAACTGCTAGAGCTTGGTGGGATGGATTCAAGGCCATGCATGCTGAGCAAAACATCACTTGGAATAACTTCAAGGCAGAATTCCGCAAGGCCCACATTCCTTCCGGAATCATGGCCATCAAGAAGCGTGAGTTCCGAGCCCTGAAGCAAGGTAGTAGCACTGTCAAGGAGTACATGCAGAAGTTCAGTGTTCTCTCAAGGTATGCCCCTGAAGATGTCAGCACTGATGCTGCCAAAAAGGAGCGCTTCATGGAAGGCCTTAACCAGACTCTGCAGTACTCGCTTGTTGTGTGTGACTGCCCGACCTTTCAGAAGTTCAGTGTTCTCTCAAGGTATGCCCCTGAAGATGTCAGCACTGATGCTGCCAAAAAGGAGCGCTTCATGGAAGGCCTTAACCAGACTCTGCAGTACTCGCTTGTTGTGTGTGACTGCCCGACCTTTCCTGATCTGGTGAACAAGGCACTCATGCTTGAAGACAAGCGACGTGCTTTGGATGATACCCGTAATCGCAAGATGATTAGCAAGGGTAGCTCCAGCAACCAGAAGCCTCGCCCGTGGCAGCCCGCCCCGGTCAAGCCAACCTATCAGCAGCCAAGAGCTCCTGCACCCCGCACCAACTATCCACCTCAGCAGTATGCCAACCCCAGGCCAGCTTACAACAACCCCAATAACAATGTCGGCAAGAGCAGCAACCCCAACCAAGTCACTTGCTTTGGATGTGGTCAGCCAGGACACTACTCCAAGAATTGCCCCAACAAGAAGCCCGACGCCCCGCGCCCCAATGCGCAGAACCCAGGACAAGGCCGTGGAATGCCACCAAGGAACCAAGCTCCCCGCAACCCGCCCAACAACGGCAAGGTTCGTGTGAATCATGTCACTGCAGAAGAAGCCCAGGAAGACCCGGACGTCGTGCTGGGTACGTTCCTTGTCAACTCAGCACCTGCAACTGTCTTGTTTGATTCTGGAGCCACGCATTCATTTGTCACCCAAAAGTTTGCATTAAAAAGTGGCATGACCCCTACACCCCTGAATAACCCTATGGTGGTACAAACCCCCGGAGCAGAGATGAGAGCCAAGATAGGATGTAAAGGAGTCGGGATTGTCATTAATGGGGTAGACTTCCAAGCAGACCTTATCATCTTAAGATCGCAAGGCTTGGATGTGATCTTACGAATGGATTGGCTCATCAAGCACCAAGGCTTGTTAGATTGTGCCAACCGGACCGTCACTGTGACCAATGACCAAGGAGTCGAAGTTAAGTTTGCTCCCAACCCCTCCCCTGCTCAAGGTGCCCAAGTCAACTGTCTGTCAGAAGTTGTATTGGAGCAAGTGCCGGTAGTATGCGAATACCCCGATGTCTTTCCTGATGAGCTACCGAGAATGCCTCCTGACCGAGACATTGAGTTCATCATCGAGCTCATGCCCGGAGCAGGACCCATCTATAAGAAGCCTTATAGAATGGGATCGGAAGAGTTAGCAGAGTTGAAGAAGCAACTGGAAGAGCAGTTGAGGAAGGGATTTATCCGCCCTAGTGCCTCCCCTTGGGGATCACCTGTTCTGTTTGTGGCAAAGAAGGACGGTACCATCCGCTTATGCATTGACTACCTCTCCCTCAATGAAGTTACAATCAAGAACAAGTATCCACTTCCCAAGATTGAAGATCTGTTTGATCAACTCAATGGGGCCAAGGTGTTCTCCAAGATTGACCTCAGATCTGGGTACTACCAGCTGAAAATCAGACCCCAAGATATTCCGAAGACGGCATTTGTAACCAGATATGGCCTGTATGAGTGCACGGTCATGTCCTTCGGATTGACCAATGCCCCAGCTTACTTCATGTATCTCATGAATAAGGTCTTCATGGAATATTTGGACAAGTTTGCCGTTGTCTTCATTGATGACATTCTTGTCTTCTCGAAGACGGAAGAAGAGCACGAGCAACACTTCAGGATGGTCCTAGACAAGCTTCAAGAGCACCAACTGTATGCCAAGTTCAGCAAGTGCAAATTTTGGCTGCGCGAATTTGGATTCTTGGGTCATGTTTTGACTGAAGAAGGATTGTCGGTCGATCCCACTAAGATTGAAGCCGTGACTGCATGGCAATCCCCAAGCAATGTGAAGGAAGTCAGAAGCTTCCTCGGACTCGCGGGATATTACCGCAAGTTCGTTGAAGGATTCTCAAGCATTGCACGACCCATGACTCAGCTCTTGAAGAAGGACAAGAAGTTTGAATGGACGCCGAAGTGTGAAGAAAGCTTCCAGGAGCTGAAGAAGAGATTGACCACCGCCCCAGTTCTGGCCACACCAGATATACACAAGGAGTTTGTGATATATTGTGATGCGTCAAGAACTGGACTGGGAGGTGTTCTGATGCAAGAAGGCAGAGTCGTAGCTTACCTTTCAAGGCAACTACGGCCTCATGAAGAGAACTATGCTACTCATGACCTCGAGTTGGCAGCTGTAGTTCATGCCCTGAAAACATGGCGACATTACCTCCTAGGGAAGCGGTGTGAGATATATACGGATCACAAAAGTCTGAAGTATATTTTCACTCAGAAGGAATTGAACATGAGGCAGAGAAGGTGGCTAGAGTTGATCAAGGATTATGACCTCAGTGTTCAATACCACCCTGGGAAGGCTAATGTGGTAATAGATGCATTAAGCAGGAAGGCTTGTTCCTTGAATGCTATGCTTAAGGAAAGGCTACCCGCCTTGTATGTAGAACTTGAAAGCTTCGGGTTGGAACTGGTTGCACCAGGATTCTTAGCCAACCTTGAAGTCAAGCCTACCCTGATGGATGATATTAAAGATGCTCAGAAGGGACACGAGAGTATTGAAGGCATCAAGAGGAAGATCAAGGCAGGCAAGGCCCCAGGATTCTCAAAGGATGAGCAAGGAATTGTGTGGTTTGGGAATCGCATTTGCGTACCCAACAAGATTGAGCTCAAGAATTTGATATTGCAAGAAGCTCATGACACCCCGTATTCCATCCACCCCAGAGGAACCAAGATGTATCAAGACCTAAAGGAAAGATTCTGGTGGCATGGCATGAAGAGAGAGATAGCCACTTTCGTCGCTAAGTGTGACATATGCCAAAGGGTCAAAGCTGAACATCAGCGACCCGCTGGATTGTTACAGCCTCTCAAGGTGCCTGAATGGAAATGGGATAAAGTAGGAATGGACTTCATCACTGGATTACCCAGGTCAAATAAGGGACATGACTCCATCTGGGTCATAGTCGACCATTTGACCAAAGTAGCCCATTTCATTCCTGTCAAAACGACTTACAAGGGAAACCAGCTAGCCAGCCTCTACATCAACAGAATCGTAAGCCTTCATGGTGTTCCCAAGGAGATTGTGTCAGACCGAGGAACCCAGTTTACCTCAAGGTTCTGGAAGAAGTTCCAAGAGACCATGGGGACCAAGTTGTCCTTCAGCACTGCTTTCCACCCACAGACCGGAGGTCAGACAGAACGAGTGAATCAGAACTCGAAGACATGCTCCGAGCCTGTGTCTTAGCATATGGAGCTAGGTGGGAAGATTGCCTCCCTTTCGCCGAGTTCTCCTACGACAACAGTTATCAGTCAAGCCTCCAGATGACACCATTTGAGGTGTTGTATGGGCGCAAGTGCCGCACACCCCTCAATTGGTCAGAAACCGGAGAAGGACTAGTCTTTGGGCCCGATATCCTCCGTGAAGCAGAAGAGCAAGTCCAGCTTGTCAGAGAGCGTTTGAAAACTGCCAAGTCAAGGCAGAAGAGCTACGTTGACTCACATCGGAGAGACATGACCTTCCGAGTTGGAGACCATGTCTATCTCTGGGTCACACCTCTCAAGGGAACCCAGCGTTTCCATGTCAAAGGAAAGCTCGCCCCAAGATACATCGGCCCCTTCAAGATCACTGACCGACGAGGAGAAGTGGCTTACCAGTTGGAACTGCCACCTGAACTATCTGATGTGCACAACGTATTCCACGTGTCACAACTCCGGAAGTGTCTCCAAGTCCCAGACAAGCCTAATCTTTACAAGGACGTCGATCACCAAGCCATTGGCCTTCAACCTGATTTGACTTACCGTGAGAGGCCCATCTGCATTTTGGATGAGGCTGAGCGACGCACTCGAAGCCGCAACATCAAGTACTTCAAGGTCCAGTGGAGCAACCACACTGAAGCAGAAGCAACCTGGGAACGTGAAAACTACCTTAGATCCGAGTTTCCGTATCTCTTTAAAGCCTAGTTTAGGAATCTCGGGGACGAGATTCTTGTAAGGGGGGTAGGTCTGTCATACCCTGCATTTTGTAACATGTCATTTGCATTATTAAAGTAAGAAAAGTTGGGCCAACAAAAACTTTTGCATTATTTTGCTTTTATTTTGGAGTTGGTTTCCTCTCTGTGATTTTTTCAAGTGCTCTTTAAAGTCAACTACTCCACCTTCTGTACTTCATCATCTTGCCCCAAACTTCTACCCAATGATCATGCCATGTGTATAGTACAATATAGTATTTTCTTACGAAAATAATTTGGCCAAATAGTATTTTCAAAAATTAGTTTTCCAAAAACCCCTGGATTGAGGTTTGCACTGCAAGTACCTGATTTGGGGTATGAAAAATATTTCAAAAGGTATATTTGAAACCTATTAGATATAGGATTCCCATAAACCCAATAATATAATTTTAAAAGTTATTTTCCTATTTTATTTAAAAGCTTTTTCTAAAGGCCAGAAATGGTCTTTAATAGGGAAAAATTATTTTATTATTTTAGAAATATTTGACAAAAATCAGGGAAACTCAGTGGGCATATATTTCCCATATATAAGAGTTTCAACACATGGTCATGTTCAAAATATTGGACAAAACCTCCCAAAATCATTTCTGCCCATTTCAAGGATTTGAAATATTTCTACAGGAAATATTTCCATAAAAATCCAAGAAAAATCCAGCAAGTCACAAATGCATATTGTGATGATCTTGCAAAGCCTCACTTCAATCAAGGTCATTTTGGTCCACCAAAATGCCCCATAACCCTTTCTGTTCAGAACCTAATTTGAGCAAGTTTGTACTCCCAACTTTCTCCTCTTAACCCCAACTTTTGTGAGCATGTTCACATGACCAAATGAGGCCACTACACCAAGTAGTGCATCAAGGAGACGTGTTATGCTCAACTAGATCTACACAAGTCTATTTCTGCTCATTTCTAGGGTTTACAAAAGTTGCATTGGCAACTTTGCCCAAATAAGCTCCAAATTGGTGAGAGGCCCTAATTATATGTGTCATTTCACCCTGTGGAGTCTCATGGCAATTGGAAATAATTTGCTTGCCAAATCCTTTGTCAAACACCTTCTGCCACTTTTCAAAAATCACCATTTTGACCAGTAAAACTATTCTCCTTGAGCTCAACTTTTTACCACAGCCCCTCCTAGACCTTCTCTACCTCCAGTAACAATGGCTGCACCTCAGCTCAATGATTGAGGGGTGAAACCACTTCATTTACCCCTCTGGACAGCCCCTGTACCCCTCTTCCTCACCTCCCTCCTCACTCCAGTGGCCATCCATGGCATCCAATGCACCACCCCATTTCTTTACTCACTCCTAGACCTGCTAGACACCAAAAGACGCGCTCACCATGCATAAAGAATGGCCATGCCAGCCATTTGGGTGCTCTGGAGCGCGCTACAGTGCGCTCCCGCACTGTAGCCGCCCCCTTCCAACCACCTCCGGCCACCTCGGGCCTCCCCCGTGCGCCTGCCGATGCGCCTCGGCGTCCGCAACACGCTACGCGGTCGGCCCCCTCCTCTCTCCTCCTCCCCGTGCGTCCGCGCTAGCAAACACCGGCCGCCCGAGCGCGCCAATGGCGCGGCTCACACGCGCACGCCTCTGACCTCTCCCCACTCCCTCTCTCTATCTCTCCCGATGTAGTCGACGTCCAGGAACACCCCAGACACCACGCCCTCTTCCCCGAGCCCTGCAGCGACGAGCAGGAGCCCGCCGGCGCACGAGTCCACGGCACCCCGCCGTTCGCCTATTTAAAGGCCTCCCTGAGCCCTCCTCTCCTCACCACTCGCTCTCTCACTCCCCTAAACATCCCCCTGCACCCTAGTTCCTCTCCAGAGCCACCCAAGCTCGAGATCGAGCTCGAGCTCCACCGCTTCGGCTCGCCGGAGTTCGCGAGGTATAGGCCTCCCTCGCTCCTCCTCTGCCTCGATCTGGAACCCCTGCAGCCCTCTGATCCTTTCCCCCTTGTTTCCCCTCTCTGTAGCTGCCGGAAACGGCCGGAACCGTCGACGCCCGAAGCCCCTCCACCGTGTGACCTCGTCGCCGGCGAACCAGGCCACCCCGGCGACCGGTTCCACCTCCACCCGAACGGCGACGCCACGCTGAGTCCGTCCCTGCCCTTTCCCAAGCTCGCCGTGCCCTGCATCGTCGCCGGTGAGCTCGCCGCCCTCTCTGACCCAGGGTTGACGACGACGGCCGTGGGGCCCGTCCGTCAGCCTCACGTCCTGACGCCTGGGCCCCGCCCGTCAGGTTCAAACCTGGCGCGCGCGTGCACCAGTGCGCTGGGCCGCCTCTCTGGCTAGGCCTGCTACCCTGCGGCTGTTCTGGCCCAGCAGGCACAGAGCCCTTTTTCCTTTTCTTTTTCTGTCACTTTTCCAAATATTCCACAGGATAAAATATATGTCCAAATAAATTAATTCAAATTCCTAAATTCCTAAAATATTGCAACCTATTTAAATGTGCAACTTTCATTCAAATCCAACAACCTTTTCTTCACTGTAAATATTTAAATGTGATTTTAAGCATTTAAATATGCCCTTGTAAATCCATTTCTCCTGTTCTGCTACTCCAAATCCAAAACAAGGAATTTTCCCCTTCTTAGTTTTCACCCTAGTATTTAACAAAAATGAGTTGACATTTTTCTGAGCACTTTGGTTTTTCTGTTTTATTATTGCCTTATTTTTTCTCGTTATTATTTTGCAACGATAGATTGCGTTGCTGACGAAGGAGTTGGACCAGAAGACTTTGAAGACCCAGAAGACTTTGTTGAGCCAGGCAAGCAGCCCTTTGACCATGTCTAAGAAACCCCTTTTATGCATGTCATATGGCACTTTTATTGCTTGCATCGAGTCATGATAAAATGGTGACCATTTGGGGTGGTTTGCCTCCGTTGCTTTTCTCGTTGACACTTGCATGATGCATGACCCTACCTTTCTATGAGGGTTATGCCGGTGGGAGTAGATAGGATGCTAAAGTAGTGCTACGCAAAAAGGGACGGGTATATGCATAGTGATGGAGACAAAGTATTTTCAAAGGACTTTTCGAAAACCCCGTCGGGTGCCACTTATGCCCGAGGGAGATGATGAGTTGGGTAGCCACTTGATGACGAAGTGGTGTACCGAGGCAAGTGTGTGTGTTGTTTTCAAAAACAGATTGGTTTAAGTTGCGACCGTTATTCCAACCTTGCATGCGCAACCACTCTACCCTTATATGGGAAAGGGCATTATTGATTACCTAGGCCGATACTAGCTTGGAGCCCGCATTACTAGTGACGGGGGAGAGTTGGTGCTCTCTCTCGGGACGGGGTCGTGCCAGGTAGGGCGGCCATGACTGTTTTCACAGGGCACCGGATACACCGTTGTGTCCCCTCTCGGATGTTACGATCTCGAGTGAGTCTCATATGATGTACATCGTGAGGATACGGAACAACGAGTGGACTCCTTGTTAGTGTCGTCTAGGGAAAGATAGTGAGTGGGTGCTTACCCCGGGTACTTGAGGTACCGCGGGTCGTGGACGACACAGAAGTTCCCCGGATCTTGTGGGTAAAGTGTGCAACCTCTGCAGAGTGTAAAACTATTCGAATAGCCGTGTCCACGGTCAAGGACAGTTGGGTAACCGAACTTGGGCTACGTCCACATGTTTACAAACTAGTGTGTGTGTTTGGATAAGTGGGAAGAACGACTTGGGTCAAGTCAGAGGACTTGACATGATTGAGTTGGGTTGATGCCCACTCTATTTATGTTGATATCTGTTACCTATCCTCATGGTTAATTGAATTCTCCTGATGCATGTCTTACAAGTTGTTGAACATGTCATTGCACTCAAAACTAGCTTTCCGCAAAAATTTACCTATATCATGCATTTTTGTAACTTGAACCAAAACATGGGTTGCTTGCGAGTACATTCAAAGTACTCATTGGCTTGCCACTGGTTATTTAATTGGCCAGGCATGGAAGAACAGGAGTTCGAAGAAGAGTTCTTTGGAGAAGAACATGCGAACTAGGACGTTTCCCAGTCAGAATGCCTATAGGGTTAAGGCAGATGGCATGGGTTCTACTTATCGACGAAGATTTCCGCTGCTTGTGTTTCATTTGATGTTCAGCCCTTAAGGCTTTATCAATGTAAGACTTGACCATAATGGTCATAATTTGTGTAAGACGGTATGTATGGATGTAAGACTCTTGTTATTCAGCTTCTGTGTGTTCAGTGAGCATTGATCTCTAGGATCACTGTACACGGTCAGGGTCCCCACATCCCTCTAGTCATCTAAGTGAAACATGATCCGAGTCAACTAGGCCGTGTCCGATCATCACGTGAGACGGACTAGTCAACATCGGTGAACATCTTCATGTTGATCGTATCTTCTATATGACTCATGCTCGACCTTTCGGTCTTCCGTGTTCCGAGGCCATGTCTGTACATGCTAGGTTCGTCAAGTCAACCTAAGTGTATTGCGTGTGTAAATCTGGCTTACACCCATTGTATTCGAACGTTAGAATCTATCACACCCGATCATCACGTGGTGCTTCGAAACAACGAACCTTCGCAACGGTGCACAGTTAGGGGGAACACTTTCTTGAAATTATTACGAGGGATCATCTTATTTAAGCTACCGTCGTTCTAAGCAAATAAGAGTTAAAACATGATAAACATCACATGCAATCAAATAGTGACATGATATGGCCAATATCATTTGCTCCTTTTGATCTCCATCTTTGGGGCTCCATGATCATCGTTGTCACCGGCATGACACCATGATCTCCATCATCATGATCTCCATCATCGTGTCTTCTTGAAGTTGTATCGTCATCTATTACTTCTACTACTATGGCTAACGCTTTAGCAATAAAGTAAAGTAATTACATGACGTTTAAGTTGACACGCAGGTCGTAAATAAATTAAGACAACTCCTATGGCTCCTGCCGGTTGTCATACTCATCGACATGCAAGTCGTGATTCCTATTCCAAGAACATGATCAATCTCATACATCACATATATCATTCATCACATCCTTTTGGCCATATCACATCACAAGGCATATGCTGCAAAAACAAGTTAGACGTCCTCTAATTGTTGTTGCAAGTTTTTACGTGGCTGCTATAGGTTTCTAGCAAGAACATTTCTTACCTACGCCCAAACCACAACGTGATATGCCAATTTCTATTTACCCTTCATAAGGACCCTTTTCATCGAATCCGATCCGACTAAAGTGGGAGAGACAGACACCCGCTAGCCACATTATGCAACTAGTGCATGTCAGTCGGTGGAACCAGTCTAACGTACGTACGTGTAAGGTCGGTCCGGTCCGCTTCATCTCATGATGCCGCGAATCAAGATAAGACTAGTAAGGGCAAGTAAATTGACAATATCGAAGCCCACAACTGCTTTGTGTTCTACTCGTGCATAGAAACTACGCATAGACCTAGCTCTGATACCACTGTTGGGGAACGTAGCAATAATTCAAAATTTTCCTACGTGTCACCAAGATCAATCTAGGAGATGCTAGCAATAAGAGAGAGGGAGTGCATCTTCATACCCTTGAAGATCGCTAAGCGGAAGCGTTACAAGAACGCGGTTGATGGAGTCGTACTCGCGGCGATTCAAATCACGGAAGATCCGATCTAGCGCCGAACGAACGGCGCCTCCGCGTTCAACACACGTACAACCCGGGGACGTCTCCTCCTTCTTGATCCAGCAAGGGGAGAGGAGAAGTTGAGGGAGAACTCTAACAGTACGACGGCATGGTGGCAATGGAGCTCGTGGTTCTCCAGCAGGGCTTCGCCAAGCACTATGGAGGAGGAGGAGGTGTAGGAGGAGGGAGGGTTGTGCCAGGGAAGAGGTGTGGCTGCCCTCCCACCCCTCCACTATATATAGGGGCAAGGGGAGAGGGGGAGGCGCCCTAGGGTTTCCCCTAGGGGCGGCGGCCAAGCAGATTGGATCTCCCTAGGGAAAATCCTAGGGATACTTGCCCCCTTGCCTCCCAAGCCTGGTGGAGGCGCCATACCTCCCCAAGTAACATGGGAAAGGGTGTGGGGGGCGCACCACCCCTTAGTGGGCTGGTTTGCCCCTTCCCCTTTGGCCCATGAGGCCCTCCAACACTTGCCGGGGCTCCCAAAACACCTTTCGGTCATGCTGGCCATAGCCTGGTACCTCCAGAACACTTCTGGACTCCAATACCCTTCGTCCAATATATCAATCTTCACCGTCGGATCATTCTGGAACTCCTCGTGACATCCGGGATCTCATCCAAGAATCCGAACTACCTTCGGTAACCACATACTATTTCCCATAACAACTCTAGCGTCACCGAACCTTAAGTGTGTAGACCCTACGGGTTCGGGAACCATGCAGACATGACCGAGACACCTCTCCGGCCAATAACCAATAGTGGGATCTGGATACCCATATTGGCTCCCACATGTTCCACGATGATCTCATCGGATGAACCACGATGTCGGGGATTCGATCAATCCTGTATTCAATTCCCATTGTCAATCGGTATGTTACTTGCCCAAGATTCGATCGTCGTATCCCAATACCTTGTTCAATCTCGTTACCGGCAAGTCACTTTACTCGTTCTGTAACGCATGATACCGTGACTAACTGCTTAGTCACATTGAGCTCATTATGATGATGCATTACCGAGTGGGCCCAGAGATACCTCTCCGTCATACGGAGTGATAAATCCCAGTCTTGATTCGTACCAACCCAACAGACACTTTCGGAGATACATGTAGTGCACCTTTATAGCCACCCAGTTACGTTGTGACATTTGGTACACCCAAAGCACTCCTACGGTATCCGGGAGTTGCACAATCTCATGGTCTAAGGAAATGATACTTGACATTAGAAAAGCTTTGGCATACGAACTACACGATCTTGTGCTAGGTTTAGGATTGGGTCTTGTCCGTCACATCATTCTCCTAATGATGTGATCCCGTTATCAACGACATCCAATGTCCATGATCAGGAAACCGTAACCATCTATTGATCAACGAGCTAGTCAACTAGAGGCTTACTAGGGACATGGTGTTGTCTATGTATCCACACATGTATCTGAGTTTCCTATCAATACAATTGTAGCATGGATAATAAACGATTATCATGAACAATGAAATATAATATAATAATAACCAATTTATTATTGCCTATAGGGCATATTTCCAACAACTTTTCCGTCTATGGATCTTCTTTTGATGATTGCTTGAGCAACCTTGATCGAGTTTTGCAGAGATGTGAAGAAACTAATCTTGTCTTGAATTGGGAAAAGTGCCACTTTATGGTTAATGAAGGTATTGTCTTGGGGCATAAGGTTTCTGAAAGAGGTATTGAAGTTGATAAAGCCAAGGTTGATGCTATTGGAAAGATGCCATGTCCCAAGGACATCAAAGGTATAAGAAGTTTCCTTGGTCATGCCGGTTTTTATAGGAGGTTCATTAAGGACTTCTCAAAAATTTCTCGGCCTTTGACTAATTTATTACAAAAAGATATACCATTTGTCTTTGATGATGATTGTGTAGAAGCATTTGAAATACTTAAGAAAGCATTGATTTCTGCACCTATTGTTCAGCCACCTGATTGGAATTTACCCTTTGAAATTATGTGTGATGCTAGTGATTATGCTGTAGGTGTTGTTCTAGGACAAAGAGTTGATAAGAAACTAAATTTTATTCAATATGCTAGTAAAACTCTAGACAATGCTCAAAGAAATTATGCTACTACTGAAAAAGAATTCTTAGCAGTTGTATTTGCTTGTGATAAGTTTAGACCTTATATTGTTGATTCTAAAGTAACTATTCACACTAATCATACTGCTTTTAAATATCTTATGGAAAAGAAAGATGCTAAACCTAGACTTATTAGATGGGTTCTCTTGCTACAAGAATTTGATTTGCATATTGTTGTTAGAAAAGGAGCTGAGAACCCCATTGCAGACAACTTGTCTAGGTTAGAAAATGTGCTTGATGACCCACTACCTATTGATGATAGCTTTCCTGATGAGCAATTAAATGTCATAAATACTTCTCATACTGCTCCATGGTATGCTGATTATGCTAATTACATTGTTGCTAAGTTTATACCACCTAGTTTCACATACCAGCAAAAGAAAAAGTTCTTTTATGATTTGAGGCATTACTTTTGGGATGAACCACATCTTTATAAAGAAGGAGTAGATGGTGTTTGAGGGATTCCTGGATTGGGGGGTCTCCGGATAGCCCGACTATATCCTTTGGCCGGACTGTTAGACTATGAAGATACAAGATTGAAGACTTCGTCTCATGTCCGGATGGGACTCTACTTGGCAATATGGATATGTATATCTCCTCCTTTGTAACCGACCTTGTGTAACCCTAGCCCTCTCCGGTGTCTATATAAATCGGAGGGTTTTAGTCCGTAGGACAACAGATAATCATACCATAGGCTAGGTTCTAGGGTTTAGCCTCTCTAATCTCGTGGTAGATCTACTCTTGTACTACCCATATCATCAATAGGGCCCGAACCTGGGTAAAACATCGTGTTCCCTGCCTCCTGTTACCATCCGCCTTAGATGCACAGTTCGGGACCCCCAACCCGAGATCCGCCGGTTTTGACACCGACATTGGTGCTTTCATTGAGAGTTCCTCTATGTTGTCGCAGTTAGGCTTTATGGCTCCTACTATCATCGATAGCGATGCAGTCCAGGGTGAGACTTTCGTCCCCGGACAGATCTTTGTGTTCGGCGGCTTTGCACTGTGGGCCAATTCGCTTGGCCATCTGGAGCAGATTGAAAGCTATGCCCCTGGCCACCAGGTCAGGTTTGGAAGCTTAAACTACACGGCTGATGTCCGCGGAGACTTGATCTTTGACGGATTCGAGCCTCTGCCTTGTGCGTCACGCGGTCACGATGAGTACGATTTAGCTCTACCATCAGACAGTGTTCAGGAGATCGCACTGGCAGCCGCTCCGACCCTCAATTCGGAGCGAGTTGCGCCGTCCATGGACGGGTGGATGGACCCCGCCATAGAGGCCTTACCCTCAGTGGCGATCGAGCCGAACATCGACCTTACCTTGCACGAGAGCCGTATTGTTAAACTGTCGGATCTTTCTCCGGCCACGGACTCCGAACCGCCTGCGCCCGATCCTATTGAATCCGATTGGGCGCCGATCATGGAGTTTACCTCCGCGGATATTTTTCAGCACTCGCCCCTTGGCGACATACTGAACACATTAAGGTCCCTCTCCTTGTCAGGAGGATCCTGGCCGAACTATGTCCGGCAGGATTGGGATGCGGATGACGAAGAAATTCGCCACCCACCCACCACCCACTTAGTAGCCACTGTCGATGACTTAACCGACATACTCGACCTCGACTCCGAAGACATCAACGGTATGTGCGACGATGCAGGAGACAAATAGGAACCACTGCCCACAGGGCACTGGACGCCCACTTCATCACATGACGTATACATGGTGAACACACCAAAAGAAAACGACGACGAGGAACGGAAGGACGCAACGAAGGGTTGTCCCCTCGAGAAGCAGTCAAAGCGGCAGCGTAAGCGCCGCTCCAAATCCCGCCTCGACAGAAACAACGATCATATAGACCCAGCGTTAGAACAGGGTGAACCATCGCCGGACCATGGCAACACGGAGAATCAAACCGAACAACCTAACTCTGTCAAAGATAATAGTCCGGATGACCTCACACCGAACAGACACCTGGAGCAACAGAATGCCCGTCAAAGCCTTGTTGCCACCACGAGGAGTCTAAAAAAGCAGAAGCAAAGACTCAAGGCTGCACAAGACACACTCGGAATCAGATGGAGCAAATACTCAACGCAGCAGCGAAGTACGGCGGTAATCGCCCCACCAATAGCTACCCGAAGCGGAAGTTGCTACATGAATTCGATGAGAAGGCCTTAGATCCCTTGCAACCAAAAATCAGAATGGCCACCTGGCCGGATAGATGTCCTCACGGCCAACATAGAGCGGCAAACAACGCCACACATAAGCCAATACGCGATCCACGCGAGGGCTCGCATCAAAAGGACGGCGCAACCAGATCCATCTATGGACCATGCAAGCGCGCTCCAGCATACAATGCAACACAACAAACATCCGAACAACGTGGTACACCCAGATACAGGGGTGCCGCACACCCCCTATGTTTCACCGATGAGGTGCTGGACCATGAATTTCCAGAGGGATTCAAACCCGTAAACATAGAGGCATACGACGGAACAACAGACCCTGGGGTCTGGATTGAGGACTATATCCTCCATATCACGCCATCAAGTACTTACCCCTCAAGCTCAAAGGGCCAGCTCGGCACTGGCTTAAAAGCCTCCCCGAAAACTCCATTGGAAGCTGGGAAGAGCTCGAAGACGTTTTTCGGGCAAATTTTCAAGGGACTTATGTCCAACCTCCGGATGCGGACGATTTGAGTCATATAACTCAACAGCCCAGAGAGTCAGCCCAAAAGCTTTGGAACAGGTTTCTTACTAAAAAGAACCAAATAGTTGACTGTCCGGACGCCGAAGCCTTGGCAGCTTTTAAGCATAGCGTCCGCGACGAATGGCTTGCCAGACACCTCGGCCAAGAAAAGCCGAGAACAATGGCAGCATTAACAAGCCTCATGACCCGCTTTTGCGCGAGTGAGGATAGCTGGCTAGCCAGATGTAGCACCAACGACCCAAGTACATCTGAAGTTAGAGATGAAAACGGGAAATCATGACGCAGCAAAAATAATAAGCGCCGGAATAAAGAAGATATCCCGAAGAGCACGGCGGTAAACGCCGGATTCAGAAGCTCACGGCCAGGTCAGCAAAAGCCGCCCTCTAAAGGCGCCAGAGATGAACTATCCAGCCTCAACAAAATTCTGGACCAAATATGTCAGATCCATAGCACCCCTAGTAAACCCGCTAATCATACCCACAGAGAATGTTGGGTCTTCAAGCAGTCCGGCAAGCTCAACGCCGTACACAAGGGGGAGGATACACCAAGCGAAGACGAGGATGAGCCTCTCACGCAAGACACTGGGGAACAAAAGAAATTTCCAGCAGAAGTCAAAACAGTAAATTTGTTACACGTGATCAAGGGGAGAAACAAAGCGGCACTCCCAGATAAATATGCCCAAGGGCCTATCACCGCGGAGTCCTGCCACTGGTCGTCTCAACCGATCACTTTTGACCATCGGGATTACTCAGCAAGTATCCGGCATGCAGGATGGGCTGCCTTGGTATTAGACCCAATAATTGACGGATACCACTTCACACGAGTCCTAATGGACGGTGGCAGCAGTCTAAACCTGATATATCAGGACACAATCCGCAAAATGGGGATAGACCCAACGAAAATTTGCCTCAGCAATACTATCGTTAAAGGAGTAACGCCAGGCCTAGGGGATCATTGCACGGGCTCCCTGCTACTAGAAGTTATATTCGGCTTCCCCGATAACTTCCGTAGCTAAAATTTAACCTTCCACATTGCTCCGTTCCAAAGTGGCTATCAAGCACTACTTGGACGCGAAGCTTTCGCTCGCTTTAATGCAATACCGCATTACGCTTCCCTCACGCTTAAGATGCCCGGTCCACGTGGCATGATTACAGTAAATGGAAATATTGAGCGATCCCTGCGCGCCGAGGAGGGTGCGGCTGCCTCGGCAGCCGCACACTAAAACGGCCTCACCAACTAAAGTATTCCATAGGTCATCAAGACCACGGACACGGTTAGACGAGTCCGGCGCAGCTATATGAAATTCGTACAGGTTTGATGGCCACACCCCTATCACAAACACAAGGGGCTCAACGCGCGCAGACAAGTGGCAATTTTTACTCATCTTGAAATTTACATGGTTTCTTTAAAACCTACCTTTTTGCACGACAACTTTTCACCTAAGTTCCTCTCTTTTATAGATGACCACCGTGCTACACCCGTCCAGGATACGGCACAACGGAGACACAGGCGCAGACCTGCAGTAGGGACCCGTCCCAAGGATTCTTTTTAGATTAAGACCCTGCGTCAACCTTTTTTACTGTCTCTTGTTGATACACATCCCTCGGATTCTCAGTACAATTGAGAAGGATGCTGGCGTCTTGGCATGTGGCCACGTCAGAATAATGCACGTACCTGGACACCAGGGGCTTCTTATAAAGGGCACTGTTTAGGCCCGGTTTATACCATAAAGACCGAATACCTTAGGGAGTGTTCGGCGTCGCGAGTTTGGCCTTATATGCATCAGCTCTGAATCATGTCTTTGGTAAAATGTTGGGTTTGCCCGGCTCCTATGTTTTGGTACCTTACGTTCCGCTTTATCGGCTAAGGTAGCACTAGGAGAACTACTGCGGTTGTGCCCCGGGTCATCCGGACGAGCACCTCAGTAGAGAAAGCCGAAAATTGACTCTCATGATATAGCGTGAGACTGGTCAACCACTCGATGACCTATTGGAATGTTAGAATTCCTCCGCCTTAACGAAGGGCCGTTTCCCGGCCAGGCATGTACGCGCCCCGAATTCGGGAGAGTGCGGAGCCACCAGGGGCTATATAGTAGCCCCACCGTCAAACTCCTATGGCTAAGTGAAAGTGTTAAAGCATTATAGTCCGGTTGCCTCGTTTGCTGCGCTATCACCTCCTTAATAGGGCCAAGACGTTGGGTTAAGTGTGAACACGCGTCTTCTGCGAACACCTCCGCATTATATGCGTGGGGGCTGAAGCCGATGACTGCAATCTTTCAGGTTATACACATGTATACAGAAACGGCCGCATAGGAGGCATCATATTACTTTCAGGCAAAAGTATAAACATAGCCTTAATAAATTTCATAAAAACATTGTGTTTACAATGGGAATACATGTCACTCAAACATAATATTCTTTGAGCACTGGGCCTCTATCAAACGAGCACCCTCGAGAACCTCTTCGAAATAGTGCTCGGTAGCCACTCGGCCTATGACCGAACCCTGCGCCGCAACAGTGGTAGCATCCATCTCCGCCCAGTATGCTTTAACACGGGCAAGGGCCATCCATGAGCCTTCTATGCACGCTGACCTCTTCATCGCATTGATGCGCAGCACCGCTCCAAGGAACTGATGCACTAAGCTGAAATAGCTGCTCAGCTTCGACTTTTCTGGCCACAGCTGATCCACGACAGACCTCATGGCGAGTCCGGACAACCTATTGAGTTCGGCCCATTCGGCTAGCTGATCAGTCAATGGAAGCGGACGCTCTAGAACGTTAAATTGCGACCAGAACAGCTTGTCCACTTCACGATCTGTTTGATCTTGGAAGTATTTGGCCGCATCGACAGCGCTCGACGCCAAGTCCATATATGCGTCTGTCGAACTCCACAGCCGATCCAGAGGGGCATACCGTGGATCTCCGAACTTCCTCCGCAGCATGAATGGCTTCCCAGCCGCAATATCTCTGGCTTCACGCAGCTCCTCCTTCTTCGCTCTCATAGCAGAGCGGGTGTCTTTGGTCATCATCGTGGCCTTTTCAAGGTCCGTCGCCTTCACTCGGTTTCTTCTTCAAGGAACTGGCAATGGTCGGCAGTGTCTTTTAACTTTACAACCATCTTGGACATTTTCTCTTTGCTCTCGCAATGCGTGGCCTTCTCGGCCCTCAACTCTTCGGCCGCCTTCACAGCAGCCTCATTACTACTCCTTGCTTGTTCTTTGGCTCGGGCAAGTTCTGCCCGAAGGGTCTCCATGGTGGCAGCTCCATCTGCAGTCACAACATATTAAAGATACTGGCATCATGTTGCTCTTACTATGTCACATTCACCAGAAAGCATTACTTACCCTATGCCTCGTCAAGCCGCTTGTTAACAAGCTCGATGTCGGCATCTGCCGCATCCAGTTGCCGCTTTAGTTCGGCAAACTCATTAGTCCGGCTAGCCACCAGAGCTTCCACCACCTGCACATAAAGGTGGTTTGGTTACTACCTGGGACTACGATCCTTTGTTCGCCGCCGTTCTCGACGACAACCAGAATCTCAGGGGCTACTATCTACACAGGGCACACCTAAAAATGTGCGGTACTAAGTATCACGTACCTCAAAGCCTGTTAGTAGACACATAAAGGCTTCATGCAATCCGCTTTCGGCGGACGAAATTCTTTCCATCACCGTACCCATTAACGTACGGTGTTCTTCTGAGATGGCCGCTCGCTCCAACAGCTCCCTCAGTACGTCCGACCGCATACCAGACGGTGCCGGACTCTTTTGTTTGCTCTCTTCAAGAGCCAGATGCTGAGGACTTTGGGTGACTATAGGATTATCTTCTGGCCTCACCGGATCCGGAGAGGCCCTCCGTGACGACACTTCAAGGTCGCCCACTTCTTGAGCGGGAGCAGTCCGGGGGAGGCGTTTCGCTCTCATCATCTCCGGAAGAAGATCCCCCAAAGACGAGCTCTGCTGAGAAGGGCTAAGATCCGAACTGCAAGATAAATGCTTCGGTTATTTTCCTCAGAAGTGAAGTAGTATATCTTCACTATTAAAGTACTTTTTGATTACTTACAGCTCGTTAGAGGGCAGATCCCCGCGCGGACTTTGTGCGGCAAGAGCACCCTCCAAGGCAGGACCCACTGGTGGAGACTTCTTCTCCCGTTTGGAAACCGTGGTTTCCGAATCTTCAGGGGTTGTCCTCTTCCTTCCCCGGGGTGAGAGAATACGATATTCCTCCCCTGGGTTATCCTCCCTCACGGAGGCGCCTGTTCCCTCGGTCGGAATGGGTAGCGGTGGAGGCCCTCTTTCGCCCCCTTTATTCCCCCCTTTATCTTCCTGTGAGGGCTCCGGGCAAGGTGCTAGCTCGAGCATCTTTTCTAGCACCGGATTCTCCAAGCCTTCCGGAAGAGGGGCCGAACACCGGATCATCTTCGCCTTTGTTATCCAGTCCTGCTCAAAGAGCGATTTCTTAGAATGACGTCATGATAAATGAAAGACGGTGTGTTCGGCTAGAGGATAACTTACTTGGTCGACGGTGCGGTTGCTGCTCAGGCCCACGTCCTCGGTAGTGTCCGGACACTCTATCTAGGGTCCGAAGAATGATTTATACATCTCCTCGTGCGTCAGGCCGAGGAAATTCTGAATAGCACGCGGTCCTTCTGGGTTGAACTCCCACATGCGGAGGGGCCGGCGTTTGCATGGCTGGATTTGTCGAACCAGCATGACTTGCGTTACCATAATCAAACTAAAATCTCCTTCGAAGAGATCTTGAATGCGGCTCTGCAGTACAGGCACGTCCTTGGCTGGACCCCAGCTCAGCCCTCTGCTAATCCATGACATCAGTTGTGGTGGAGGGCCTGAGCGGAAAGCGGGGGCAGCCGCCCACTTGGCACTTCTGGGAGCTGTGATGTAAAACCATTCCCGTTGCCATAATCCGGACACCTCTGGAATGGAACCCTTTGGCCATGGAGCTCCAGCAATCTTGCTTATTAATGCGCCTCCGCATGCTGTGTGCTGCCCCTCGACCATCTTCGGCTTCACATCAAAGTTCTTGAGCCACAGGCCGAAGTGAGGGGTAATGCGGAGGAAGGCCTCTCATACGACAATAAATGCCGAGATATGGAGTAAGGAGTCCGGGGCTAGATCGTGGAAATCTAGCCAGTAATAAAACATCAACCCCCTAACAAAGGGATCCAGAGTGAGGCCTAGACCTCGGAGGAAGTGGGAGATGAACATGATGTCTTCGTTGGGTTCAGGAGTAGGGACGACCTGCCCTCGGGCAGGCAGCCAATGTGAAACCTCGGCGGTCAGGTATCTGGCCTCCCTCAACTTCTTGATGTCTTCTTCCATAACGGAGGAGGGCATCCACTGGCCTTGAAGGCTAGATCCGGACATGATTGAAGGTCCAGAGCACCTGACCAGGGCTTTGGGTGTTAGAACTCGAGGCGGGGGAAGGATTCGATTGAGCACGGGAGGGGGAAAAAGTAAAAGCCTTGTCCCTTTATAAAGAGGGTGAATATCAAGCGTCCTCTACGTAGCCGTTTGGGACTTGCCTATAATCTAGGAGTCCTAGACATGGTTGGGTTACCCACGACCGTATTGATGAGAATCCCATAATTAGGGGAACACGATCTCTGCTTTGACAAGACGTGTCAAAAAACTGCCTCGCGTTATGTGCGGGGCTAGTTAAAGGAAACGGTTCGAATAATCACCGGGCCATGGCATAAGGTCGTGTTGCCAAAACAAGTCAGCAAATTAGATTTGTGGAAATATTATTCTCTCTACGGTGGTATGTGGAACTTATTTTGCAGGGTCAGACACTATCCTTGTATTCAAATTCTTCCATGGTGTATTCGGAGGAGGAACCCGCCTTGCAATGCCGAAGACAATACTGCGCGCCGGACTCATCATCATTGAAGCCTGGTTCAGGGGCTACTGAGGGAGTCCTGGATTGGGGGGTCTCCGGACAGCCGGACTATATCCTTTGGCCGGACTGTTAGACTATGAAGATACAAGATTGAAGACTTCGTCTCGTGTCCGGATGGGACTCTACTTGGCGTGGAAGGCAAGCTAGGCAATACGGATATGTATATCTCCTCCTTTGTAACTGACCTTGTGTAACCCTAGCCCTCTCTGGTGTCTATATAAACCGGAGGGTTTTAGTCCGTAGGACAACAGACAATCATACCATAGGCTAGCTTCCAGGATTTAGCCTATCTGATCTCGTGGTAGATCTACTCTTGTACTACCCATATCATCAATATTAATCAAGCAGGACGTAGGGTTTTACCTCCATCAAGAGGGCCCAAACCTAGGTAAAACATCGTGTTCCCTGCCTCCTATTACCATCCGCCTTAGATGCATAGTTCGGGACCCCCTACCCGAGATCCGCTGGTTTTGACACCGACAGTGTTATTAGACGTTGTGTACCTGAGCATGAACAGGAACAGATCCTACGCAAGTGTCACTCCGAAGCTTATGGAGGACACCATGCTGGAGATAGAACTACACATAAGGTACTGCAATCTGGTTTTTATTGGCCTACTCTCTTCAAGGATGCCCGTAAGTTTGTCTTATCTTGTGATGAATGTCAAAGAATTGGTAATATTAGTAGACGTCAAGAAATGCCTATGAATTATTCACTTGTTATTGAACCATTTGATGTTTGGGGCTTTGACTATATGGGACCTTTTCCTTCCTCTAATGGTTATACACATATTTTAGTTGTTGTTGATTACGTTACTATGTGGGTAGAAGCTATTCCAACTAGTAGTGCTGATCATAACACTTCTATTAAAATGCTTAAAGAAGTTATTTTTCCAAGGTTTGGAGTCCCTAGATATTTAATGACTGTGGTGTTTCACATTTTATTCATGGTGCTTTCCGTAAAATGCTTGCTAAATATGATGTTAATCATAGAATTGCATCTCCTTATCACCCTCAGTCTAGTGGTCAAGTAGAATTGAGTACTAGAGAACTCAAACTAATTTTGCAAAAGACTGTTAATAGGTCTAGAAATAATTGGTCCAAGAAACTTGATGATGCATTATGGGCCTATAGAACTGCATATAAAAATCCTATGGGTATGTCTCCGTATAAAATGGTCTATGGAAAAGCATGTCACTTACTTCTCGAACTAGAACAGAAGGCTTATTGGGCTATTAAAGAACTTAATTATGATTTTAAACTTGCCGGTGAGAAGAGGTTATTTGATATTAGCTCACTTGATGAATGGAGAACCCAAGCCTACGAAAATGCCAAGTTATTTAAAGAAAAAGTTAAAAGATGGCATGACAAAAGGATACAGAAGCGTGAGTTTAATGTAGGTGATTATGTATTGCTATATAACTCTCGTTTAAGATTTTTTGCAGGAAAACTTCTCTCTAAATGGTAAGGTCCTTACGTTATCGAGGAGGTCTACCGTTCCGGTGCCATAAAAATCAACAACTTCGAAGGCACAAATCCGAAGGTGGTGAACGGTCAAAGAATCAAACACTATATCTCAGGTAATCCCATAAATGTTGAAACCAATGTTATTGAAACCGTAACCCCGAAGGAATACATAAGGGACACTTTCCGGAACGTTTCAGACTCCGAAAAGGAATAGGTGTGTGGTAGGGTAAGCAAACCGACTCCAAAACAGTTTTTAAGGCAATATTTCTCCGTTTTGGAATATTTAGAAAAATAGAAAAATAAGCAGCAGTTCGGGAAGGACATGAGGGCTCCACGAGGGTGGAGGGCGCGCCCTACCCTACTGGGCGCTCCCCCTACCTCGTGGGCACCTCGTGTGCTCTTCGGACTCTGTTTTCGTACACGACACGTATTTTGGTCGGTAAAAATTCACTATATAATCACCCGGGGGTTTTTGAGTCCCGTATCACGCAAAAATCTCATATCTTGGTTTTGAGATGTCCTGCTGCAGACAGAGCAACATGTCGTCCCAGGATTCGGAAGGAGAAAGCTAGGTGGTTGATTACCTTGCAGATCCTAAGATCTATGGGGATGTGGAGCATTGCGGTTGGACTACAGAAGAAGAAGAGGACTATGAACCCAAGGGAAAGGAGGAGACGAGCTCAGATGAACATGAAGTCCCACTACCTTAACCTGGGGACATGCATGTGGAGTTCAAAAAGTCAAGTGTCCCGGATAGAGTAAAGAAACCTAAGATCGAGTTTATTCCTTTTCGCCTCTTGCAGAACAAGCAGGAACTATGCAAAAAGATACTGAGCCTAGAACAGGAGATCGAGGACCTAAGGGACCAAAATTCTGTCCTCAAATGCAAATTAAGGAAGAAGCCTACGCCATCAACAAAATCTCCACCGTCTCCACCAACAAAGAAGAATTGAGTATCTGGTATGGATACTCCACTTGGCAACTGCCAAGCTTGGGGGAGTCCCCCGGTATCGTATCACCATCACTTTTATCTTTACCATTTTTTTAGTTCGATCCTTTTGATAATATCTTGATCTAGTAGAATAAAAGTTCTTAGTATGATTTAGTTGTGAGTTTTGCTTTATTATTCTTCTATGTAATTGAGTCTGTGAGCTATATAATAAAGATTAGTGTTGAGTCAAGGGCTTGATTATTTTGCCATGATCCTAAAGGAATAAAAGAAAAGAGAAAGAAATAAAAAGAAACAAAGAGATCATATGAGTCTTATGGAGAGTAATGAGCTCGCATGGAAAGAGTATGATGAATAAAAGTTGTTGAGGGTTGACAAACATAGTTTTGGTCATCGTTGCAATTAATAGGAAGTAATAAAGAAAGAGAGGTCTTCACATATAAATATACTATCTTGGACATCTTTTATGATTGTGAGCACTCATTAAAATATGACATGCTAAAGAGTTGACATTGGACAAGGAAGACAACATAATGGGTTGTGTTTTCTTACATCTGAGACAAATTATATTGTCTTGGATCCTCCAACATGTTGAGCTTTCCTTTCTCCCTCATGCTAGCCAAATTCATTGCACCAGGTAGAAATACTACTTGTGCTTCCAAACACCCTTAAACCAGTTTTGCCATGAGAGTCCACCATACCTACCTATGGGTTGAGTAAGATCCATCAAGTAAGTTGTCATCGGTGCAAGCAATAAAAATTGCTCTCTAGATATGTATGATTGATTGGTGTGATAGAAATAAGCTTTATACAATCGTGTGATATGTAAGTAATAAAAGTGACAGACTGCATAATAAAGGTCCATATCACAAGTGGTAATATAAAGTGACGTTCTTTCGCATTAGGATTTTGTGCATCCAACCATAAAAAGCGCATGACAACCTCTGCTTCCCTCTGCGAAGGGCCTATCTTTTACTTTTATCTCCTATACTGCAATAGAGTCATGGTGATCTTCACCGTTCCTTTTTACATTTTATCCTTTGGCAAGCACAATATGTTGGAAAGATCTTGGTATATATGGCTAATTGGATGTGAGTTTTCATGAACTATTACTGTTGACATTACCCTTGAGGTAAAACGTTGGGAGGCAAAACTATAAGCCCCTATCTTTCTCTGTGTCCGATTAAAACTCCATACCCATAAGTATTGCGTGAGTGTTAGCAATTGTGAAAGATTATATGATAGTTGAGTATGTGGACTTGCTGAAAAGCTCTTATACATTGACTCTTTCCTATGTTATGATAAATTGCAATTTCTTCAATGACTGAGATTATAGTTTGTTAGTTTCCAATGAAGTTTACGATTCATACTTGATATTGTGATTGAATTATTACTCTAGCATAAGAAATCATATGAGAAGAATTATATAAGTTGTTGTTCTAAGAATGGTCATGATGCCCTCATGTCCGTATTTTATTTTTATCGACACCTTCATCTCTAAACGTGTGGGCATATTTTTTTATTTCGGCTTTTCGCTTGAGGACAAGCAAGGTCTAAGCTTGGGGAGTTGATACGTCCATTTTGCATCATGCTTTTATATCAATATTTATTGCATTATGGGCTGTTATTACACATTATGTCACAATACTTATGCCTATTCTCTCTTATTTTACAAGGTTTACATAAAGAGGGAGAATGCCGGCAGTTGGGATTCTGGCTGGAAAAGGAGCAAATATTAGAGACCTATTCTGCATAGCTCCAAAAGTCCTGAAACTTCACGGATGATGTTTTCCAAATATATAAAAACATTGAGCGCAAGAACTTCACCAGGGGGGCACACCCTACCCATGAGGGTGGGGGCACGCCCTACCCCCCTGGGCGCGCCCCCCTACCTCGTGGGCCCCCTGGTGGCCCTCCGGTGACCATCTTCTGCTATATGGACTCTTTCAATGGAAAAATAACTATAAGCCATCTTCTCAGACGAAACTCCACCACCACGAGGCAGAACCTTGGCGGAACCAATCTAGGGTTCTGGCGGGGCTGTTCTGCCGGGGAAACTTCCCTCCCGGAGGGGGAAATCATCGCCATCATCATCACCAACGCTCCTCTCATCGGGAGAGGGCAATCTCCATCAACATCTTCATCAGCACCATCTCATCTCAAAACCCTAGTTTATCTCTTGTATCCAATTCTTGTCTCCAAGTTCGGGATTGGTGCTAGTAGGTTGCTAGTAGTGTTAATTACTCCTTGTAGTTGATGCTAGTTGGTTTAATTGGTGGAAGATCATATGTTCAGATCCTATATGCACATTAATACCCCTCTGATTATGAACATGTTTATGCTTTGTGAGTAGTTACTTTTGTTCCTGAGGACATGGGAGAAGTCTTGCTATTAGTAGTCATGTGAATTTGGTATTCGTTTAATATTTTGATGAGATGTATGTTGTCTCTCCTCTAGTGGTGTTATGTGAACGTCGACTACATGACACTTCACCATTGTTTGGGCCTAGAGGAAGGCATTGGGAAGTAATAAGTAGATGATGGGTTGCTAGAGTGATAGAAGCTTAAACCCTAGTTTATGCGTTGCTTCGTAAGGGGCTGATTTGGATCCATATGTTTCATGCTATGGTTAGTGTCGGTGTCAAAACCGGCGGATCTCGGGTAGGGGGTCCCAAACTATGCGTCTAGGCCGGATGGTAATAGGAGGCAGGGGACACAATGTTTTAGCCAGGTTCGGGCCCTCTTGATGGAGGTAAAACCCTACGTCCTGCTTGATTGATATTGATGATATGGGTAGTACAAGAGTAGATCTACCACAAGATCAGAGAGGCTAAACCCTAGAAGCTAGCCTATGGTATGATTGTATTTTGTCGTTGTTGTCCTACGGACTAAAACCCTTTGGTTTATATAGACACCAGAGAGGGTTAGGGTTACACAAGGTCGGTTACAAAGGAGGAGATATCCATATCTGTACTGCCTAGCTTGCCTTCCATGCCAAGTAGAGTCCCATCCGGACACGAGACGAAGTCTTCAATCTTGTATCTTCATAGTCTAACAGTCCGGCCAAAGGATATAGTCCGGCTGTTCGGAGACCCCCCAATCCAGGACTCCCTCAGTAGCCCCTGAACCAGGCTTCAATGACGATGAGTCCGGCGCGCAGTATTGTCTTTGGCATTGCAAGGCGGGTTCCTTCTCCGAATACATCACAGAAGAATTTGAATACGAGGATAGTGTCCGACCCTGCAAAATAAGTTCCGCATTCCACTGTAGAGATAATAATATTTTCGCAGATCTAATCTGCTGGCAGCATGACGTTACGTCATGGCCCGGTGATTATTCGAACCGTTTCTTTTAACCAGCCCCGCACATAACGCGAGGCAGTTTTTCGACACGTCTTGTCAAAGCAGAGATCGTGTCCCCTTATTACGGGATTCTCATCAATACGGGTGTGGGTAACCCAACCGCGCCATCAATTGCGGCGCTTGGGGGATAAGCGAGTTTTACCAGGCAAGTGGGGACGCTTAGTTTCGTCCGCCCATATAAAGTGATTAGGATTCACCTTTCTATCCACGCCTTCTTCCTCCCTTACTCATTCGTTTTCGCACACTCGAGCTCTAGCTCGCCCAAGTCCGCACTTCCCACCTCAACCTTCTCCAATCATGTCCGGAGCGGGAGGCAGGTGGATGGTCTCCTCCGTCACGGAGGGAGACATCAAGAAACTGAGGAGAGCCGGATACCTGCCCGACGACATCGCGCACCGGCTCCCGGATGAGGGGCAGCTCATGCCCACCCCCCAGGCCCCATGAGAGGGTAGTATTCCTCACCCATTTCCTCCGCGGACTGGGCTTCCCTCTCCATCCCTTCGTCCGGGGGCTCATGTTTTATTATGGCCTGGATTTCCATGATCTGGCCCCGAACTTCATCCTCAACATCTCAGCGTTTATCGTCGTGTGCGAGGCCTTCCTCCGCATCAAGCCCCACTTCGGCTTATGGCTGAAGACCTTCAATGTCAAGCCGAAGGTGGTGGGCGGCCGCCAGGCGGAGTGCGGAGGCGCCATGGTGGGCAAGATGCCCAACGTAACATGGCTTGAGGGCTCCTTTGTGGAAACCATAAAGGGGTGGCAATCGGGGTGGCTCTACATCACCGAGCCGCGCGACCCTGCATGGGCAGCGGCCCCCGAGTTCCGATTTGGCATCCCCACGCGGCTCACCTCCTGGAAAGAGAAGGGCCTGTCCTGGGGTAGTTCGAAAGAGCTGACCGGACTCCAAACATGTATTCAAAACATGGTGAACAAGAAGCTCAAGCTTGTCAACATAGTCCAAGTTATGCTCATCCACCGGATACTCCCGTGCCAACAACGGGAGTTCAACTCGTGGGAGTTCGATCCGGCGCAGCACCGAACTCTGAACAGGCTCTTCGACACGACTCATGAAGACGCCTAGAGGGTGCTGTTCAAAAGTGCCGAGGTCCCCCCCCTACTACTGAGGATCGCGGATTCAGCGCGAAGCGCCAAGCCAGTGCGGTAAGCTGCTTTACCTTTCACAGGATACTTATATTTTTTTTATAGATTGACTCTATGCGGGATCTAAACTCCCGTACCTTTGACAGGACTGGCAGAAGATGGCCAGACAGATCGACTGTCCGGCTCCTTTGCCCGAAGGCCCTGCAGACGCTCTTCTGGCGAAGATGTTGACTGTAGCCCCTTATATGGTGCCGGAGAAGACCAAGAAGTCCAAGGGAACCCAAAAGAGTTCCCGACGCCAGGCGTCGTCGGACTCACCGTCCGATGACTCTGCAGCGCACTCTTCCCCCGAAGACGAGGAGGAGGAAGAAGAAGAAGATGCTCCCCCACCGACTAGGGGGGACAAGAAAAGGAAGGCCGCCCCAACTAGGGAGGCCGGAGGGTCCAAGAAGGGAAGGACTATCCTTCCGGACAGTTCCACCGCCACCGGCGAAGGCGAAGACGAGTGCTTTCCCAGGGTCAAGCCCCTGGGGAGATCGTAAGTATTCGGATACCAGAGTAACTCATAGGATTCCTTTGTCGCACTGCTTTCCCTAACGCCGAACGCAATTATGAAGGCCGCTGTGACACCCAAAATTTTTGGCCTTGTTTTATTAAATTAAAATTTTTTGCCAGGAATTAAAAACCTTTATTTTCTGGGCACCCTTTTTATTTTTGAACCATTTTCTCCCTTGTTATTATGGAGTTGTTCCCTAAAGTGAAAAAAAAACTTTCAAATATGTTATTGGACTTGTTTAACCTCTCAAGAAAAACTTTTCTTTTATCAGTATAACTAATTACCTAATTAAATTGCTTGATCTTTATTTTCTTGAAAAATGGTTTTTCAAGGTTATATGGCCATATTTGAACTACAACCATTTGACAAATTCACTTAAAATTCCAACCAAAATTTGGAGATGTCATGTGATGTTTTTAAATCACTTTTATGCAAAAATATCTTTTATTCATGAAATATTTTGAGCTCTACACAAAATTTTTCTTCTCTGGTCCATAGTGCAATTTGCACTATAACCCATTTAAATAATTCTTTCTAGCCTCCACCAAAATTATGGGATATTGGTAGTAGCATATGATTCAGCTTTATGCAAAAACCCAATGATGTTATTTGAAAATTTTGAGTGAATCAACCTCATTTTCATTCTGGTCCAGCCTTGTGATTTCTACTACAACCCTATTTAATTTTGCTCCAATGATCTTGTGCTTTCTCCCACTTGTATATAGCCCTACAAAACCCCTAAGTCCAGGAGCATGCACCCATTGGATTAATTTTGGTTCATGAAATAATGTCATTTATTTCCTGTCCAGAATTGTAGTTTTGCAAAACTTGCACTAGCAAGTTTCTGCTTTTGGCAAACTAACCTCACCACCCTCTTGTACATCTAAAGAGACCACCATCTGGAGTTTTCGACCACTCCAAGACTTGCCTAAGTGCCCCTGACATTTTGTCAAACACCTTATGGGCATGATCTGTTTTGGCACGAATTTTTGGTTTGCACTGTGAACCTGATCCCCTGACCAAACCAGCTTGTCCACTGATCTCCTTGCAAGCCCAAACCTAGACCTGCTAACCCCCAGCTCCAACCGAGCCACCTAGCATGCCATGGCATTTCACCGAGCATCTGGTGGGCGTGCGCTGGGCGCGCCCAGAGCACGCAAATTGCAGCCGCGCACACGAGCCGCCGCGTCGCGCCCCTGTCTTGGCCCACACGGCAGAACCTCGCCACGCACTCCCCGCCTCGCCACAACACGCTAGCCCGCCCTGGCGCCCTACAGCGCCACTGCCAGAGAACTTTTGGCGGCATGCCGGCGTCGGCAGTGCGCCTCTGCCACGGGCAGCGCCGCCCAAGCCTCTCCCGCTCGCCACCTGGCCCCTGGAACAGCGCAAGCTCTTCCACAAGGGTGTCGCCTAGCTCTCGTCGCCGCCACGTCCCCTACAGCTACAGAACGTCGGTTCGCCGGTGATCTTATCCCCACCGCCGCGGAACCGACCTCGTCGCACTATAAAAGGACGCCCTGAGACCATTCGAGCACGCAGGCGACCTCAGGCTACCCCCATGGCACCCCCACAGCCCGTAATCGTCGGGGAAAACGCCGTCTTCCCCGACTCCGACAACCGCAACCGCCGCCACGTCCCAGCTCCGTTCACCAAAACCCGAGCCCCTCCCATCAAACTAACGCCACCAAACGACTCCAATCCATCTTGCGGAGCCGCCCAGACCCCTAGCTGCGACGGGGAGCCACCGGAGCCACAAAAGCACTTTGCTCCCGAGGCCACCTCCGCCGAGAAGCTCGCCGCCGGCAGCTCCCTCCATCCCCACCTACCTGGCGACCACCGGAAGGACCGCCTCAGTCTCGCGGATCCATCCAGACCCTCTGGAACCCGCGGGGAGCCGCCGTTCGCCGGCGACGATCGCCGTTGCCTCGCCTCCGTTCGGGCAGAGGAAGAGGAGGGAGGGATAGACTGGTCTAACCTGACCAGTGGGCCCTCTGGACCCACTGTCAACGACCCCGTGCCTGTCCACGTGGGATTAAGTGAAGGCGTAATCCCCCCAGTACGTTTCCCCCGCTCCGAAAGCGTATTCCCCTCCGAAACGTTTTCTTTTCTGTTTTCTTTTAAATAACAGATTTTGACCACAGCTTTGACTGTCTATAAATTTTTAAGTATAACTCCAAATGAATTGATTCTTTTTCCTACATCTCTCAAATATTGTCTAGTTTATTTTAAGATTTATTTGAAAATTTTCCAAACAACTTTTTTGTACTGTTTTTGAAATATGTGTTATTTGCATATTTTTGGAAATAGGATTTTTGGGAGAGAAGGAAGCTTTCAAAAATTTTGGAGAGCACCCCACCTCTCCACACCATTAAAGGCAAGCATTCTGAACCCTGGCATAATGTTTTTGGTGTGTTATTTGACACGTTTATAACACCACCTTATTTCAGAGGACTTGTTATTTCATGTGACATGATCATTTGCATGGAAGCATATTAGTGATTTCCTTGCTGTTGGAAATGAATATAATTGTGATGGTAATCATCCTCATGTGCCTTGCATGCATGCCGGAAAGGAATCCGGGAAAGCCTCGGCCTTGGGTAGGCGTGAGCTTGTCGCCGGTCCCCGTCGGGACGGTTATGTCCGGTATGGCATGGTAAGGTATATTGAGTGGTGATTTTGTTGATTGAAATATATTTGTTTACATGTCATGCAGGGAACTTATAAACCTCCTGAGTCGACCGTAGACCGAGTCTTGTTTCCAGTAACCCCCATACTTGCTATGTACTACCACTTGTCCCTGCCGCAGGTAGGGTATGGTTCAGTAAGTCGTCAACCCCTTTCCAGCACACACCGTACAGAGAGGCCATGGTGGAAGATATCGGTTGTAGCCGGTAGGCATGCCACCTGGTCCGGGGGCATGGGTGTTTCCGGTTGGGACCGAGAGGGGAGGCCACCCCTTAGAGCGCGCGATATAAATTTGATCCCATGCTACGCGAGGTTGTAGCCTCCCCACTTAGAGTTTTGCTTAACAAGTGTCGTGGGTGATTCCAGACACCGATGAGTTAAGCTGGTGTGTGCAAGTTAGGCGTGTTTTCAACTAAAAGGCCGTAGACGGAATTAGTCCCGATGGACTAAAGGAATCCGTTACTCGTGGGTAAAGAGTACACCCTCTGCAGAGATTAAACCTATTCGAATAGCCGTGTTCATGGTTAAGGATTACAGTCTGGGATGGGTCAAGTGTTGGTCTTAGTGTCGGTCTTCGGAGGAGATATTGTTAAACCAAACTTGGATATCGACTGGTTACTTGTGAGGACCATGATTATTATTTTGTGATGGACTAACCTGTTGCATTATTTGTATTATTGAGTATCCCTGGGACGGTTCTACCTCCTGGATATTCATTGTGATTATTTATCTTGTAAGCCCTTTATGTGGTGTCGCTCAGACGCCCGACTGTGGCATTTCTTTTAAAGCCCTTTATGTGGTAGACGCCCGACTGTGGCATTTCTTTTTAAGCCCTTTATGTGGTGTCGCTCAGACACCCGACTGTGGCATTTCTTTTAAAGCCCTTTATGTGGTGTCGCTCAGACGCCCGACTGTGGCATTTCTTTTAAAGCCCTTTATGTGGTGTCGCTCAGACGCCCGACTGTGGCATTTCTTTTAAAAGCCCTTTTTGTGGTGTCGCTCAGACGCCCGACTATGGCATTTCTTTTAAAGCCCTTTATGTGGTGTCGCTCAGACGCCCGACTGTGGCATTTCTTTTAAAGCCCTTTATGTGGTGTCGCTCAGACACCCGACTGCGGCATTTTATTCCCACTCTATTACTGTTTATTCATGTTGCATGATAATAACCTGCTTGCATGCATAAAAGATGTTTTATTTATGACTGGCGATGTGATCATAGAATTTTTCAGTGCATGATTATCAATTATATTATACCTGTGTTCTTAATGCTTGCGAGTACATTCAAAGTACTCACTGGCTTGTCCCTGGCTATTGTCTTGGCCAGATTTCTGCTTGGAGAGGAGCGTGACGATGACAGCCTCGGGACCTAAGCAACGGTGATAGCAGCCTCGCGAAGATAGGAGTTAACCTGGTCAGCTGTTCCTGTGGGAAATGGAGTCCCCTATACGCTGACGATCCACAAACCGCTTCCGCCATCAACCACTAGAAACCCAATTGTTGTACTCACAGGCCAGAATGGTCTTGTACTACATATGTTGTATTCTGCTTGGAATTTCTGTATCAAGTTGGAGCCTCATCAGCTAACAGTAATCCTGGGGCTGATGAGCACGACGGTCTTTTCTAGAAATTTATGTCTGGAAAACCCGGTCGTGACAGCCGCCACGAGCCAGTATCGATGTATCATCGGATGGCTCCTTGGGCTTGTCGGACATGGATAGCGATCCAGTCCCGACCGCCACCTCCCCTCATCCTACCGACGACGCCGAGGTGTTGTCTCAAGAGGCACCGGATCAAGGGGAGACAGTCCCGGAGGCGCCTCAAGGCGACCTTCCGGACTCCGGGAGCCGAGGGGACGGGGCCCCTAAGAGCTCCGAGTTTGGCGCTCAGCCGAACACAGCGCCGGAACCTCCAGCGGTTCCAGGCTCGGGCAGGCGGCCTCCTTCTAAGAGGGGCAAGACGCCTGTGCCGGTGACCTCTGTCCATCCAGAGGCGCCGGACAATCTGCTGGAAGCGCTTCGCAGCGCTTCCATCGACGAGGAGCACCGTACTATCATGAGTGCGGTGATCCAGAAGGTTCAGTCCGCCAAGAGCGGATTGACTGAAGCATGTGCCAGCCTTCTAACAGGCTTCAAGGTAAGTGTTTTAAAATGTAGTAGAAATATTACCGCATAGACAGTAGCCCCTGATGCTTTGTTCGGTGTTCACAAAGAAAAGCCGAACAGAGTATCAAATAATATCGCAGGAGTCTAATATAAGTGTGTCAATATGCATATGCAGGCTTCGCTGCTGGCGTCCGCCGCACTAACTGCGGAGGTCGCCGTACTGAAGCAGGACCTCGAGGGGTCCAGGAAAGAGCTCGGCCTTGCCAAGAGGCAACTCGAGGAGAACAAGGGTAAGTAATACCCTGCCTTATGTATATATAAAAGAGGACGCGATTGCAAAATGATAGGATCATCGTATGTTTTCTAGGGGCCACGACCGAGGTGGCGACCCTGAAGCAAGCGCTAACCAAGGCCGAAGATAAAGCGGCCAAGGAGCGCACCGAGCGAGAGAAGCAGGAGGCTCGGGTGGGCGAGGTGCAGCAAGAGCTCCAGGCTCTTGTGGCGAAGCACGAGGCGTTGGAGCTTGACTTCAAGACGCGGGAGTCTGAGCTTGCCGCGGCCCTCGAGAGTGTAAAAAGTGCCAAGGCCGAAGCCCAAAGGCCCTCCAAGAGATCGACGCGATGAAGAAGATAGCGGTGGGTAAGGCTTTCTATATGCAAAGCAAGCATGTAAAAGTAAATTACCAATTACTTACCCGGATCCGGAGCTCTTCAGGAGCATTTGCAGATTTGCCCCGCAGTGTGTCCGACGCCGCACAATTTTACCAGGCCGAGGACAGAAGCTCGACGGAGAAGCTATTCTGGTCTCAGTATGCTGAGGCCGAACATCCGGTGCCAATGAGCGACCAGCTGAAGCAGATGGTCGAGCTACATAAGGTGGCCGATCAGCCCACAAAGAGCTTTATAGTCTGGTTGTGGCCCGGCGATGCCCTTCCGAACAGCTTCTTCGGCCTGGTGAGGTGGCTTGTGGATGCCTGCCCGCGGCTGGAGGTCATCAAGCGATCTGTCTGCATTGAAGGTGCACGCCGGGCTTTCGCCCGTGTGAAATTGCAGTGGGTCAAGCTAGACGCCATGAAGCTGATCAAGGAGGGGCCGCCAGAGAGCAAGGAGCACCACCACCCCGAGATGTACTACGAGGGTGTTCTGCCGGGTGCCCGTCTCATCGCGGACGAGTGTTCAAAAGATGTAATATTTGAATGAGACTTGCTCGTTTTATCCTGTATGTATGAAAACTTGTTTCATATGCGCTATGCAATGCTTGTTGGAATTTAAAATATTACCTTCTGTTTGGCTGTTTATCCAATCTGAGAGATGGCTAGTCCTCGGCTTCTGCCCCCATGCCACGAGTGCTGGGATGTTCGGGATAAACCTGAGCACTCTTGTTCCCATGTTTGGGTCCTTCAAGGGAGGTGCTCAGCACAGCGAACAAGGCAACCGGACCAATGATGCTTTATCACTCTCACTTAGCCATAGAATTCTATAATTTTAAATTTCGGCGAAGCCCCTGGTATTCGGAAGGCCGAATTCGGGGCGCGATACACGCCTTTAAGCCGGACAGGGCCGACCCCTCGCTCTAAGCGGCATAAGTCTTTAGGGACTTGAAAACCTCGCCGAACAGCGACCAGTCTCTCGCCTTATCATGACAGTCAGTTTTAGCTTTCTCTACTGAGGTGCTAAACCCAGCAGAACTAGGGCACAATCGCAGTAGTTCTCCTAGCGCTACCTTAGCCGATAGAGTGGAACGTAAGGTACCAAAACATAGGAGCCGGGCAAACCCAACATTTGACCAAAGACATGATTCGGAGCTGATGCATATAATGCTATAAGTTCGGGGTGCCGCACTTGTGAAAGTGTTCGGACTTGTCACACCGCATTGTGGGGTACGTAAGCCCCTGGTGTATTGGTTGTACCATAGTGTACGGTTGCAAGGCGTCATTAATGAACACATAGATATATATATATATAACAAGAATGCAGTAATAGTCATAATGTCATGCATTGTTTATTAGAAAATTGCGTTAAAGCAGAGTGATACAGATAGTGCGATAAGCAAAGAGTAGGACTATGTCCCTTCCAAGGGCAAGCTGAGGAATGATATTAAATTGAATATTTCACTCGTTACTGTAATCAACCTGGGAATTCTGTGGTATAACGTAGTTGTCTGCCTCCTTGGTTGCTGCATCATGTGTTCGGCAATAGTGCTGCCGGACAGTGTTTCCAGAGATTAAGGTCCTGAAAGAAAAAGAAAAATAACCGAACGGGAAGCCCCTAGTGCGGTTTAGGCCGCCTCTTGGGGCGTGCCACAGTTGTGCCCCCCTCCCCACCTATGCCCATGGTATTTTTAATGCGTAATTATGTATGTGCGGCACGAGTTTCGCCGCTGGGCTGGGATTGGGGTGGCCGCCGTATTGCTACGCGAGCTCAGATCGCGCCAGGCGGTCTATTTGCCGATTGCCCCGAGCGTGCTTGAAGGTGTCCGGGCTGTGAAGCGCCGAACTGGTTAATTGCCTTGAGAGGCTGCTTTGTGTTTCTGCTGTGAGGGCTGCGGTGTGCTCCTCTGTTCGGAGAGAGCGCTCTGTGTTTCCATTGACTGTAATAACTCCGTGAGGTCCTGGCATCTTGAGCTTGAGGTATGCATAATGCGGTACCGCATTGAATCTAGCAAATGCGGTTCGCCCGAGCAGCACGTGATAACCACTGCGGAACGGGACTATATCGAAGATTAACTCTTCGCTTCGGAAGTTATCCGGGGATCCGAAGACCACTTCCAGTGTAATTGAGCCTGTGCAATGGGCCTCTACACCTGGAATGACGCCCTTAAAGGTCGTTTTTGTGGGTTTGATCCTTGAGGGGTCTATACCCATTTTGCGCACTGTGTCCTGATAAAGCAGGTTCAGGCTGCTGCCGCCGTCCATAAGGACTCGAGTGAGGTGAAATCCGTCGATGATTGGGTCTAGGACCAGTGCGGCGAATCCGCCATGACGGATACTAGTGGGGTGGTCCCTGCGATCGAAGGTGATCGGATAGGAGGACCAAGGGTTGAACTTTGGGGCGACTGGCTCCAACGCATATACGTCCCTGAGCGCATGCTTCCGCTCCCTCTTGGGGATGTGGGTTGCGTATATCATGTTCACCGTCCGCACTTGCGGGGGAAACCTCTTCTGTCCTCCAGTGTGCGGCTGCCGGGGCTCCTCCTCGTCATCGCTATGCGGCCCCTTGTCCTTGTTTTCGGCAATTAACTTGCCGGCCTGCTTGAACACCCAACAATCCCTGTTGGTGTGATTGGCTGGCTTGTCTGAGGTGTTGTTTATTTGACACGAGCGATCGAGTATATAGTCCAAGCTGGACGGACCCGGCATACTTTGTTTGAATGGCTTTTTCCGCTGACCGGGTTTAGAGCCTTTGAATCCGGCATTGACTGCCGTATCCTCAGTATTTTCACTGTTAATGCGGTGCTTATGCTTGTTGTGACGTGACCTGCTATTGCCGTCCTTGGTATCTAAGGTACCATGGTTCTTTGATATATTATTACTGCGAGCCAGCCAGTTGTCTTCTCCCGCACAAAAGCGGGTCATGAGCGTCATGAGAGCTGCCATAGATTTCGGCTTTTCCTGACCAAGGTGCCGGACTAGCCACTCGTCTCGGATGTTGTGCTTGAAAACCGCTAAGGCCTCCGCATCCGGACAGTCGACGATTTGATTTTTCTTTGTAAGGAACCGAGTCCAGAATTGCCTGGACGACTCTTCTGGCTGCTGAATTATGTGGCTCAAATCATCGGCTTCTGGTGGTCGCACATAAGTGCCCTGAAAGTTGTCGAGGAATGCGGCTTCTAGATCTTCCCAATAGCTAATGGAGTCCGCTGGCAAGCTGTTAAGCCAATGCCGCGTTAGTCCTTTGAGCTTTAGTGGGAGGTATTTGATGGCGTGTAAGTCATCGCCACGGGCCATGTGGATGTGGAGGAGGAAATCCTCAATCCATACTGCGGGATCTGTTGTGTCGTCGTATGATTCAATATTTAAAGGTTTGAAACCTTCTGGGAATTGATGTTCCATTACTTCGTTTGTGAAGCATAAGGGGTGTGCGGCGCCTCTGCATTGGGCTATATCGCGACGCATCTTGAATGAGTCTTGCCCGCTGTGTTCGGCCCGGCCGGATTTGCTTTTACTGTATCTGGCGTGACGTTTGTCGTCTCGCAGAGTGGTGCGCCCTCTGATCCGTAGATCGATCTTGTATGTTTTGCCTTGTCCTCCAATATGTCTCGCAGGTCTGGTGTATCTCCCCATGCCTTTTTATTTGAATGGCGTTGGGGAGGAGGCTGAGCTTTTGGCTGGAATGCCTCTCTATCGCGGCCACGAGGTGGCCGATCAGCCGTATCATACGCTTCTTCCTCCAGTCGGGGTAGTAACCTACGCCTTGGGTAACTCTTGGAGGGGCGCTCGAGTTTATATTCCTCGGTCGCGAGGACTTCAGTCCATCTGTCAGCTAGCAGATCTTGATCAGCTTGAAGCTGCTGCTGCTTTTTCTTCAGGCTATTTGCCGTGGGCATGAGCCGGCGCTTGAAGCGCTCTTGTTCGACAGGATCCTCTGGTACGGCGAATTCATCGTCGCCGAGGCTTGCCTCGTCTTCGGAGGGGGGCATGTGATTGTTATCCTTCTCCTCTCCATCTGCCGCTCTCTCAGGAGAGTTGGCTCCTCCTTCCACCTGCTCTAAATATTGCTGGAGGGGTTTGTTGTTGTCTTCAGCACTATCCGGAGTGTTATTATCTCCTGTGCTGGTATCACCACTTTTGCTTTGGCGGGACTTAGAGCGGCGCCGCTGACGTCGGCGTTTGGGTTGCTTCTTGGAGGGGTCATCCTCCGCTATCCCGTCGCCATTGCCTTCTTTGGGTGTATCCACCATGTATATGTCATATGACGAGGTGGCTTTCCAGTGCCCTATAGGTGCTGGTTCATGTTCGTCTCCCACATCGTCATCCATACCGTCGATGTCTTCGGAGTCGAAGTTGAGCATGTCGGTTAAATCATCGACAGTGGCTACGAAGTGGGTGGTGGGTGGGCGTCGAATTTCTTCGTCGTCCGCATCCCAATCACGTTGGCCATAATCTGGCCAGGGATCACCTGACAAAGAGAGAGACCTTAGTGAATTCAGAATGTCGCCGAAGGGCGAGTGCTAAAAGATATCCGCGGAAGTGAATTCCATGATCGGCGCCCAATCGGATTCGATTGGCAGGGGTGCGGATGGTTCGGAGTCCGAAAAAGAGTCCGGCACCTTGGAGTCACAAGTTGCGCAGAGGGTTAGGCTGGTGTTCGGCTCGATCGCCGTTGAGACTGCAGCCCCTGAGGCGGTGTCTAACCACCCGTCCTCGACTGGCGAAGTTGGCTCCGAGCTAAGGGTCGGGGCTGATGCGGGCGCAGCCTCTGGGGTACTGTTCGGCGGCAGAGCTAGGTCATACCCATCGCGATAGTGCGGCGCGCCCGGCTGTGGCTCGAATCCGTCGAAGATCAAGTCTCCGCGGATGTCGGACGTGTAGTTCAAACTTCCAAATCTGACCTGATGGCCAGGGCGTAGCTTTCAATATGCTCCAGATGGCCAAGTGAATTAGCCCGCAGTGCAAAGCCGCCGAATACGAAGATCTGTCCGGGGAGAAAAGTCTCACCCTGGACCGCATCGCTATCGATGATAGTAGGAGCCATCAAGCCTAACGGCGATGACACAGAGGAACTCTCAATAAAAGCACCAATGTCAGTGTCAAAACCGGCAGATCTCGGGTAGGGGGTCCCGAACTATGCGTCTAGGCCGGATGGTAACAGGAGGCAGGGGACACGATGTTTTACCCAGGTTCGGGCCCTCTTGATGGAGGTAAAACCCTACGTCCTGCTTGATTGATATTGATGATATGGGTAGTACAATAGTAGATCTACCACGAGATCAGAGAGGCTAAACCCTAGAAGCTAGCCTATGGTGTGATTGTATGTTGTCGTTGTTGTCCTACAGACTAAAACCCTTCGGTTTATATAGACACCAGAGAGAGTTAGGGTTACACAAGGTCGGTTACAAAGGAGGAGATATCCATATCCGTATTGTCTAGCTTGCCTTCCACGCCAAGTAGAGTCCCATCCGGACATGAGACAAAGTCTTCAATCTTGTATCTTCGTAGTCTAACAATCCGTCCAATGGAGATAGTCCGGCTGTCCGGAGACCCCCTAATCCAGGACTCCCTCAGTTAGGTTTACCTTAATACTTTTGTTGTATTTGCGGATGCTTGCAATAGAGGTTAATCATAAGTGGGATGCTTGTCCAAGTAAGGGCAGCACCCAAGCACCGGTCCACCCACATACCAAATTATCAAAGTACCGAACGTGAATCATATGAATGTGATGAAAACTAGCTTGACGATATTCCCAAGTGTCCTCGGGAGCACTTTACATCATATAAGAGTTTGTCCAGGCTTGTCCTTTGCTACAAAAGGATTGGGCCACCTTGCTGCACTTTATTTACTTTTGTTACTTGTTGCTCGTTACAAACTATCCTATCACAAAACTATCTGTTACCACTTATTTCAGTACTTGCAGAGAATACCTTGCTCAAAACCGCTTATCATTTCCTTCTGCTCCTCGTTGGGTTCGACACTCTTACTTATCGAACGGACTATGATAGAATCCCCTATACTTGTGGGTCATCACTAGGTCATCTATATATGAGTATATTGACTTAGGAGTTAAATGAGAACATTTGGTCATAGGTCATACTCATCGTTTAAGCACAAGTGGGGTTACCACTTTTACATAAAGCGTTGTTGTGTTCACACCATTAGAGTTGCTTTAGCTCAATTTTAGAGTAAAGATCCCCCTAGATGTGAGATCCCCCCTAAGAGAGATAAACTAACCTTGGGTTTTATCGATGATGACTTCATGTAGGTGTTGAAGATGTGGATGCTCAATGTTGATGTAGATCATTTGGAGCAATCCTTTGGAGTGAGTTGCACTTTCAATACCTACACGGGTTAGTCCCACAAGGAACAAACAAGGATATCCATAGACATAGAGTGATGCACACACAAGATGATGTCTATGAAAGCATTAGGTTACCTTGTCCCTTGTCTTACCAACAAGAGGGTTTTTGACTCCTTGAACTAGTGCAAGATGTGGAAGTTGATTGCACTTGTTCTTGCCAAAATGATAAGAGTGAAGTATGTTGGCGGAGTCACCCTCGGGAACTCTCTAGTTCTTCTTCTTCGGGATCCACATCATCTTGATGGGAATCCTTGGAGTTGTAGTCGTACTTGATGAAGTAGAACTTGATGTAGTCTTGGGAACCCACTTGACCAAGGCCTTGGGTGCTTCTTCAAATGCATCAATTTCCTCTTGAAGCTTATCCTTGCCTTTTTGCTCGTGGTCTTGTGGTGGAAGATCATCTTGAGCATACGTCCCTTTGAAGGAAGTAGGATCATACTTCTTTTGTTGAGGAACAAACTTCGTCTTGGGGTATTGATCTTCTTCCCACTCAACTCTATTGGCATTGAACTTTCGTTCAAAACCAACACCTAGGTTCTTCCGGTGTCTTCCTTGCTTGCGTACAATTTCCTCGAATTGCTTACTCCCGGCAAGGCTCTTGTAAACACCTTTCTCTATAATTCTCTTCAATAAGCTGTTTTCTTGCTCAAGTGTAACTTGGCTAAGAGAATCATTAGTGGAATCAAGAGAACTACTAGAAGCAACAACATTGGATTTAGCATGATTATTATTACTACTAGAGGAAGAATCTTTCTTGTTCTTGTTACTAGACTTGACTTGAGGCATGTAAGTGGACAAAGAGTAAACGCTTGGCAATGTAAGAAGAACTTTTCTTGCGAAGATCATCATTGATTGCCTTTAAGAACTCATGCTCTTGCTCAAGGTTGAGCTTTTCAAAACGTAATTTCTCATGAGTCCTCGATGATCTCCTAAGATAGTTTCATGAGCTAACTTAAGAGTGTTTAGTTCTTTAGTTAGAAACTCAATCTTCTCCTTATCATTGTCATTCGTTTTATCTTGATTAGCATGATTAATTGATGTTTCATCATAGTATTCATCACTAGAGTTGTCAACAAGTAAATCATCATCACCTAACAAGTCATCTTCATCACTATTGAAATCAACATACTCGGGGTGTGATACCTTTGGGCCTTTAGCCATGAAGCATCTTCCAAGTCCTTCATTTGGTGAATCAAATATGTTGTAGGAGTTGGTTGACACAAATGCTAGACCGGCAACACCTTCATCTTGAGTATATTCGGAGTCGTAGTGGTATCTTCTCTCGGAGTGATTGTCAAAGTCGGAGCCGGATACCCATTCACCAACATGAGCTTGATGTCTTCGTTTTATGTAGCTCCTTGATGACTTGTCCTTCCTTTCCGAATCCTTGCTTCTCCGGGATGTTCTTTGTTCATAACGATCATCTCTACTCCTTCTCTCTCTTGATGGTGATTCTTCTCTTCTAGTTCTTCTTTTTGGAGAATCTTCTCTTCTCTTGTAGGGTGTCGTACACTCATTGGAATAGTGTCCGGGTCTTCCACAATTGTAGCAATTTCGCTCTCGACTAGAAGATCTTTTGTCATTGTAGGACCTTCACTTGGAACTTCTCTCTTTGCTTCTACTCTTGTAGAACTTGTTGAAGTTCTTCACCATTAGGCTCAATTCTTCATTGAAGGTTTGTTTCTCACTTGATGATGTGGGAGCTTCACATGAGTCTTTGTAAGCACGACTTGACTTGTTATGGAGCTCCTCCTTATCCTTGAGTGACATCTCATGAGCAACAATTCTTCCAATGACTTCCATTGGCTTGAGATCTTTGTAATTGGGCATCATTTGGATCAATGTGCATACGATATCATATTTTCCATCCAAAGCTCTTAGCATCTTCTTGATGATGAATTTGTCGGTCATCTCTTCACTTCCTAAGCCGGCGATCTCATTTGTGACAACAGCAAGCCTAGAGTACATTTCAGCGACACCTTCACCATCCTTCATTTTGAACTTGTCAAGCTGACTTTGAAGCACATCCAACTTGGATTCCTTGACGGAGTCGGTACCTTCATGCATATCAATCAAAGTATCCCGAATTTCCTTTGCATTCTCAAGATGGCTGATTTTGTTGAATTCTTCGAGGCACAATCCGTTGAAGAGGATATCACAAGCTTGAGCATTGTATTGCAGCATCTTCAACTCTTCCACGGTAGCTTCACGGTTCAGTTCTCTCCCATCAAAGAATTCACCTTGCAAGCCAATACACACAATAGCCCATACGGCGGGGTTATGTCCAAGAATATGCATTTTCATCTTATGCTTCCAACTAGCAAAATTAGTACCATCAAAGTAAGGACCTCTACGGTGGTAATTTCCCTCGCTAGACGCCATACTCTCCTAGGTTGTGAAACCAAGGCTATGACTACCAAAAGCTATGGAAATCAAAGCAAATGCAGACCAAAGCTCTCATACCACTTGCAGGATCGAAAGTATGTCTAGAGGGGGGTGATTAGACTACTTGACCAAATAAAACTTATCATTTTCCCAATTTTAGTTCTTGGCAGATTTTAGAAACTTTGGACAAGTCAAGCAATCTTAACACAATTCAAGCAAGCATGCAAAGAGTATATGAGCAGCGGAAAGTAAAGCATGCAACTTGCAAGAATGTAAAGGGAAGGGTTTGGAGGATTCAAACGCAATAGGAGACACGGATGTTTTTGTCATGGTTCCGATAGGTGGTGCTATCGTACATCCATGTTGATGGAGACTTCAACCCACGAAGGGTAACGGCTGCGTGAGTCCACGGAGGGCTCCACCAACGAAGGGTCCATGAAGAAGCAACCTTGTCTATCCCACCATGGTCGTCGCCCACGAAGGACTTGCCTCACTAGCGGTAGATCTTCATGAAGTAGGCGATCTCCTTGCCCTTACAAACTCCTTGGTTCAAATCCACAATCTTGTCGGAGGCTCCCAAGTGACACCTAGCCAATCTAGGAGACACCACTCTCCAAGAAGTAACAAATGGTGTGTTGATGATGAACTCCTTGCTCTTGTGCTTCAAATGATAGTCTCCCCAACACTCAACTCTCTCTCATAGGATATGGATTTGGTGGAAAGAAGATTTGAGTGGAAAGCAACTTGGGGAAGGCTAGAGATCAAGATTCATATGGTAGGAATGGAATATCTTGGCCTCAACACAAGTGTAGGTGGTTCTCTCTCAAAAAAAGTAAGTTGGAAGTGTAGGTTAGTTCTGATGGCTCTCTCCACGAATGAAGAGGAGGCGGAGGGGTATATATAGCCTCCACACAAAATCTAACCGTTACACACAACTTGCCACTCTCGGTGGGACCGAACTGATAAACTCGGTCGGACCGATTCAGCAAATCTAGTAACCGTTAGGATTTTCGGTGGGACCGACATGCAACTCGGTAGGACCGATATGGTTAGGGTTAGTGCATAACGTAATCTTGGTGAGACCGATTTACACAAACTCGGTGAGACCGATTTTGGTAATAAGCTAACCAGAGAGTTGGTCAGGTAAACTCGGTGGGACCGATTCGCTCATTTCAGTGAGACCGAAATGTTATGAAAGGGAAACAGAGAGTTTACATTGCAATCTCGGTGGGACCGATCGCTCATCTCGGTGGGACCAAAACGTTACGAAGGGAAACAGAGAGATTACAATCCCATCTCGGTGAGACCGAGATCCCTATCGGTGAGACCGATTTGCCTAGGGTTTGTGGCAGTGGCTATGACATCTAAACTCAGTGGCACCGGATAGAAAGAATCGCTGGGGCTGAGTTTGACTATTGGTTTAGGTCATATGTGGATGTGAGAAAGTAGTTGAGGGCTTTGGAGCATATTACTAAGCATTTTGAGTAAGAGCCTCATTAAGCAACACCTCATCCCTCCTTGATAGTATTGGCTTTTCCTATAGACTCAATGTGATCTTGGATCACTAAAATAGAAAATGTAGAGTCTTGAGCTTTGAGCTTGAGCCAATCCTTTTGTCCTTAGCATTTTGAGGGGTCCACTTTTCTCATCCATGCCATGCCAATCATTGAGCTTTCCTGAGATATTAATCTTGAAATAGCATTAGCTCAATGAGCTATATGTTGTTAGGAATTACCAAAACCACCTAGGGATAGTTGCACTTCCAGCTACGCGCGAGTCCCTCGCACCTACACAAAACAAATAAATCCTCGCAACCAACACGATAAGGGGTTGTCAATCCCTACACGGTCACTTACGAGAGTGGGATCTGATAGATATGATAAGATAATATTTTTGGTATTTTTATGATAAAGATGCAAAGTAAAATAAAAGGCAATGAAAATAACTAAGTATTGGAAGATTTAATATGATGAAGATAGACCCGGGGCCATAGGTTTCACTAGTGGCTTCTCTCAAGAGCATAGGTATTTTACGGTGGGTGAACAAATTATTGTTGAGCAATTTACAGAATTGAGCATAAGTATGAGAATATCTAGGTATGATCATGTATATAGGCATCACGTCCGAGACAAGCAGACCGACTCCTACCTGCATCTACTACTATTACTCCACTCATCGACCGCTATCCAGCATGCATCTAGAGTATTAAGTTAATGAAAACAGAGTAACGCCTTAAGCAAGATGACATGATGTAGAGGGATAAACTCATGCAATATGATTAAAACCCCATCTTGTTATCCTCGATGGCAACAATACAATACGTGCCTTGCTGCCCCTACTGTCACTGGGAAAGGACACTGCAAGACTGAACCCAAAGCTAAGCACTTCTCCCATTGCAAGAAAGATCAATCTAGTAGGCCAGACCAAACTGATAATTCAAAGAGACTTGCAAAGATAACCAATCATACATAAAAGAATTCAGAGAAGATTCAAATATTGTTCATAGATAGACTTGATCATAAACCCACAATTCATCGTTCTCAACAAACACACCGCAAAAATAAGATTACATCGAATAGATCTCCACAAGAGAGGGGAGAACATTGTATTGAGATCCAAAAAGAGAGAAGAAGCCATCTAGCTAATAACTATGGACCCGTAGGTCTGAGGTAAACTACTCACACTTCATCGGAGACGCTATGGTGTTGATGTAGAAGCCCTCTGTGATCGATGCCCCCTCCGGTGGAGCTCCGAAACAGGCCCCAAGATGGGATCTCGTGGATACAGAAAGTTACGGTGATGGAATTAGGGTTTTGGCTCCGTATCTGGTCGTTTGGGGGTACGTAGGTATATATAGGAGGAAGAAGTACGTCGGTGGAGCAACAGGGGGCCACGAGGGTGGAGGGCGCGCCTGGGGGGGTAGGCGCGCCCCCCTACCTCGTGGCCTGCCTGTTGGTTGCTTGACGTAGGGTCCAAGTCTCCTGGATCTTGTTCGTTCAAAAAATCACGTTCCCGAAGGTTTCACTCTGTGGACTCCGTTTGATATTCCTTTTCTTCAAAACCCTAAAATAGGCAAAAAAACAGCAATTCTGGGCTGGGCCTCTGGTTAATAGGTTAGTCCCAAAAATAATATAAAAGTGTATAATAAAGCCCAATAATGTTCAAAACAGTAGATAATATAGCATGGAGCAATCAAAAATTATAGATACATTGGATACGTATCAAGCATCCCCAAGCTTAATTCCTGCTCGTCCTCGAGTAGGTAAATGATAAAAACAGAATTTTTGATGTGGAATGCTACTAGGCATAATTTCAATTTAATTCTTCTTAATTGTGGCATGAATATTCAGATCCGAAAGATTCAAGATAAAAGTTTAATATTGACATAGAAATAATAATACTTCAAGCATACTAACTAAGAAATTACGTCTTCTCAAAATAACATGGCCAAAGGAAGTTCATCCCTACAAAATCATATAGTTTAGTCATGCTCCATTATCGTCACACAAGAATGCTCTCATCATGCAGAACCCCGATGACAAGCCAAGCAATTGTTTCATACTTTAGTAATCTCAAACCTTAAAAACCTTCATGCAATACATGAGCGTGAGCCATGGATATAGCACTATGTGTGGAATAGAGTATAATGATGGGGGTTATGTGGAGAAGACAAAAAGGAGAAAGTCTCACATCAACGAGGCTAATCAATGAGCTATTGAGATGCTCATCAATTGATGTTAATGCAAGGAGTAGGGATTGCCATGTGATAACCCACAAGTATAGGGAATCGCAACAGTTTTCGAGGGTAGAGTATTCAACCCAAATTTATAGATTCGACACAAGGGGAGCCAAAGAATATTCTCAAGTATTAGTAGCTGAGTTGTCAATTCAACCACACCTGGAAACTTAATATCTGCAGCAAAGTGTTTAGTAGCAAAGTAATATGATAGTGGTGGTAACGGTAGCAAAAGGTAACACTAGTAAACGTAATGTTTTTGGTATTTTGTAGTGATGATAGCAATAGCAACGGGAAAGTAAATAAGCGAAGAACAATATGTGGAAAGCTCGTAGGCAATGGTTCGGTGATAGAGAATTGTGCCGAATGCGGTTCATCATGTAACAGTCATAACCTAGGGTGACACAGAACTAGCTCCAGTTCATTGATATAATGTAGGCATGTATTCTGAATATAGTCATACGTGCTTATGGAAAAGAACTTGCATGACATCTTTTGTCCTACCCTCCCGTGGCAGCGGGGTCCTTACGGAAACTAAGGGATATTAAGGCCTCCTTTTAATAGAGAACCGGAACAAAGCATTAACACAGAGTGAATACATGAACTCCTCAAACTACGGTCATCACCAGTAAGTATCCCGATTATTGTCACTTCGGGGTTAACGGATCATAACACATAATAGGTGACTATAGACTTGCAAGATAGGATCAAGAACACTCATATATTGATGAAAACATAATAGGTTCAGATCTGAAATCATGGCACTCAGGCCCTAGTGACAAGCATTAAGCATAGCAAAGTCATAGCAACATCAATCTCAGAACATAGTGGATACTATGGATCAAACCCTAACAAAACTAACTCGATTACATGATAGATCCCATCCAACCCATCACCGTCTAGCAAGCCTACGATGGAATTATTCACGCACGGCGGTGAGCATCATGGAATTGGTGATGGAGGATGGTTGATGATGATGATGGCGACGGATTCCCCTCTCCGAAGCCCCGAACGGACTCCAAATCAGCCCTCCCGAGAGGTTTTAGGGCTTGGCGGCGGCTCCGTATCGTGAAACGCGATGATTTCTTCTCTCTGGTTTTTCTCTCCCTGAAACACAATATATGGAGTTGGAGTTGGAGTTGGAGTCGGAGAGGCAAGAGGGGGCCCATGAGGTAGGGGGGGCGCCCCCCACCCTCGTGGAGAGGTGGTGGCCCCCCTGGCCTTCATCTTCTGCAGGTATTTTTCTTATTTTCTAAAAAGTGGCTCCGTGAAGTTTCAGGTCATTCCGAGAACGTTTGTTTCTGCACATAAATAACACCATGGTAATTCTGCTGAAAACAACGTCAGTCCGGGTTAGTTCCATTCAAATCATGCAAGTTAGAGTCCAAAACAAGAGCAAAAGTGTTTGGAAAAGTAGATACGACGAAGACGTATCACCATGCAACGGATGCACTAGAGCTATAAATGTATGAAAGCTCAACAAAAGAAACTAGTGGGTGTGCATCCAACTTGCTTGCTCACGAAGACCTAGGGCACTTGAGGAGGCCCATTGTTGGAATATACAAGCCAAGTTCTATAATGAGAAATTCCCACTAGTATATGAAAGTGACAAAACAAGAGACTCTCTATCATGAAGATCATGGTGCTACTTTGAAGCACAAGTGTGGAAAAAAGATAGTAGCATTGTCCCTTTTTGGGGGGGCCTTCATTTTTTTTCCTTTCTCTTTTTTTGGGACAATGCTTTATTAAATGATGATCATCACACTTCTATTTATTTACAACTCAATGATTACAACTCGATACTAGAACAAGGTATGACTCTATATGAATGCCTCTGGCGGTGTACCGAGATATGCAATGAATCAAGTGTGACATGTATGAAAAATTATGAATGGTGGCTTTGCCACAAATACGATGTCAACTACATGATCATGCAAAGCAATATGACAATGAAGAACGTGTCATGATAAACGGGATGGTGGAAAGTTGCATGGCAATATATCTTGGAATGGCTATGGAAATGCCATAATAGGTAGGTATGGTGGCTGTTTTGAGGAAGATATAAGGAGGTTTATGTGTGAAAGAGCGTATCATATCACGGGGTTTTGATGCACCTGCGAAGTTTGCACCAACTCTCAATGTGAGAAAGGGCAATGCACGGTACCGAAGAGGCTAGCAATGATGGAAGGGTGAGAGTGCGTATAATCCATGGACTCAACATTAGTCATAAAGAACTAAGATACTTATTGCAAAAATCTACAAGTCATCAAAAACCAAGCACTACGTGCATGCTCCTAGGGGGATTGATTGGTAGGAAAAGACCATCGCTCGTCCCCGACCGCCACTCATAAGGAGGACAATCAAAGAACACCTCATGTTTCAAATTTGTTACATAACGTTTACCATACGTGCATGCTATGGGACTTGCAAACTTCAACACAAGTATTTCTCAATTTCACAACTACTCAACTAGCACAACTTTAATATCACTACCTCCATATCTCAAAACAATCATCAAGCATCAAACTTCTCTTAGTATTCAACACACTCATAAGAAAGTTTTATTATTAATCTTGCATACCATGCATATTAGGATTTTAAGCAAATTACCATGCTATTAAGACTATCAAAATAATCTAAGTGAAGCATGAGAGATCAATAGTTTCTATAAAACAAATCCACCACCGTGATCTAAAAGATATAAGTGAAGTACTACAGCAAAACTATATAACTCAAAAGATATAAGTGAAGCACATAGAGTATTCTAATAATTTCCGAATCATGTGTGTTTCTCTCAAAAGGTGTGTACAGAAAAGATGATTGTGGTAAACTAAAAAGCAAAGACTCAAATCATACAAGACGCTCCAAGCAAAACACATATCATGTGGTGAATAAAAATATAGCTCCAAGTAAAGTTACCGATAGAATTAGACGAAAGAGGGGATGCCTTCCGGGGCATCCCCAAGATTTGGCTTTTAAGTGTCCTTAGATTATCTTGGGGGTGCCATGGGAATCCCCAATCTTAGGCTCTTGCCACTCCTCGTTCCATAATCCATCAAATCTTTACCCAAAACTTGAAAACTTCACAACACAAAACTTAAAGTAGAAAATCTTGTGAGCTCCGTTAGCGAAAGAAAACAAAAGACCACTTCAAGGTACTGTAATGAACTCATTCTTTATTTATATTGGTGTTAAACCTACTGTATTCCAACTTTTCTATGGTTTATAAACTATTTTACTAGCCGTAGATTCATCAAAATAAGCAAACAACACACGAAAAACAGAATCTGTCAAAAACAGAACAGTCTGTAGTAATATGTAGCTAGAGCAAGATATGGAACCTAAAAATTCTAAAATAAATTTCTGGACGTGATTAATTTATCTATTAATCATCTGCAAAAAGAATTAACTAAATATCACTTTCAAAATAAAAATGGAAGCAGTTCTCGTGAGCGCTAAAGTTTCTATTTTTTACAGCAAGATTAACAAGACTTTCCCCAAGTCTTCCCAACGGTTCTACATGGCACAAACACTAATTAAACACAAAAAACACAACCAAAAAATAGGCTAGATAAATTATTTATTACTAAACAGGAGCAAAAAGCAAGGAATAAAAATAAAATTGGGTTGCCCCCCAACAAGCGCTATCGTTTAACGCCCCTAGCTAGGCATAAAAAGCAAGGATAGATCTAGGTATTGCCATCTTTGGTAGGCAATCCATAAGTGGCTCTCATAATAGATTCATAAGGTAATTTAATTTTATTTCTAGGAAAGTGTTCCATGCCTTTCATTAACGTAAATTAGAATCTAATATTTCCTTCCTTCATATCAATAATTGCACCAATCGTTCTAAGGAAAGGTCTACCAAGAATAGTAGGACATGAAGGATTGCAATCTATATCAAGAATGATAAAATCTACGGGCACATAATTCCTATTTGCAACAATAAGAACATCATTAATTCTTCCCATAGGTTTCTTAATAGTGGAATCCGCAAGGTGCAAGTTTAGAGAGCAATCATCAAAATCATGGAAACCTAGCAAATCACACAAAGCATAGCATTCATGATCTTTAATTTAAATTTTAATAGTAGGTTCCCACTCATCATAAAGTTTTCTAGGGATAGAAACTTCCAACTCAAATTTTTCTTCATAAGATTGCATCAAAGCATCAACGATATGTTTGGTAAAAGTTTTATTTTGACTATAAGCATGAGGAGAATTTAGCACAGATTACAACAAGGAAATACAATCTATCAAAGATCAATTATCATAATTAAATTCCTTGAAATCCAAAATAGTAGGTTCATTAACATCTACAGTTTTGATCTCTTCAATCCCACTTTTATCAAATTTAGCATCAAGATCTAAAAACTCCAAATTTTTGGAACGCCTTCTAGGTAAAGGTGGATCATATTCAGTCCCATCATTATCAAGATTCATATTGCAAAACAAAGCTTTAATAGGGGACACATCAATAACTTTTAGATCTTCATCTTTATTATCATGGAAACTAGAAGAACACGCTCTTATAAAGTAATCTTTCTTAGCACGCATCCTAGCGGTTCTTTCTTTGCACTCATCAATGGAAATTCTCATGGCTTTGAGAGACTCATTGATATCATGCTTAGGAGGAATAGATCTAAGTTTCAAAGAATCAACATCAAGAGAAATTCTATCAACGTTCCTAGCCAACTCATCAACCTTAGGCATTTTTTCTTTAATCAAAGCATTGAAATTCTTTTGCTAAGTAATAAATTCTTTAATATTAGATTCAAAATCAGAGGGCATCTTATTAAAATTTCCATAAGCATTGTTGTAGGAATTACCATAATGATTAGAGGAATTACTAGGATAAGGCCTAGGATTAAAGTTTCCTCTATACGCGTTGTTACCAAAATTGTTCCTACCAACAAAATTCACATCCATAGATTCATTATTATTCTCAATCACAGTAGACAAAGGCATATCATTAGGATCAGAAGAAACACTTTTATTAGCAAATAATTTCATAAGTTCATCCATCTTTCCACTCAAAACATTAATTTCTTCTATCGCATGCACTTTCTTATTAGTAGATCTTTTAGCGTGCCATTGAGAATAATTAACCATAATATTATCTAGGATTTTAGTAGCTTCTCCTAAAGTTATTTCCATAAAAGTGCCTCCCGTGGCCAAATCTAAAAGATTTCTAGAAGCAAAATTCAATCCGGCATAAAAAATTTGTATAATCATCCACAAATTCAAACCATGAGTAGGGCAATTACGTATCATTAATTTCATCCTCTCCCAAGCTTGTGCAACATGTTCATGATCAAGTTGCTTAAAATTCATAATATCGTTTCAAAGAGAGATGATCTTAGCGGGAGGAAAATACTTAGAGATAAAAGCATCTTTGCACTTATTCCAAGAATCAATACTATTTTTAGGCAAAGGCGAAAACCAAGCTTTAGCACGATCTCTAAGCGAAAAAGGAAATAGCTTCAATTTAACAATATCATTATCCACATCTTTCTTCTTTTGCATATCACACAAATCAACGGAGCTATTTAGATGAGTAGCGGCATATTCACTACGAAGGCCGGAAAACGGATCTTTCATGACAAGATTCAGCAAGGCAACATTAATTTCACAAGATTCAGCATCGGTAAGAGGAGCAATCGGAGTGCTAATAAAATCATTGTTGTTGGTATTGGTAAAGTCACACAATTTAGTGTTTTCTTGAGCCGTCATGACAAGCAAGCAATCCAACACACAAGAAAACAAGAAACGGGCAAAAAGAGGCAAATAGAGAAAGAGAGGGAGGATAGGGAGAGAGATGGCGAATAAAACGGCAAGGGTCAAGTGGGGGAGAGGAAAACGAGAGGCAAATGGCAAATAATGTAATGCAGGAGATAAGGGTTTGTGATGGGTACTTGGTATGTTGACTTTTGCGTAGGCCTCCCCGGCAACGGCGCCAGAAATCCTTCTTGCTACCTCTTGAGCATTGCGTTGGTTTTCCCTTGAAGAGGAAAGGGTGATGCAGCAAAGTAGCGTAAGTATTTCCCTCAGTATTTGAGAACCAAGGTATCAATCTAGTAGGAGGCTACGCGCGAGTCCCTCGCACCTGCACAAAACAAATAAATCCTCGCAACCAACGCGATAAGGGGTTGTCAATCCCTACACGGTCACTTACGAGAGTGAGATCTGATAGATATGATAAGATAATTTTTTGGTATTTTTATGATAAAGATGCAAAGTAAAATAAAAGGAAATGAAAATAACTAAGTATTGGAACATTTAATATGATGAAGATAGACCCGGGGGCCATAGGTTTCACTAGTGGCTTCTCTCAAGAGCATAGGTATTTTATGGTGGGTGAACAAATTACTGTTGAGAAATTGACAGAATTGAGCATAGTTATGAGAATATCTAGGTATGATCATGTATATAGGCATCACGTCCAAAACAAGTAGACCGACTCCTGCCTGCATCTACTACTATTACTCCACACATCGACCACTATCCATCATGCATCTAGAGTATTAAGTTCAAGAGAACAGAGTAACGCTTTAAGCAAGATGACATGATGTAGAGGGATAAATTCATGCAATATGATAAAAAAAACATCTTGTTATCCTCGATGGCAACAATACAATATGTGCCTTGCTGCCCCTACTGTCACTGGGAAAGGACACCGCAAGATTGAACCCAAAGCTAAGCACTTCTCCCATTGCAAGAAAGATCAATCTAGTAGGCCAAACCAAACTGATAATTCGAAGATACTTGCAAAGATAACCAATCATACATAAAAGAATTCAGAGAAGATTCAAATATTGTTCATAGATAAACTTGATCATGAACCCATAATTCATCGGTCTCAACAAACACACCGCAAAAGAAGATTACATCGAATAGATCTCCACAAGAGAGGGGGAGAACTTTGTATTGAGATCCAAAAGGAGAGAAGAAGCCATCTAGCTAATAACTATGGACCTGTAGGTCTGAGGTAAACTACTCACACTTCATCGGAGAGGCTATGGTGTTGATGTAGAAGCCCTCTGTGGTCGATGCCCCCTCTGACGGAGCTCCGGAACAGGCCCCAAGATCTCGTGGATACAGAAAGTTACCGCGGTGGAATTAGGGTTTTGGCTCCGTATCTGGTCGTTTGTGGGTAGTAGGTATATATGGGAGGAAGAAGTACGTCGGTGGAGCAACAGGGGGCCCACGAGGGTGGAGGGCGCACCTGGGGGGTAGGCGTGCCCCCCTACCTCGTGGCCTCCCTGTTGGTTGCTTGACGTAGGGTCCAAGTCTCCTAGATCTTGTTCATTCCAAAAATCACGTTCCACTTGACCCTTCACGGCCTCGGCGGCAGCCGCGTAGTGTTCGTCAGCTACAGGTTCCAGCAGCTCGTCAAGACGAGCGCTGGGGTCGCAAAGGTGCAGGTGGCTGAAGACCCGTGTCAGCGCGGCTGAGGAAAGGACGCAAGACTCTGCCTCCGCCATGGGACCGATGCCCTCCATGACTTCCTCGAGCGCCTTCACCAGGAAGGGAAGCAACTGAGCAGGGCCATCCTCATCGGTGGCCAGCGGCTTCTCCAAGACCTTCTCGTACAGTGTCTTCAGCGCCACGCGGGACCTCTCCTCGAAGGTCGATAAGGCCATGCGGTCTTCGGCAAGGACCCTCGCCTTGGCGTCAAGGTCGGCCTCCTTCGCCCTCATCTTCCGCTCCAACTCCTCCAGCCGGTTGCGCTCCGCTGCCTGCGCCTTCGCTAGCTCCCCCAGCTCGGCGTCGCGGCCCTTGATGGCATCCTCCCGGGACTTCATCTCCTCCTCCTTCCCCTGGCGGCCATGTGCTTCTTCCGCGTGTCGGTCGCAGGCCCTTCAGCTCGTCCTCTAGCTCTCGGCAGCGGCCGCGAGCGGCCTCGGCATCCTTCAATGTCGTCTTGCGATCGGCCGCAGCTTTCGCAGCGGTCTTGTCGTGGGTTTGTCACGGCAGATGTCCTCATGAAAGGACTTAGTCATGGAGCCATCGCAACGGGTTAGCTTAAAGGGGTTAAACCAGACAAGGGGACACGGGAGTTTATACTAGTTCAGCCCCTTCGATGAAGGTAAAAGCCTACGTCTAGTTGTGATTGGTATTGCTAGGGTTTCGAAGGACAGGGAGCGAATCCGCTTTGTCTGGCTCTCGAGTTGTTGTTGTCTGTCCCTAAACCGCGGTCGGGTCGTCCCTTTATATACATAGGTTGACGCCCGCCGGGCTACAGAGTCCCGAAGCCGGATCATAAACGTATCCGGTTCAGCCTCTCTCTTTCTATCTTACTATACAAGATACATGACTAGGCCGGTTTACATTTACAGACTGTAACCCGCCTTTGGGCCCTCCGTAAAGCGCCATCATCTTTACATCTTCATGGGCTTCTAATCTTCAAAGAGTCAACCCAGCTACATAAGGCCGGTTTACCTCTAGTAGTAATATCCCCAACATTAGGCCCCAGATTGGTTTGAACTTGTTCATGTCAATCTTCCATACTTAGAAAAAATCTTCTCTCTTATCTTCATTTTTGATCTTGTAAACCGCTGTGACGTCATACTTCAAAATTATGATAAACCGCCTTGACGTCATTCATCTGTTGATGTCAGAGATTTCCTTCATTTAATATATATCCAGTCATCGAGGCGACACCTTTATTAACTTATCCATATTTTGGGCTCCTCGATTCCCGTACTTGCCATTTTATCACTTTGCCTTATAAATAGGACCGATGGGTCATTTTCACCGTTTCCCCCCGTGCCTCTTCGCGTCGTCTTCCTCGCGCCGCTCAGCCTCTGGAGCTCCGCCGCCACAGTCGATCATCGCCTCTGCTCCGACCTTGGCCGCTGCATCACCCTGAACGCACTAGAATACTGTGGCGCCCTTCCGCTTCCTCTCCAGCTCCGGTAAGTTCTCTGCTTTTTTCTGTTGGGGAACGTTGCAGAAAAACAAAAAATTTCCTACTCGTTTCACCAAGATCATCTAGGAGTTCATCTAGCAACGAGTCATCATATGCATCTACATACCTTTGTAGATCGCGCACGGAAGCGTTCAAAAGAACGGTGATGATGTAGTCGAACACGACGTGATCCAAATCACCGATGACCAAGAGCCGAACGGACGGCACCTCCGCGTTCAACACACGTACGGGACGGGAGACGTCTCCTCCTTCTTGATCCAGCAAGGGGAAGGAGAGGTTGATGAAGATCCAGCAGCACGACGGCGTGGTGGTGGATGCAGGGCGTCACAGTAGCAGGGCTTCGCCTATACTACGAGGAAGAGAGACGTAACGGGGAGAGAGGGAGGCGCCAGGGGCTGGGTCTGAAGTCCCTCCTCTCCCCCACTATATATAGGGGTGCCATGGGGGGGCGCCGGCCCTAGTAGATGGATCTACTAGGGGGGCGGCGGCCTAGGGTGGGGGGCTTGCCCCCCAAGCAAGGGGCGCCCCCTCTAGGGTTTCCCCCAACCCTAGCCGCATGGGCCCTTGGGGGGTGGCGCCCCAGCCCACTATGGGCTGGGTTCCCTCCCACTTCAGCCCATGGGGCCCCCTGGGATAGGTGGCCCCACCCGGTGGACCCCCGGGACCCTTCCGGTGGTCCCGGTACAATACCGGTGACCCCGAAACTTGTCCCGATGGCCGAAACATCACTTCCTATATATAATTCTTTACCTCCGGACCATTCCGGAACTCCTCGTGACGTCCGGGATCTCATCCGGGACCCCAAACAATATTCAGGTTACTGCATATACATATCTTCACAACCCTAGCGTCACCGAACCTTAAGTGTGTAGACCCTATGGGTTCGGGAGACAAGCAGACATGACCGTGACGATTCTCCGGTCAATAACCAACAGCGGGATCTGGATACCCATGTTGGCTCCCACATGCTCCACGATGATCTCATCGGATGAACCACGATGTCGAGGATTCAATCAACCCCGTATGCAATTCCCTTTGTCAATCGATATGTTACTTGCCCGAGATTCGATCGTCGGTATCCCAATACCTCGTTCAATCTCGTTACCGGCAAGTCACTTTACTCGTACCGTACTGCATGATCCCGTGACCAGACACTTGGTCACTTTGAGCTCATTATGATGATGCATTACCGAGTGGGCCCAGTGATACCTCTCCGTCATACGGAGTGACAAATCCCAGTCTTGATCCATGTCACCCAACAGACACTTTCGGAGATACCCGTAGTCTACCTTTATAGTCACCCAGTTACGTTGTGACGTTTGGTATACCCAAAGCACTCCTACGGTATCCGGGAGTTACACGGTCTCATGGTCTAAGGAAAAGATACTTTGACATTGGAAAACTCTAGCAAACAAACTATACGATCTTGTGCTATGTTTAGGATTGGGTCTTGTCCATCACACCATTCTCCTAATGATGTGATCTCGTTATCAATGACATCCAATGTCCATAGTCAGGAAACCATGACTATCTGTTGATCAACGAGCTAGCCAACTAGAGGCTTACTAGGGACATGTTGGTGTCTGTTATTCACACATGTATTACGATTTCCGGATAACAAAATTATAGCATGAATAAAGACAATTATCATGAACAAGGAAATATAATAATAATGCTTTTATTATTGCCTCTAGGGCATATTTCCAACAGTCTCCCACTTGCACTAGAGTCAATAATCTAGTTACATTGTGATGAATCGAATAGCCATGGAATTCTGGTGTTGATCATGTTTTGCTCTAGGGAGAGGTTTAGTCAACGGATCTGCTACATTCAGGTCCGTGTGCACTTTACAAATCTCTATGTCTCCATCTTGAACATTTTCACGAATGGAGTTGAAGCGACGCTTGATATGCCTTGTCTTCTTGTGAAACCTGGGCTCCTTGGCAAGTGCAATAGCTCCAGTGTTGTCACAAAAGAGTTTGATCGGCCCCGACGCATTGGGTATGACTCCTAGGTCGGTGATGAACTCCTTCACCCATATTGCTTCATGTGCTGCCTCCGAGGCTGCCATGTACTCCGCTTCACATGTAGATCCCGCCACGACACTTTGCTTGCAACTGCACCAGCTTACTGCCCCACCATTCAAAATATACACGTATCCGGTTTGTGACTTAGAGTCATCCAGATCTGTGTCGAAGCTAGCGTCGACGTAACCCTTTACGACGAGCTCTTCGTCACCTCCATAAACGAGAAACATTTCCTTAGTCCTTTTCAGGTACTTCAGGATATTCTTGACCGCTGTCCAGTGTTCCTTGCCGGGATTACTTTGGTACCTTCCTACCAAACTTACGGCAAGGTTTACATCAGGTCTGGTGCACAGCATGGCATACATAATAGAACCTATGGTTGATGCATAGGGGATGACGCTCATCTCTTCTATATCTTCTACCGTGGTCGGACATTGAGCTGAACTCAATTTCACACCTTGTAATACAGGTAAGAACCCCTTCTTAGAATGATCCATATTGAACTTCTTCAATATCTTATCAAGGTATGTGCTTTGTGAAAGACCTATGAGGCGTCTCGATCTATCTCTATAGATTTTGATGCCTAATATATAAGCAGCTTCTCCAAGGTCCTTCATTGAAAAACTCTTATTCAAGTAGGCCTTGATGCTGTCCAAGAGTTCTATATCATTTCCCATCAAAAGTATGTCATCTACATATAGTATGAGAAATGCTACAGAGCTCCCACTCACTTTCTTGTAAACGCAGGCTTCTCCATAAGTCTGTGTAAACCCAAATGCTTTGATCATCTCATCAAAGCGAATGTTCCAACTCTGAGATGCTTGCACCAGCCCATAAATCGAGCGTTGGAGCTTGCACACTTTGTCAGCATTCTTAGGATCGACAAAACCTTCCGGCTGCATCATATACAATTCTTCCTTAAGGAAACCATTAAGGAATGCCGTTTTGACGTCCATTTGCCATATCTCAAAATCATAGAATGCGGCAATTGCTAACATGATTCGGACGGACTTTAGCTTCGCTACCGGTAGAAAGTCTCATCGTAGTCAACCCGTTGAACTTGTCGATAACCCTTAGCGACAAGCCGAGCTTTATAGATGGTCACATTACCATCCGCGTCTGTCTTCTTCTTAAAGATCCATTTATTTTCTATGGCTCGCCGTTCAACGGGCAAGTCAGTCAAAGTCCATACTTCGTTTTCATACATGGATCCTATCTCGGATTTCATGGCTTCTAGCCATTTTTCGGAATCCGGGCCCGCCATCGCTTCTTCATAGTTCGAAGGTTCACCGTTGTCCAACAACATGATTTCCAAGACAGGGTTGCCGTACCACTCTGGTGCGGAACGTGTCCTTGTGGACCTTCGAATTTCAGTAGGAGCTTGATCAGAAGTATCTTGATCATTTTCATTAACTTCCTCTCTAGTCGGTGCAGGCACCTCAGGAACATTTTCTTGAGTTGCGTCATTTACCGGTTCAAGAGGTAATACTTCATCAAGCTCTACTTTCCTCCCACTTACTTCTTTCGAGAGAAACTCTTTCTCTAGAAAGGACCCATTCTTGGCAACAAAGATCTTGCCTTCGGATCTGAGGTAGAAGGTGTACCCAATAGTTTCTTTTGGGTATCCTATGAAGACGCATTTTTCCAACTTGGGTTCGAGCTTTTCAGGTTGAAGTTTCTTGACATAAGCATCGCATCCCCAAACTTTTAGAAATGACAGCTTAGGTTTCTTCCCAAACCATAATTCATACGGTGTCGTCTCAACGGATTTCGACGGAGCCCTATTTAAAGTGAATGCGGCAGTCTCTAAAGCATAGCCCCAAAAAGATAGCGGTAAATCGGTAAGAGACATCATAGATCGCACCATATCTAATAGAGTGCGATTACGACGTTCGGACACACCGTTACGCTGAGGTGTTCCAGGCGGCGTGAGTTGTGAAACTATTCCACATTTTCTTAAGTGTGTGCCAAATTCGTGACTCAAGTATTCTCCTCCACGATCTGATCGTAGAAACTTGATTTTCCTGTCACGTTGATTCTCAACCTCACTCTGAAATTCCTTGAACTTTTCAAAGGTTTCAGACTTGTGTTTCATTAAGTAGACATACCCATATCTACTCAAGTCATCAGTGAGGGTGAGAACATAACGATAGCCACCGCGAGCCTCAACACTCATTGGACCGCACACATCAGTATGTATGATTTCCAATAAGTTGGTTGCTCGCTCCATTGTTCCTGAGAACGGAGTCTTGGTCATTTTACCCATAAGGCATGGTTCGCACGTGTCAAATGATTCATAATCAAGAGACTCCAAAAGTCCATCTGTATGGAGCTTCTTCATGCGTTTGACACCTATGTGACCAAGGCGGCAGTGCCACAAGTATGTGGTACTATCATTATCAACTTTACATCTTTTGGTACTCACACTATGAATATGTGTAGCAATACGCTCGAGATTCATTAAGAATAAACCATTCACCATAGGAGCATGACCATAAAACATATCACTCATATAAATGGAACAACCATTATTCTCGGATTTAAATGAGTAGCCATCTCGAATTAAACGAGATCCCGATACAATGTTCATGCTCAAAGCTGGCACTAAATAACAATTATTAAGGTTTAAAACTAATCCCGTAGGTAAATGCAGAGGCAGCGTGCCGACGGCGATCACATCGACCTTGGAACCATTCCCGACGCGCATCGTCACCTCGTCCTTTGCCAGTCTCCGCTTATTCCGCAGCTCCTGCTGTGAGTTACAAATATGAGCAACGGCACCGGTATCAAATACCCAGGAGTTACTACGAGTACTAGTAAGGTACACATCAATCACATGTATATCACATATACCTTTTGTTTTGCCGGCCTTCTTGTCCGCTAAGTATTTAGGGCAGTTCCGCTTCCAGTGACCGCTTCCCTTGCAATAAAAGCACTCAGTCTCGGGCTTGGGTCCAATCTTTGGCTTCTTCCCGGCAGCTGGCTTGCCGGGCGCGGCAACTTCCTTGCCGTCCTTCTTGAAGTTCTTTTTACCCTTGCCTTTCTTGAACTTAGTGGTTTTATTGACCATCAACACTTGATGCTCCTTCTTGACTTCTACCTCCGCTGATTTCAGCATTGAGAACAACTCAGGAATGGTCTTTTGCATCCCCTGCATGTTGAAGTTCATCACAAAGCTCTTGTAGCTTGGTGGAAGCGACTGGAGGATTTTGTCAATGACCGCATCATCCGTGAGATTAACTCCCAGCTGAGACAAGCGGTTGTGTAACCCAGACATAGTGAGTATGTGCTCACTGACAGAACTATTTTCCTCCATCTTACAGCTGAAGAACTTATCGGAGACTTCATATCTCTCGATCCGGGCATGAGCTTGAAAAACCATTTTCAGCTCTTCGAACATCTCATATGCTCCATGTCTCTCAAAACGCTTTTGGAGCCCCGGCTCTAAGCTGTAAAGCATGCCGCACTGAACGAGGGAGTAGTCGTCAACACGTGTCTGCCAAGCGTTCATAACGTCTTGGTTCTGTGGGACGGGTGGATCACCTAGCGGTGCTTGTAGGACATAATCTTTCTTGGCAGCTATGAGGATGATCCTCAGGTTCCAGACCCAGTCCATATAGTTGCTGCCATCGTCTTTCAGCTTGGTTTTCTCTAGGAACGCGTTGAAGTTGAGGACTACGTTGGCCATTTGATCTACAAGACATATTGCAAAGATTTTAGACTAAGTTCATGATAATTAAGTTCATCTAATCAAATTATTAATGAACTCCCACTTAGATTAGACATCCCTCTAGTCATCTAAGTATTACATGATCCGAGTTAACTAGACCGTGTCCGATCATCACGTGAGACGGACTAGTCAACGTCGGTGAACATCTTCATGTTGATCGTATCTTCTATACGACTCATGCTCGACCTTTCGGTCTTCTGTGTTCTGAGGCCATGTCTGTACATGCTAGGCTCGTCAAGTTAACCCTAAGTGTTTTGCATGTGTTCCGAGGCCATGTCTGTACATGCTAGGCTCGTCAACACCCGTTGTATGTGAACGTAAGGATCCATCACACCCGATCATCACGGCGTGCTTAGAAACGACGAACTTTAGCAACGGTGCATAGTTAGGGGAGAACACTTCTTGAAATTGTTATGAGGGATCATCTTATTTACTACCGTCGTTCTAAGTAAACAAGATGCAAAAACATGATAAACATCACATGCAATCATATAATAAACGTGACATGATATGGCCAATATCACATAGCTCCTTTGATCTCCATCTTGGGGCTCCATGATCATGTTGTCACCGGCTTGACACCATGATCTCCATCATCATGATCTCCATCATCGTGTCTCCATGAAGTTGCTCGCCAACTATTACTTTTACTACTATGGCTAACGCGTTTAGCAATAAAGTAAAGTAATTTACATGGCGTTTCTCGATGACACGCAGGTCATATAAAAGAATAAAGACAACTCCTATGGCTCCTGCCGGTTGTCATACTCATCGACATGCAAGTCGTGATTCCTATTACAATAGCATGAACATCTCATACATCACATATAGATCATTCATCATTCATCACAACTTTGGCCATATCATATCACAACCCACTTGCTGCAAAAACAAGTTAGACGTCCTCTAATTGTTGTTGCAAGTTTTACGTGGCTGAATTAGGGTTCTACCAAGAACGTCTTCTTACCTACGTTAAAGCCACAACGTGATTTGTCAACTTCTATTTACCCTTCATAAGGACCCTGTTCATCGAATCCGCTCCAACTAAAGTGGGAGAGACAGACACCCGCCAGCCACCTTATGCAACTAGTGCATGTTAGTCGGTGGAACCGGTCTCACGTAAACGTACGTGTAAGGTTGGTCCGGGCCGCTTCATCCCACAATACCGCTGAAGCAAGAAAAGACTAGTAACGGCAAGAAAGTTGACAAATCTACGCCCACAACTAATTGTGTTCTACTCGCGCAAGAAGAACTACGCATAGACCTAGCTCATGATGCCACTGTTGGGGAACGTTGCAGAAAAACAAAAATTTTCCTACTCGTTTCACCAACATCATCTAGGAGTTCATCTAGCAACGATTCATCATATGCATCTACATACCTTTGTAGATCGCGCACGGAAGCGTTCAAAAGAACGGTGATGATGTAGTCGAACACGACGTGATCCAAATCACCGATGACCAAGAGCCGAACGGACGGCACCTCCGCGTTCAACACACGTACGGGACGGGAGACGTCTCCTCCTTCTTGATCCAGCAAGGGGAAGGAGAGGTTGACGAAGATCCAGCAGCACGACGGCGTGGTGGTGGATGCAGGGCGCCACAGTAGCAGGGCTTCGCCTATACTACGAGGAAGAGGGACGTAACGGGGAGAGAGGGAGGCGCCAGGAGCTGGGTCTGAAGTCCCTCCTCTCCCCCACTATATATAGGGGTGCCATGGGGGGGGCGCCGGCCCTAGTAGATGGATCTACTAGGGGGGCGGCGGCCTAGGGTGGGGGGCTTGCCCCCCAAGCAAGGGCGCCCCCTCTAGGGTTTCCCCCAACCCTAGCCGCATGGGCCCTTGGGGGGGGGTGGCGCCCCAGCCCACTATGGGCTGGGTTCCCTCCCACTTCAGCCCATGGGGCCCCCCGGGATAGGTGGCCCCACCCGGTGGACCCCCGGGACCCTTCCGGTGGTCCCGGTACAATACCGGTGACCCCGAAACTTGTCCCGATGGCCGAAACAGCACTTCCTATATATAATTCTTTACCTCCGGACCATTCCGGAACTCCTCGTGACGTCCGGGATCTCATCCGGGACCCCGAACAATATTCGGGTTACTGCATATACATATCTTCACAACCCTAGCGTCACCGAACCTTAAGTGTGTAGACCCTACGGGTTCGGGAGACAAGCAGACATGACCGTGACGATTCTCCGGTCAATAACCAACAGCGGGATCTGGATACCCATGTTGGCTCCCACATGCTCCACGATGATCTCATCGGATGAACCACGATGTCGAGGATTCAATCAACCCCGTATGCAATTCCCTTTGTCAATCGATATGTTACTTGCCCGAGATTCGATCGTCGGTATCCCAATACCTCGTTCAATCTCGTTACCGGCAAGTCACTTTACTCGTACCGTACTGCATGATCCCGTGACCAGACACTTGGTCACTTTGAGCTCATTATGATGATGCATTACCGAGTGGGCCCAGTGATACCTCTCCGTCATACGGAGTGACAAATCCCAGTCTTGATCCATGTCACCCAACAGACACTTTCGGAGATACCCGTAGTCTACCTTTATAGTCACCCAGTTACGTTGTGACGTTTGGTATACCCAAAGCACTCCTACGGTATCCGGGAGTTACACGATCTCATGGTCTAAGGAAAAGATACTTTGACATTGGAAAACTCTAGCAAACGAACTATACGATCTTGTGCTATGTTTAGGATTGGGTCTTGTCCATCACACCATTCTCCTAATGATGTGATCTCGTTATCAATGACATCCAATGTCCATAGTCAGGAAACCATGACTATCTGTTGATCAACGAGCTAGCCAACTAGAGGCTTACTAGGGACATGTTGGTGTCTGTTATTCACACATGTATTACGATTTCCGGATAACACAATTATAGCATGAATAAAGACAATTATCATGAACAAGGAAATATAATAATAATGCTTTTATTATTGCCTCTAGGGCATATTTCCAACATTTTCACCATAGATCTGTTCTAGGGTTTCGACATTCTTCGCAGTTCTTCCGAAGTTCATCAGTGTTATTCTTCCCTGTTCTTCCTTTAATAGATGGACACTTCATGCTTGATGCATCTCTTGCCGTAGCTTACCTACCATGGTCATCACAAATCCTTATGTGCAAAGAACTGATCTAGTCTGTCAAAAATTGCTTCAGTTCTGCACCCCTTCAAGATCCAATTATTTTTGCTTTTCTGTCTTATCTTTAGATCCGAAAGTTTTATACATCACCGTGAGATCTGTTTCTATGTTCCTATGAGATCTGTTTCTCCTCGCACCAATATAAGCGGTTTAACATTGTATAAATAGTCTATGCCATTAGCCCTCTGATAAACCGGAAGAGCATGTTACCTTCATAATTATGCTCCGATTTAACAGTGTCTGATCAATCTTGTGCTAGCATCACCTTTCTCTCTCATTATACTAATCTCTGGGTTGTACCATTTATCATATCAGTATGTTTCTTACTCCCTTGTCTCTTGTGTATAATCATGCGTAATTTATAAACCGGCCCTTCATTTTCAGTTTGTTCGCTTTGCAATGGCCAAACAATTCACTGCCTGCAACTGGGCTCGTTCCCGGGTTACTGAGGCTCAATTGAATGAGATGGTTAGCATCGGCTCTCTGCCTAAGAAAACTGAGATCAAATGGCGAGTTCCAGGAACAGAGAATCCTCCAACCCCAAGACAAGGCGAGGTGGTAGTCTTTGTTGACCATATAGGCCGTGGTTTCAAACCGCCAGGGTCAAAATTTTATCGAGATGTGCTTGCCAGCTTCCAACTGCATCCACAAGATATTGGTCCCAACTCAGTCTCCAACTTATGCAATTTCCAAGTCTTCTGTGAAGTCTATTTACAAGAAGAACCAACTGCAGAGCTGTTCGGGGATTTCTTTCACTTAAACCGGCGCACAGAGTTTGTGAATGGCCCGAACACAGAGCTTGGTGGTGTCTCGATTCAAAAGCGGAAAGAAGTGTATTTTCCTCATTCCAAACATCATAGCCACCCAAAGGAATGGAACCAAACATGGTTTTATTGCAGAGACACTTCGCCTGAGGATGAAAATCCCCTCCCCGGCTTCCCTGATCATATATTTTCCAATACTCACCCAATGCCACAACGCCTGAGCTCTTCAGAAAGGGCAAAATACGCTCCTCAAATCGCCAAGCTTCGGGCCTTTATGGCAAACGGTTTAATAGGTGTGGATTTTGTGCGCTATTGGATATCCTGGAGTATCTTGCCGCTAAGCCGGCGTCCCGGTTTAATGTGCGAATATACCAGTGAAGTTGACGATCCTCAACGCCACTGCAACATCCAATTATCTGAGGAAGAAGTTACTGAAGGTGTAAAGAAGATTCTGAATGAATCGGAACTGGTTTGTAGTCAAACCGGTCTGAGTCCCTTCTATACCAAGAACAAACCGCCTGATGTAAGCATTACACTTCCTCTTCATCTCTAATATCTTTAACTTATACAAGTTGTAACCCTTCTTCTTTATATATATAGGGTGATGACCCCTTCTGGAAATGGAAATCCATAGAGAAAGCGGCAAAGCCAACTGGAGACAAAGTGGTCAAGCCAACCCGCCCGAAGACCAAAGCCGTAAAACGGACGTCAAAGCGGAAAACGGCTGACCGGATTAATATGGAACTTGATGATGATACTGATGACCCAGAAGTTGAGGTAGAACTTGACTCACTTGGCTCCCTTTTTATGCATCTTGTTAACAATGATCTTCCTCAGGAGGAGGCAGAAGCTAGTCAGGCTGATGACGTAGAGGTAATTACCCTTTCCTCCGGTTTAGACTCTATGCCAACACAAAAAACTCGCCAAGCAATCCGGAAAGTAAGCTTTTCTCATCCTCTTGCTCACTTGGATCCAACATTTATTTTGAAGACTCAACAGCATGATGCTCGCCGGACAACCCGGCACAGTGGCCAACAGGTCACCTCTGCCGGTTTACCTGATACTCCAGTTCGGAAGCGCCGGTCTGAGGTCTCTCCTACTTCTGACCATTCTTACCCCAAGGCAGGTTATTTCAGACAGCCCCTTAATCCATCCGATTCAAATTATCAGGTGAGCCTTCCTCTTCTGGTGAATCGACAGCAACTCAACTCCCCCCTTTGAAAACTGTGGCCGGGTGAGTTATGAAAAATCTTTCCTTTCAATGCGCCCTACATCTTTTGAACATGATGTTAATCCTTTTTTATTCTGTTTGCAGGGCCAAAGCCAGACCCAGTAAGAAAGCTCGGGTCACCAATCCGCCAGAAGGCCCTGTTGCCGAAGAAGAAGAACCAAGAGGTGAACCGGAAGGTCTCCATCCTGAAACAACTTTTGATGATCTGCCCCTTGACGGCCAACATACTGACGAACCAACAGATGTTGAGCCTGCCGCCCCTGATACTGAACCGGCAGAACCAAACCGGGCTAATCCAATGAAAGACACTGAAATTCCATCATCATCCACCAAAAATCCTGAAGGCCAAGGTGATGACGTTATTATTACTGGAATAGGCCACAGCTCTCCTGGTCATCCCGTCATTTTGGCTTAGCATAGTGCCAAAGAAGAGCAAATTGCCAGGGATAAAGGTAAATGGAGCAGCGAATTATCAAACTATGCTCATCTTAACGCTGATGAGCTTCATTCCGGCTTCTTGAACCGTCTGCACTCAAACCGGGATTATGAAGCCGATTTGGTGAATTTGATGAAAGAACGATATGAGGTAAATGCTTCTCCCTTGTACATTGATTTATAGCTGAAATACTATTCCAAGTAGCCTCCAAGAACCGTTTTATGATTGTTAATCATAAACCGGGTCTTTGTAACACTTCAAGCATCCCATCATTGATCCTTGCGTAGGCGTATCATAGATAAGACTCATGTTTGAAAAAATTAGATAACATTCTGCAGCATAGCCCCCAAAGGCCGGTTTAACTTGGCAAGTTAATCCGGTTTTTAATCCACACCGCCGATTTAGAACAAACGTACATTAGCCCCCAAGTGTCAAGGATAATGCTTGCATTGTTCTGGAGACTTGCACAGAGGGTAGTATTTGAGAGCAAATAGGCATTAGCCCCCAAGTATGAAGTGGATAACTTGTTATATGCTTTATACTTAGTGCATAAATATGTTGTTTTGTTGAATATACCTTCAATGTTGCAGGCTGAACTGAGAAGCAAAGATGCCCAAAACTCTGACTTGCAAGAAAATGTGAAGTCTCAACAAGCCGAAGCTGCAAAAGCCAAAGAGGAGCTGACGCAGGCCCTGGCCGGAATGGAAAAGCTGAAAGAATCCTTCAACCAAGATCGTGCTGAATGGGAAACCGAAAAAGTCGGTTTAACCAAAAGAGCTGTCGATGCCGAGGAAGCCCTGAAATCGGTGGTTGAAGAACTAGCCGATTTGAAGCGCCAAATCAACGCTATGACCTCTGCTATCTTTGGTAAGTGTCTGCTTATGTATGTTGCACCAGTCAATGAATCTTAAAACTGACCAAAATGTTGATACAATCTTTGGCAGGAACTCGGATCACTCATCTTGGTGCAGATATGCGGATGAAGCTCAAAGCGGCATATACATTGGTTGAGAAGTTATACTCTGGGTCTCAGCGAGCCATTAGTACGGCGGCTTATAACAAATCGGCGCCAACGTTGATTAAGGAGACCCTTGAGAAGCTGGGCATGTTACCGGCGCGTATTGTCGAGTTGAAGAGAGCCGCTGCGAGAGCAAGAGCATTAACCGCCCTTATTCGAGCCAAGGCCTGGATTCCAGACCTTGAAGCGGAGGATATCATTAAAGGATATCCAGGCGTTAAAGAAGACGGTTCAAACTTTGACAATGATGATCTTCGGCGGCTGACCAAACAGATGCGGCCAGCGGCCAGTAAATTGGCTGAGGACAGCGATTTGTCCCATTTCCAACCGTTTTATGATGCATAAGGGAAAAGACAGCCGGCCGATATCCATGAAGTCGAAGAACTTGTGCCTCCGATTCGTAAGCACACTTATGCCCCTGATATTAACCCTTCTGATCTTATCCATGAGGAAGCAGTGTTCCAAGCTTTAACCGGAATCGATTGGTCAGGGATGAAGAAGTGCCTACACCAACTGATCCGCAATCGTCAAACCGTCGTGATGAAGAGTCTTGATCTGGTCGCCGGTTTATATGGCTACTGTGAAAAACAATGGCACTGTTTGAGCCGCTTTGAATCTTCATGTAATAGGATAGCGGAAACTTTGTTTATCTGCCATGCCATCGAGCATGTTTCATAACGCTTTGTGACAATCTGTGCCGCCCTTTAGGATATATTTTATGCATAGCCTATGATGACTTGCCTTCCTGGGTCCAAAAAACTTAAAAGTGTCTAGCGGTTTACCGCTAAACATGTCATAATATCCAAGAAGTATATAGTACTTTAGCTGAATAATCAAGTGTTTGTACAAAAAATAATGTACAGAACATACCTCATTGATTGACCAAACGTGTATACAGCAAAGGTGTTTAACACCAACCCGATACATTTGATAATTTCATCTTCATAAAGTTGGTCTATCTATTAAACCGGAGTGGTATAACTACCGGATTTTCTTTATAACACTGGCGATTTAGTCAAACCAGACCGGGTCAATGACCACCGGTTTATAATTGATCATGTGCCAACAACTGGTGGTTGGAAAGCAAGCCGGGTCAAGGACGCCGGTTTATCAAAAAAATACTTATGATTGTCAACAAACAAAATTCAAATAGGAAAATATGCGAGGCTTTTTACGAGTTGCCAGGCTCCAAATCGAGGCTTTTCATGGGCTGCCAGGCCTCTAAGTTAAACTATTTAACAAAGCCTTTTAAGATGGGCCTCCAATTAACCAATCATCGTTTTAACTGTGACAAGTTCAGGGTCTGTAAAAGATTGACTTGTCAAACGTTCGATGGGTCATACCAGGATTACCTGGATATGAGTGGCTTACTTGATGAAGGCAGGTTAACCCGGGGTTTTAGGTGAATACACCAGGCTTCCAAGCCGTGGCTTGATAGCCAATTACGAGGGTCCTTTCAAACTCTTTGTTGTTTTGCAAAAAAGAGCCCCCAAGTAACTTTGTGAGCGATGCTCAACGTGTGCCTTTTGAGTTTGTACTGTGTACAATACTCTCTTTGGCTCCACAAATTTTTCCTTGTGTGGCTGAAATGCCTATCAAGAGGTGTAGCTGTGGTTCAAACATGACCAAGCCCCCTAGTGATTTTATTTATCTTTATGTAGTTGCTAAAGCCGGTTTAACAAAGACTCCGCTTTGACCGTTAACTTGTAAAAGCACACATATGATATAAGAGAGAACAGATACCCCGCTTATAACGGAGGCTCCGGTTTATTATATGGTATATACACTGTCATAAATATGTACAGGTGAAGAGCCTATGGCCTCAAGTATAGTAAGGCCGAAGGAGAGCTATGTTCCATGGCCGCTTTGTCTCCTCCTCCGATTGACGTGAGTCTTCATGCTCTCGAACATAAATGAGGTAGTAGGATCCGTTGTGCAGATTTTTGCTGACCACAAAGGGTCCTTCCCAAGGGGGGGATAACTTGTGCATATCAGTCTGATCCTAGATGAGCCGGAGCACCAAATCACCTTCTTGAAAGGTTCTAGTTTTAACCCGGCGGCTGTGATAACGTCGAAGATCTTGTTGATAAATTGCTGAACGTGCTGCTGCAAGATCCCGCTCTTCATCCAACAGGTCCAGAGAATCCTGACGTGCCTTCTCATTATCAGCTTCAACATAAGCTGCCACACGAGGCGAATCGTGACGGATGTCACTAGGAAGAACCGCCTCCGCTCCATAAACCATGAAGAAAGGCGTGTAACCCGTAGACCTATTGGGTGTGGTGTTGATGCTCCATAACACAGAAGGTAGCTCCTCGACCCAACAACCCGGCGTCCGCTTTAAGGGAACCATAAGCCTTGGTTTGATACCCCGTAGAATTTCTTGATTTGCCCTTTCCGCTTGACCATTAGATTGGGGGTGAGCCACTGATGCTAGATCAAGCCGGATGTGCTCACGTTGACAGAATTCTTCCATCTCTCCTTTTGATAAGTTAGTACCATTATCTGTTATAATGCTATGTGGAAAGCCATACCGGAATATCACCTTTTTGATCAATTGAACCACCGTGGCTGCATCACACTTGCTGACTGGCTCTGCCTCTACCCATTTAGTGAATTTATCAACTGCTACTAATAGGTGGGTCTTCTTATCCTTGGAGCGCTTGAAGGGTCCAACCATATCCAGCCCCCAAGTTGCAAACGGCCATGTAATTGGAATCATCCGCAACTCTTGAGCCGGAACGTGCGCACGGCGGGCAAACTTTTGACATCCATCACATCTTTTGACTAAATCCTCCGCATCAGCATGCGCCGTCAACCAGTAAAAACCGTGGCGAAAAGCTTTGGCAACCAACAACTTTGAACCGGCGTGGTGACCGCAATCCCCTTCATGAATTTCTCGCAAAATCTCACAACCTTCTTGAGGAGAAACGCATCACTGAATTGCTCCTGAAACACTGTAATGATGTAACTCCCCGTTGAGTATGGTCATGGACTTGGAACACCGGATTATCTGTTGAGCCAACATTTCCTCAGCTGGTAACTCGCCCCGGTTCATGTAATCCAGATATGGGATCGTCCAATCCGGTATGGCATGCAGAGCTGCCACCAACTGAGCCTCCGGATCAGGAATAGCCAAATCTTCTTCGGTTGGTATTTTGACTGACGGATTGTGCAATACATCAAGAAAGACATTGGGCGGAACCGGTTTACGTTGGGAACCAAGACGACTTAAAGCATCCACCGCTTCATTCTTCCGCCGGTCTATATGGTCCACCTGATAACCTTTAAAGTGACCAGCCACTGCGTCCACCTCTCGCCGATATGCAGCCATGAGTGGGTCCTTAGAATCCCAAGTGCCAGACACTTGCTGAGCCACTAGATCTGAATCGCCGAAGCACTTAACCCGGCTCAAATTCATCTCTTTAGCCATCCGAAGACCGTGGAGTAAAGCCTCATATTCAGCTGCATTGTTAGTACAAGGGAACATTAAACGGAGGACATAACAAAACTTGTCACCTCGTGGGGAAGTTAATACGACTCCAGCCCCCGAACCCTCTAAATGTCTGGACCCATCAAAATGAATAGTCCAATATGTATTATCTGGTTTCTCCTCAGGTGCCTGTAACTCCGTCCAATCGTTGATGAAATCCACGAGTGCCTGGGACTTGATCGCCATGCGGGGTATATATTTGAGCCCGTGAGGTCCAAGCTCAATGGCCCGCTTGGCAATCCGGCCAGTTGCCTCTCTGTTTTGAATGATGTCGCCCAGAGGAGCTAAACTGGCCACTGTGATAGGATGGCCCTGAAAATAGTGTTTGAGCTTCCGGCTTTCCATAAACACCCCATACATCAGTTTCTGCCAATGTGGATACCTCTGCTTTGACTCAATGAGCACCTCACTGATATAATAAACCAGCCGTTGAACCGGATACTCTTTGCCAGGCTCCTTGCGCTCTACCACAATGGCTACGCTGACAGCCCGGGCATTAGCAGCCACATATAATAATAATGGCTCTTTATCGATCGGTGCTGCCAGCACGGGCGGTTCCACTAGCTGCCTCTTCAGATCTTCAAACGCCTTATCAGCTGCCTCACTCCAGACAAAGTTATTTGTTTTCTTGAGCATCTGATATAAGGGGATGGCCTTCTCTCCAAGGCGGCTGATAAACCGGCTCAAGGCTGTAATCCGGCCGGCCAGATGTTGAACATCGTTAATACACGCCGGTTTAGCCAAGGATGTAATTGCTGCAATCTTTTCCGGATTAGCCTCAATGCCTTTGTTTGAAACCAGAAAGCCTAAGAGCTTGCCTGCCAGGACACCGAAAACACACTTCTCCGGATTGAGCATCATCTTGTAAACCCGGAGATTGTCAAAGGTTTCCCGTAGATCATCTATCAATGTCCCCTCCTTTCTGGATTTGACCACAATATCATCCACATACGCATGAACATTGCGCCCAATTTGCTTATGAAGGCAATTCTGAACACATCGCTGGTAAGTTGCCTGGGCACTCTTGAGTCCAAAGGGCATGGAAACATAGCAGAAGGCTCCAAAGGGAGTTATAAAGGCTGTCTTCTCCTGGTCCTTAACTGCCATTTTGATCTGATGATAACCAGAGTAAGCATCCAAAAAACACAAATGGTCACAACCCACCGTAGCATCAATTATCTGATCAATGCGAGGGAGAGCAAAGGGGTCTGCAGGGCAAGCCTTGTTTAAATCTATGTAGTCCACACACATGCGCCAAGTGCCGTTTTTCTTAAGAACCAGCACCGGATTGGCTAACCACTCTGGATGAAAAACTTCGACAATAAATCCAGCAGCCAATAGACGGGCTACCTCTTCACCTATAGCCTTGCGTCTTTCCTCGTTGAAACGGCAGAGGAACTGTCGGACTGGTTTGAACTTAGGATCAATGTTGAGTGTGTGCTCAGCGAGTTCTCTCGGTACACCTGGCATGTCAGAAGGTTTCCATGCAAAGATGTCCCGATTCTCATAGATGAACTCGATGAGCGAGCTTTCCTATTTGGGATCCAAGTTAGCGCTGATGCTGAACTGTTTGGATGAATCGCCAGGGACAAAGTCAACCATCTTAGTGTCTGTAGCTGATTTGAACTTCAATGTTGGATCATGTTCCATAGTTGGCTTTTTTTAAGGAGGTCATGTCTGCTGGATCAACTTGCTCCTTATAGAATTTTAACTCCTCCGTGGCACAAACCGACTCAGCATAAGCCACATCGCCTTCTTCACACTCCAAAGCAATCTTTCTACTTCCATGTACTGTGATAGTCCCCTTATGACCTGGCATTTTAAGCTGTAGGTAAACATAACATGGCCTTGCCATAAACTTGTTGGAAATATGCCCTAGAGGCAATAATAAATTGATTATTATTATATTTCCTTGTTCATGATAATCGTTTATTATCCATGCTAGAATTGTATTGATAGGAAACTCAGATACATGTGTGGATACATAGACAACACCATGTCCTAGTAAGCCTCTAGTTGACTAGCTCGTTGATCAATAGATGGTTACGGTTTCCTGACCATGGACATTGGATGTCATTGATAACGGGATCACATCATTAGGAGAATGATGTGATGGACAAGACCCAATCCTAAGCATAGCACTAGATCATGTAGTTCATATGCTAAAGCTTTTCTAATGTCAAGTATCATTTCCTTAGACCATGAGATTGTGCAACTCCCGGATACCGTAGGAGTGCTTTGGGTGTGCCAAACATCACAACGTAACTGGGTGACTATAAAGGTACACTACGGGTATCTCCAAAAGTGTTTGTTGGGTTGGCACGAATCGAGACTGGGATTTGTCACTCCGTGTGACGGAGAGGTATCTCTGGGCCCACTCGGTAGGACATCATCATAATGTGCACAATGTGACCAAGGAGTTGATCACGGGATGATGTGTTACGGAACGAGTAAAGAGACTTGCCGGTAACGAGATTGAACAAGGTATCGGGATACCGACGATCAAATCTCGGGCAAGTATCGTACCGATAGACAAAGGGAATTGTATACGGGATTGATTAAGTCCTTGACATCGTGGTTCATCCGATGAGATCATCGTGGAATATGTGGGAGCCAACATGGGTATCCAGATCCCGCTGTTGGTTATTGACCGGAGAACGTCTCGGTCATGTCTGCATGTCTCCCGAACCCGTAGGGTCTACACACTTAAGGTTCGATGACGCTAGGGTTATAAAGGAAGTTTGTATGTGGTTACCGAATGTTGTTCGGAGTCCCGGATGAGATCCCGGACGTCACAAGGAGCTCCGGAATGGTCCGGAGGTAAAGATTTATATATGGGAAGTCCTGTTTTGGTCACCGGAAAGGTTTCGGGTTTTATCGGTAACGTACCGGGACCACCGGGAGGGTCCCGGGGGTCCACCAAGTGGGGCCACCAACCCCGGAGGTTTGCATGGGCCAAGAGTGGTGAGGGACCAGCCCCTGAGTGGGCTGGTGCGCCTCCCACAAGGCCCAAGGCGCAGCAAAGGAGGAGAAGGGGAAACCCTAGGCTCAGATGGGCCTAAGGCCCACCCTAGGGGGCGCCCCCCCTCTCCCCCTCTTGGCCGCCTCCCCTTTCCCATCTAGGGCTGCCGCCCCCCCTAGGGGTGGGAACCCTAGAGGGGGCGCACCCTCCTCCCTCTCCCCTATATATAGTGAGGCCTAGGGGCTGCCCATTGAACGCGATTAGATCTCTCTCGTTGGTGCAGCCCTCCCTCTCTTTCTTCTCATATCCCGTGGTGCTTGGCGAAGCCCTGCAGGATTGCCACACTCCTCCACCACCACCATGCCGTTGTGCTTCTGCTGGATGGAGTCTTCCTCAACCTCTCCCTCTCTCCTTGCTGGATCAAGGCATGGGAGACGTCACCGGGCTGTACGTGTGTTGAACGCGGAGGTGCCGTCCGTTCGGCACTAGGATCTCCGGTGATTTGGATCACGACGAGTACGACTCCATCAACCCCGTTCTCTTGAACGCTTCCGCTTAGCAATCTACAAGGGTATGTAGATGCACTCTCCTTCCCCTCGTTGTTGGTCTCTCCATAGATAGATCTTGGTGACACGTAGGAAAATTTTGAATTTATGCTACGTTACCCAACAGTGGCATCATGAGCTAGGTCTATGCGTAGTTTCTATGCACGAATAGAACACAAAGTAGTTGTGGGCGTTGATTTTGTTCAATATGCTTACCGTTACTAGTCCAATCTTGATTCGGTGGCATTGTGGGATGAAGCGGCCCGGACCGACCTTACACGTACTCTTACGTGAGACTGGTTCCACCGACTGACATGCACTAGTTGCATAAGGTGGCTAGCGGGTGTCTGTCTCTCCCACTTTAGTCGGATCGGATTCGATGAAAAGGGTCCTTATGAAGGGTAAATAGCAATTGGCATATCACGTTGTGGTCTTTTCGTAGGTAAGAAATGTTCTTGCTAGAAACCCATAGCAGCCATGTAAAACATGCAAACAACAATTAGAGGACGTCTAACTTGTTTTTGCAGGGTATGCTATGTGATGTGATATGGCCAAAAGGATGTGATGAATGATATATGTGATGTATGAGATTGATCATGTTCTTGTAATAGGAATCACGACTTGCATGTCGATGAATATGACAACCGGCAGGAGCCATAGGAGTTGTCTTAATTTATTTATGACCTGCGTGTCAACATAAACGTCATGTAATTACTTTACTTTATTGCTAACCGTTAGCTATAGTAGTAGAAGTAATAGTTGACGAGACAACTTCATGAAGACACGATGATAGAGATCATGATGATGGAGATCATGGTGTCATGCCGGTGACAAGATGATCATGGAGCCCCAAGATGGAGATCAAAGGAGCTATATGATATTGGCCATATCATGTCACTATTATTTGATTGCATGTGATGTTTATCATGTTTATGCATCTTGTTTACTTAGAACGACGGTAGTAAATAAGATGATCCCTCATAATAATTTCAAGAAAGTGTTCCCCCTAACTGTGCACCGTTGCGACAGTTCGTTGTTTCGAAGCACCACGTGATGATCGGGTGTTAGATTCTTACGTTCACATACAACGGGTGTAAGACAGATTTACACACGCGAAACACTTAGGTTGACTTGACGAGCCTAGCATGTGTACAGACATGGCCTCGGAACACAGAAGACCGAAAGGTTGAGCATGAGTCGTATAGAAGATACGATCAACATGAAGATGTTCACCGATGTTGACTAGTCCGTCTCACGTGATGATCGGACACGGCCTAGTTGATTCGGATCATGTAATCACTTAGATGACTAGAGGGATGTCTATCTGAGTGGGAGTTCATAAGATGAACTTAATTATCCTGAACATAGTCAAAAGGTCTTCGCAAATTATGTCGTAGCTCGTGCTTTAGTTCTACTGTTTAGATATGTTCCTAGAGAAAATTTAGTTGAAAGTTGATAGTAGCAATTACGCGGACTAGGTCCGTAAACTAAGGATTGTCCTCATTGCTTCATAGAAGGCTTATGTCCTTAATGCACCGCTCAGTGTGCTGAACCTCGAACGTTGTCTGTGGATGTTGCGAACATCTGACATACACATTTTGATAACTACGTGATAGTTCAGTTAAACGGTTTAGAGTTGAGGCACCGAAGACGTTTTGTAACGTCACGGAACATATGAGATGTTTTGAGGGCTGAAATTGGGATTTCAGGCTCGTGCCCATGTCAAGAGGTATAAGACCTTCGACGATTTTCTTAGCCTACAAACTAAGGAGAAAAGCTCAATTGTTGTGCTTGTGCTCAGATTGTCTGAGTACAACAATCGCTTGAATCGAGTGGGAGTTGATCTTCCAGATGAAATAGTGATGGTTCTCCGAAGTCATTACCACCAAGCTGCTAGAGCTTCGTGATGAACTATGATATATCAGGGACATATATGATGATCCTTGAGATATTCGCGATGTTTGACACCGCGAAAGTAGAAATCAAGAAGGAGCATCAATTGTTGATGGTTGGTGAAACCACTAGTTTCAAGAAGGGCAAGGGAACAAAGGGATACTTCATGAAACGGCAATTCAGCTGCTACTCTAGTGAAGAAACCCAATGTTGAACCCAAACCCGAGACTGAGTGCTTCTGTAATAAGGGGAACAGCCACTGGAGCAGAATTACCCTAGATACTTGGTAGATGAGAAGGCTGGCAAGGTCAATAGAAGTATATTGGATATACATTGTGTTAATGTGTACTTTACTAGTACTCCTAGTAGCACCAGGGTATTAGATACCGGTTCAGTTGCTAAGTGTTAGTAACTCGAAATAAAAGCTACGGAATAAACGGAGACTAGCTAAAGGTGAGATGACGATATGTGTTGGAAGTATTTCCAAGGTTGATCAAATATCGTACGCTCCCTCTACCATCGAGATTGGTATTAAAACCTAAATAATTGTTATTTGGTGTTTGCGTTGAGCATAGACATGACTGGATTATGTCTATCGCAATACGGTTATTCATTTAAGGAGAATAATGGTTACTCTGTTTATTTGAATAATACCTTCAATGGTCTTGCACCTAAAATGAATGGTTCATTGAATCTCGATCGTAGTGATACACATGTTCATGCCAAAAGATAGTAATGATAGTACCACCTACTTGTGGCACTGCCACGTAAGTCATATCAGTATAAAACGCATGAAGAAGCTCCATGTTGATGGATCTTTGGGCTCACTCGTTTTTGAAAGGTTTGAGACATGCGAACCATGTCTATTGGTGTATATGCATGAAGAAACTCCATGCAAATGGACCGTTTGGACTCACTTGATTTTGAATCACTTGAGACATGCAAATCATACCACATGGGCAAGATGACTGAAAGCCTCGTTTTCAGTAAAATGGAACTAGAAAGCAACTTGTTGGAAGTAATACATTTTGATGTGTGCAGTCCAATGAGTGCTGAGGCGTGTAGTGGATATCGTTATGTTCTTACTTCACTGATGATTTGAGTAGATGTTGAGTATATTTACTTGATAAATCACGAGTCTGAATTATTGAAAGGTTCAAGTAATTTCAGGGTGAAGTTGAAAGATCGTCGTGACAAGAGGATAAAATATCTATGATATGATCATAGAGATGAATATCTGAATTACGAGTTTGGCACAGAATTAAGACATTGTGGAAATTGTTTCACAACTAATACAGCCTGGAACACCATAGTGTGATGGTGTGTCCGAACATCATAACTGCACCCTATTGGATATGATGCATACCATGATGTCTCTTATCGAATTACCATGATAGTTTATGGGTTAGGCATTAGAGACAACCACATTCACTTTAAATAGGGCACCACATAATTCCGATGAGATGACACCGTATGAACTATGGTTTAGAGAAACCTAAGCTATCATTTCGTAGAAGTTTGGGGCTGCGACGCTTATGTGAAAAAGTTTCAGGCTGATAAGCTCGAACCCAAAGCGGATAAATGCATCTTCATAGGACACCCAAAACAGTTGGGTATACCTCCTGTCTCAGATCCGAAAGCAATAAGGGATTGTTTCTAGAGTCGGGTCCTTTCTCGAGGAAAAGTTTCTCTCGAAAGAATTGAGTGGGAGTATGGTGGAGACTTGATGAGGTTATTGAACCGTCTCTTCAACTAGTGTGTGGCAGGGCACAGGAGTTGTTCCTGTGGCACCTACACCAATTGAAGTGGAAGCTTATGATAGTGATCATGAAACTTCAGATCAAGTCACTACCAAACCTCATGGGATGACAAGGATGCGTACTACTTCAGAGTGGTACGTAATCCTGTCTTGGAAGTCATGTTGCTAGACAACAATGAACCTACGAGCTATGGAGAAGCGATGGTGGGCCCGGATTCTGATAAATGGCTCGAGGCCATATAATCCGAGAGAGGATCCATATATGAAAACAAAGTGTAGACTTTGGAAGAACTACTTGATGGTCGTAAGGCTGTTAGGTACATATGGATTTTAAAAGGAAGACGGACAATGATGGTAAGTATCACCATTAAGAAAGCTCGACTTGTCATTAAGATGTTTTCCGACAAGTTCAAGGAGTTGACTACGATGAGACTTTCTCACTCGTAGCGATGCTAAGAGTCTGTTGGAATTATATTAGCGATTACTGCATTATTTATGAAATCTTGCAGATAGGATGTCAAAACATTGTTTCCTCGACGATTTTCTTGAGGAAAGGTTGTATGTGATACAACCGGAAGGTTTTGTCAATCCTGAAAGATGCTAATAAGTATGCAAAGCTCCAGCAATCCTTCTGAGGACTGGAGTAAGCATCTCGGAGTTGGAATGTATGCTTTGATGAGATGATCAAAGATTTTTTGGTGTATACAAAGTTTATGAGAAACTTGTATTTCCAAAGAAGTGAGTGGGAGCACTATAGAATTTCTGATAAATATATGTTGTTGACATATTGTTGATCAGAAATGGCGTAGAATTTCTGGAAAGCATATAGGGTTATTTGGAAAGTGTTTTTCAATGGAAAGCCTGGATTAAGCTACTTGAACATTGAGCATCAAGATCTATAAGGATAGATCAAAATGCTTAATAGTACTTTCAAATGAGCACATACCTTGACATGATCTTGAAGGTGTTCAAGATGGATCAGTCAAATAAGGAGTTCTTGCCTGAGTTGTAAGGTATGAAGTTAAGACTTAAAGCTCGACCACGGCAGAAGAAAGAGAAAGGACGAAGGTCGTCCCCTATGCTTTTATCATAGGCTCTCTACAGTATGCTATGTTGTGTACCGCACCTGAAGTGTGCCTTGCCATGAGTTAGTCAAGGGGTACAAGAGTGATCTAAGAATGGATCACAAGACAGCGGTCAAAGTTATCCTTAGTAACTAGTGGACTAAGGAATTTTCTCGATTATGGAGGTGATAAAGAGTTCGACGTAAAGAGTTACGTCGATGCAAGCTTAACACCTATCCGGATAGCTCTGAGTAGAGATGCCGGATACGTATAATGGAGCAACAATTTAGAATAGCTCCAAGTAGAACAGTTATTTGGAATAGCTCCAAATAGAACGTGGTAGCTACATCTAGGAGATGACATAGAGATTTGTAAAGCACACACGGATCTGAAAGGTTCAGACCCGTTGACTAAAACCTCTCTCACAAGCAACATGATCAAACCCAGAACTCATTGAGTGTTAATCACATAGTGATGTGAACTAGATTATTGACTCTAGTAAACTCTTTGGATGTTGGTCACGTGGCGATGTGACCTGTGAGTGTTAATCACATGGCGATGTGAACTAGATTATTGACTCTAGTGCAAGTGGGAGACTGTTGGAAATATGCCCTAGAGGCAATAATAAATTGATTATTATTATATTTCCTTGTTCATGATAATCGTTTATTATCCATGCTAGAATTGTATTGATAGGAAACTCAGATACATGTGTGGATACATAGACAACACCATGTCCCTAGTAAGCCTCTAGTTGACTAGCTCGTTGATCAATAGATGGTTACGGTTTCCTGACCATGGACATTGGATGTCATTGATAACGGGATCACATCATTAGGAGAATGATGTGATGGACAAGACCCAATCCTAAGCATAGCACTAGATCGTGTAGTTCGTATGCTAAAGCTTTTCTAGTGTCAAGTATCATTTCCTTAGACCATGAGATTGTGCAACTCCCAGATACCGTAGGAGTGCTTTGGGTGTGCCAAACGTCACAACGTAACTGGGTGACTATAAAGGTACACTACGGGTATCTCCGAAAGTGTCTGTTGGGTT